>NC_073378.1:36928349-37256618 GCF_028641065.1 Leucoraja erinaceus | reverse complement strand
TCCAGAATTGGTCTCACCAATGCCTTCTACAATTTTAACATTACATCCCAACTTCTATATTCAATGCTCTGATTTATAAAGGCTAGCATACCAAAAGCTTTCTTTACCACCCTATCTATATGAGATTCCACCTTCAAGGAACTATGCACGGTTATTCCCAGATCCCTCTGTTCAACTGTATTCTTCAATTCCCTACCATTTACCATGTACATCCTATTTTGATTTGTCCTGCCAAGATGTAGCACCTCACACTTATCAGCATTAAACTCCATCTGCCATCTTTCAGCCCATTCTTCCAAATGGCCTAAATCACTCTGTAGACTTTGGAAATCCTCTTCATTATCCACAACACCCCCTATCTTGGTATAATCTGCATATTTACTAATCCAATTTACCACACCTTCATCGAGATCATTGATGTACATGACAAACAACAAAGGACCCAACACAGATCCCTGAGGCACCCCACTAGTCACCTGCCTTCAACCCGACAAACAACCATCCACCATTACCCTCTGGCTTCTCCCATTCAGCCACTGTTGAATCCATCTTGCTACTCCTGCATTTATACCCAACAGTTGAACCTTCTTAACCAACCTTCCATGAGGAACCTTTTCAAAGGCCTTACTAAAGTCCATATAGACAACATCCACTGCTTTACCCTCGTCAATTTCCCTAGTAACCTCTTCAAAAAATTCAAGAAGATTAGTCAAACATGACCTTCCAGGCACAAATCCATGCTGACTGTTCCTAATCAGACCCTGTTTATCCAGATGCTTATATATATTATCTCTAAGTATCTTTTCCATTAATTTGCCCCACCACTGAAGTCAAACTAACAGGTCTATAATTGCTAGGTTTACTCTTAGAACCCTTTTTAAACAATGGAACAACATGCGTAGTACGCCAATCCTCGGGCACTATTCCCGTTTCTAATGACATTTGAAATATTTCTGTCATAGCCCCTGCTAGTTCTACACTAACTTCCCTCAATGTCCTAGGGAATATCCTGTCAGGACCTGGAGACTTATCCACTTTTATATTTTTCAAAAGTGTCAGTACTTCTTTTCTTTGAATCTCATAGTATCCATAGCTACTCTACCTGTTTCCCTTACCTCACATAATTCAATATCCTTCTCCTTGGTGAATACCGAAGAAAATAAATTGTTCAATATCTCCCCCATCTCTTTGGCTCTGCAGATAGCTGTCCACTCTGTCTCTCTAATGGACCAATTTTATCCATCGTTATCCTTTTGCTATTACTATAGCTGTAGAAAGCCTTTGGATTTACTTTCACCTTACTTGCCAAAGCAACCTCATATCTTCTTTTAGCTTTTCTAATTTATTCCTTAAGATTCTTTTTACATTCTTTATAACCATATAACCATATAACAATTACAGCACGGAAACAGGCCATCTCGACCCTTCTAGTCCGTGCCGAACACATAATCTCCCCCTATCCCATATACCTGCGCGCTCAGACCATAACCCTCCATTCCCTTCCCATCCATATAACTATCCAATTTATTTTTAAATGATAAAAACGAACCTGCCTCCACCACCTTCACTGGAAGCTCATTCCACACAGCTACCACTCTCTGAGTAAAGAAGTTCCCCCTCATGTTACCCCTAAACTTCAGTCCCTTAATTCTCATGTCATGTCCCCTTGTTTTAATCTTCCCTACTCTCATTGGGAAAAGCTTTTCCACGTCAACTCCGTCTATCCCTCTCTCATCATTTTAAAAACCTCTATCAAGTCCCCCCTTAACCTTCTGCGCTCCAAAGAATAAAGCCCTAACTTGTTCAACCTTTCTCTGTAACTTAGTTGCTGAAACCCAGGCAACATTCTAGTAAATCTCCTCTGTACTCTCTCTATTTTGTTGACATCCTTCCTATAATTAGGCGACCAAAATTGTACACCATACTCCAGAATTGGCCTTGTACAATTTTAACATTACATCCCAACTTCTATACTCCTCAAGCACCCCATTCACTCCATGCTGCCTATAATCATTGTAGATCTCTCTCTTTTTCCGAACCGTGTCCAATTTACTTTGAAAACCATGGCTCTTTCCAATTTTTACTATTTCCTTTCAGCCCACTGCACCAGTCCTTCAGCCACGCATTTATCCTCCACCTCGTTCCATTCCTACTCTCACTGTCGTGTGGCACAGGCAGTAATCCTGAGATTGTTACTTTTTTGTTCCTTTTCCTTAACTCTCCTCCCAACTCCCTAAATTCTCCCTTCAGGACCTCTTCCCTTTTTTTACTTATGTCATTGGTACCTATATGTACCATGACCTCAGGCTCCTCTCCCTCTGATTTCAGGATATCTTGGATTCGTTCAGACACATCCGTGACCCTGGCACCAGGGAGGCAGACCACCATTCTGGTCTCCCAACTGCGTCCACAGAATCGCCTATCCGACCCCCTAACAATAGAGTCCCCAATCACTATTGCCCTCCTCTTTTTTTCCCTACCTTTCTGAGCTACAGGGCCGGTCTCTGTGCCGGAGGCCCGGCCGCTGTCGCTACCCCCGGGCAGGCTGTCCACCCCAACCGTACTCAAACAAGAGTATTTATTGTCAAGGTGTACAGACACTGGGGTACTCACTCTTCCCTGCCTTTTGTAGCAGAGAATTCCAGAGATTCACCACTCTCTGTATGAAAAATGTTTTTTCTCATCTCGGTCCTAAAAGATTTCCCCCTTATCCTTAAACTGTGACACCTTGTTCTGGACTTCCCCAACATCGGGTACAATCTTCCTGCATCTAGCCTGTCCAACCCCTTAAGAATTTTGTAAGTTTCTATAAGATCCCCCCTCAGTCTTCTAAATTCTAGCGAGTATGATTACAATCGAACCATTTACACCCATCGGAGAGATACTGGGCAAACGCACCTGGATGCCGTGCACACTGTAAGATCACTTTTCTCTGGGACCATCTCTAAAATCCATTGCATGTGTTCTATAACTTTACTTTTCCCAAATGCTTCTTTCCATATTGAACCCTCTGTTCCTCTTTCTTGGGCTTGAGGGCTGTTTAGTTTTTTATTAGGTGAGTTTAGATCAGAGATACAGTGCGGAAACAGCCCTTCGGCCCACCGAGCCGCACCGACCAGCGATCCCCGCACACATTAAAACTATCCGACAAACACTAGGGACAATTTACATCGAATTGTACACTGGAAGGGCCAGGAAGTGAGTGGGTAATATCGTCTCTGACCCCTCTCACGCTGGTCAAGAACTCTTTGAAGCACTTTCTTCTGGGAGGAGACCCTCTGTCAAATTCGCCACAGCCAGACATAAAAACAGCAGTAGTTCTACAGCCAAAAGTCTGTAGCCTCTTTTTACTCTGGTACTTTATTTTCAAATGTTTAAATTATAATGTTTTATTTTTGATTGGCTTCTGTAAATCGTGCTTTTATCCTTTTGTGAGCTAAGTACCAAGGCAAATTTCTCCTTATACATATACATACTTGGCCAATATTTTTCTAATCAATCAATCAATCAATCAATCAATCAATCAATCAATCAATCAATCAATCAATCAATCAATCAATCAATCAATCAACTAATCAACTAATCAATCAATTAATTAATTAATTAATTTATACCAAGCCAATTAACCTACAAACCCGTACGTCTTTGGAGTGTTGGAGGAAACCGAAGATCTCGGAGAAAACTCACGCGAGTCACGGGGAGAACGTAAAAAAACTCCGTACAGACAGCACCCATAGTCAGGATCAAACACGGGTCTCTGGCACTGTAAGGAAGCAACTCTACTGCTGCGCCACCATGCTGCCAAACGTTACAGTGGCGTGAAGTCTGGACATGTTGAAACAGCTACTGCCTCCTCATCTTTAGCTTCCTCCTGCACAGTATCGAGAACACACCATCTCGCAACTTGACTTTCCGGCAAAGGGATAGTACTGCAGATCTACCTCCTTGTACACAGAGGAAAGATTATAAAACTGGACAAAGAATAACACTTAGGACTTTTTCCATTCGAAATGTAGTCTGCAAGCTTACACTTTCCCTGTATGCTGATCTGTCTCATGCATAGTTGTGGTTCACCAATTGTTTAGACTATGCTGATCTATCAGGCAGTGAAAATTCAATAAATAAATGAGCATTTAATAGAGTATATATAATTATCTATACATATATATATATATACAGTAGAAACAAGGAATCATTGATGCTGGTTTACCCAAAATGATACAAAGTGCTGGAGTAACTCGACAGGTCAGGCAGCATCTCTGGTGAACGGGGATAGGTGAGAAATACATGACAACCTATGCCACCTATTTATGGGATACATGGAGCAGTCCTCATTTCAGTCTTTCCTGCATTTATACAGATATTGAAACTTTTAATGTAGAAACGTTTTCATTTTCGTTTTCGTCTAGTTTATTATTGTCACATGTACCGAGCTTCAGTGAAAAGCCTTTTTGTTGCATGCTATCCAGTCAGCGAAAAGACGGTACATGGTTACAATCAAGCCATCCACAGCGTACAGATACAGCATAAAGGATATAACGTTTTGTGCAAGATAAAGACCGATTTAAGATAGAACTGCAGTTGCAGTTTCCCAAAAGGACATAAAGTTCTGGATTAACTCAGTTAAGCAGCATCTTCAGAGTGCCTGAAGAAGGGTCCCGACACTAAGAAGGGTCCCGACCCGAAACATCAACTATCCATGTTCTCCAGAAATGCTGCCTGACCTGCTGAGTTACCCCAGCGCTTTGCTTCCTTTTTTATAGAATTTATCTGTATTTTATGGAGAGTGGGCGTTGCGATGCTGTTTCTTAATATATGTGTGGGTTGTGTGAGGGATTATCTTTGAACGTGGTGTTGAGATACAGCCTGGTAACAGGGCCTTTGTTCCATTGGGTCCATGCCGACCAGGGATCACTCCGTAAACTGGCACTATCGTACACACTGGGGGCAATTTACAATATTTACAGATGCCAAATAACCTACAAACCTGTGGGAGGGAACCGGAGCACCCAAAGCAAAGCCACACAGTCACACGGAGAACATACAAACTGCAGACAGAGAGCACCTGTAGTCAGGATCGAACCCGGGACTCTGGCACTGTGATGCCCCTGTCCCACTTAGGAAACCTGAACGGAAACCTCTGGAGACTTTGCGACCCACCCAAGGTTTCCGTGAGGTTCCCGGAGGTTTTTGACAGTCTTCCTACCTGCTTCCACTACCTGGAACCTCTGGCAACCACCTGCAACCTCCGGGAACCGCACAGAAACCTTGGGTGGGGTCTCCAGAGGTTTCCGTTCAGGTTTCCTAAGTGGAACAGGGGCATAAGGCAGCAAATCTACTGCTGCTCCACCGTGCCACAGTTGATGGGAGGATGATTGAAGAGTCGGTGAAATCCTTCGAGCTCTCATGATTTTGTCTTTTTTTAAGCTCATTTTGTATTTTGAGACCTCATGGGTTTTCTCTGGGTGCTCCATTTTGTCATCGTACTTACGAGGCTTGCTAGGGAGACATCTATTTAGCTACGTGATTTATGTTCCACATCATGTACTCGTGTTAACGCAATTTTTCTCCCCTCCTCCTCCTCTACCACACACAGCCCTCTCCTGCCAGCGATTGTCAGTTATAGAAGGAAATTTCTTAGAATGTAGCATGCAGATCTCAGCTGCTGAGAGACTGCACTGTTCACATCAAATCTATTTATTGTGCAGTTGCTTTTCAACGGGTAATGCTTTAACATGGATATGTTGTACTGTTGTAGTTGGAGGGTTTGATGATAAAGCTGTCTTGGACTTCAATTGAAAGTCGTGACTCACTGGTACAAGAGATACGACCGATATTTTCTTTTTCTTCCAGATCAGGCCTGTTGCCCACAGTCGGATAATAGCATCAGCAAGATTTCGGAAGTATACACAAGAGCCATGCATTATTTGGTGAGTACAGAACTCAGACAGCTGTGGATATACACATGCATAATGATGAATCAAATGTGTAACCAGGTGAATTGACCTTTCATGCTGGGACAGCACAATGGAGTTTCTGCCTTACAGTACCATAGACCCGGGTTCGATCCTGACCACGGTCTGTAAGGATTTTGTACGTTCTCCCCATGACCGGCGAGCTCCGGTTTCCCCCCACACTCCAAAGATGTACAAGTTTGTAGGTTAATTGACTTTGGTAAAAATTGTGTATTGTCCCTAGTGTGCAGGATAGTGTTAGTGTGTGCGGATCGCGGGTCGGCGCGGACTCTGTGAGCCGAAGGGCCAGTTTCCGTGCTGTATCTCTGAACTAATTTAAACTAATTTAAACTAAACTAAACTAAACTAAACATGGCTTGCGGCTCTGTATTGGGTTGGCACCAACACTAAACTTCACACCCAGACAAGAATGGTTGCATCCATTCCCTGAGATCCACAGGTAGTCAGCTTTAAGTGTCCAGATTTTATTCAAAAAAACACTCATGCTCTTGCATTCTGGCCTTTTTTAATCATTCCCGGTGTGAGATCTGGTTACCTGTTCCATCTGCCTGTTAAGCCAGCAGTTTGATAAACCAATAACTGAATTTATCCAAAAGTCCTGCCACAACATTGTGCTTGCGATCAACTGAAGTGTGACAGGGTGTCTCCATTCTGTTCCCCCAGAGGAGAATGTGGACGTGCAGCAGAAAACCAATGTTTTTTTGACACTTTGTTACAATCTAGATAATATATTATCCGATACTTTGTCTAGACAATGCATTACATTGTCTAAATATAATGTTCATTACATTGCTCATTGAACTGCTATTCATATTAGATTGGAGAACTAGAGAAATTGCAGAGAATTGTGGACGCTGCCCAGACCATCACACTAAGTCAAGTCAAGTCAAGTCAAGTTTATTCGTCACATACACATACGAGATGCGCAGTGAAATGAAAGTGGCAATGCTCGCGGACTTTGTGCAAAAAGACAAACAAACAAACAACCAAACAAACTATAAACACAATCATAAACACACACATATATTCTTTTACATATTAAATATTGGAAGGAAAAACATAGTAAAGTTAGTCCCTGGTGAGATGGGAGTTTACAGTCCGAATGGCCTCTGGGAAGAAACTCCTTCTCAACCTCTCCGTTCTCACTGCATGGCAACGGAGGCGTTTGCCTGACCGTAGCAGCTGGAACAGTCTGTTGCAGGGATGGAAGGGGTCTCCCATGATTTTATTTGCTCTGCACCTCCTGTTGTATAGTTCCTGCAGGGGGGCGAGTGAAATTTCCATAGTGCGTTCGGCCGAACGCAATACTCTCTGCAGAGCCTTCTTGTCCTGGACAGAGCAATTCCCAAACCAGATGGTAATATTTCCGGACAAGATGCTTTCCACAGCCGCTGAGTAGAAGCACTCGAGGATCTTCGGAGACACTCTGAATTTCCTCAATTGCCCGAGGTGGTAAAGGTGCTGCCTTGCCTCACTCACTAACCAACCTCCCTTCCCAGGGCCAGCCTTAGGAGGTGCGGGGCCCAATTGGGAAAATTTGCAGGGTCAGATAGACTGCGCAATGACAGGGGGGGAGGAGATCCCAGTGTGAGAGTGAGTCACCACCTGCGTACAGTGTTCCCACATCCCTCTTCTCGACCAAGCGAAAGCCAAGGAATAGAAAAGGGTTTTAAGACTAGTTTTGAAAATGGACAGTGAAGGGGCCTGTCTAATGTGCAAAGGTAGAGTGTTCCATAATGTCAGAGCAGCAACAGAGAAGGCTCTATCCCCTCTGAGCTTCCGCTTAGACCTCGGTACCTCCAGGAGCAGCTGATCAGCTGACCTGAGGCACCGAGCAGGAGCGTAGAGATGAAGCAGCTCAGAGAGGTAAGGTGGGGCGAGATCATTTAAAGATTTAAAAACAAATAAAAGAATCTTAAAATGAACTCAAAAGTACACAGGCAGCCAGTGGAGGGAGGCCAGAATAGGCGTTATGTGCTCCCTCTTACGTGTTCCAGTTAAAACCAGTCTGAACCAACTGGAGACGTGCAAGGGAAGATTGGCTAACTCCAAAATAAAGTGCGTTACAGTAATCCAGCCGAGACATAATGAGGGCATGGATTACTGTTTCAAAATGCTGTCGTTCAAGAATGGGCTTCACCTTTGCCAGCTGCCTTAAATGAAAGAAGCTGGACTTAACCACTGCGCCTATTTGACGATCTAATTTAAAATCACTGTCCATCTTAAAACCCAAGTTTAAAACTATTGGCTTCACATACAGTGCCAAGGGACCCAAGTCAACATGGGGAGGTTCACGGGAGCCATTGGGACCAAACACTATCACTTCTGTTTTCTTTTCATTAAAATTTAAAAAGTTTAGGGCCATCCTAAAGCGAGTAAAAACACAATTACATTTACTGAGGAATGTGGATCAGAGCATTTTTGACACATTGTATAACCGCTTGTTAACTACTGGCTGTTAACAAGTGCTACAGTAATAGTTAACACATCGTTTGTGTCTGATGGCCGTGCAGCGGTTGTTATCCATGTTCGTTTTGTAAAAAAATGCGTATGGTAAATGTTTTAAAAAAAAATCTTTATTCAACAAAGCAAATTTGTATTTCCATATGAAATATGGAAAATTAACGCGGGGCCCCCCTTGGGCGCGGAGCCCAATTTGGGAAAATCGGTCCAACCGGCCTAAGGCCGCCCTGTCCCTTCCATTGACTCCATCTACACTTTGCCTCAGCAAGACCACCAGCACAATGAAGGATGAGTCCCACCCCAGTTACTCCCTCTTCTCCCTTCGGGCAAGAGGTACAGAAGTTTTGAAATGCACACCTCCAGTTTCAGGCACAGTTTCTTCCCAGCTGTTATCAGGCAACTGAACCATCCCATCAACAACTAGAGAGCGACCCTGAGCTACTATCTATCTCATCAGGCTATCTTTACTGGACTTTATCCTGCACCAAATCTGTACACATGATGGCTCGATTGTAATCATGTCTTTCCGCTGCCTAGCACACAATAAAAAAGCTTTTCTCTGTACCCTGGTACATGTGACAATAAACTAAACTAAACTAAACCAGCAAGTGGGGCGATGTACCTGCTTGTATTACAGCTTTGTAATGTGCCTTAAACTCTTTGAGTACATGGAAGGAAAGTGAAGTGTGACTGGGTTGGCAATGCTTAGTTTCCAATAATTCCTACCCATTTTAAAACAAATATACGCTGGGTAAAGAGAACCTGGCTGTAATACTTTTTGCTGCTTGGCACAGGGTGGAGTTCCTTGCTTCCTGAATAGCTCCATTCGTAAAATACAGAATAGTGAAGCAGCTCAAAAGCAAAATGTCTCCTCTCATCAGAACTTCTCTGAAGTACAGGAACCTTTTTTTCATCATGGTGAATTTCTGTGATTCTTTAATGACATTGGAACAATTGGGATAGCTCAGTGCATCCAAAGTTCACTGACGTTAAACAAAACTACCCATTCTCCTTTATACAAGTCCACGTTAATTAAAAACTTCTACTTGGTCTGCCGTTAATGAAATGGAATTGTGCATCATAGGAACCTATCAGATATTCATTCAGGTTACATAGTATTTCGTGTCAATGTGCTTTTGGGCTCCAATTCACTTACCAGGTCACTGCCTCCTCTCAAGTGATTGTCTCAATTAAGAGTTTACCAAATTAAGAACAATACAACTCACACAGAAGCTTTCCTTTCTTCCAGCTGCATGCAAGTATGTGATGTTGTTTTACATGCTACACTGGAGAATAACAGGTCAAAGCAGTGTTTATGAAATAACATTACTTCTGTTTGACAACAGCAAGATTTCACTTTCTTGACAATTTGGAGCGCAGAAGAGAATATTTAGTTTAGTTTAGAGATATAACGCAGAAACAGGCCCTTTGGCCCACCAAGTCCGCGTCAACCAGCGATCCCCACATATTAAAACTATTGTATACACATTAGGGATAATTTGCATTTATACCAGGCCAATTAACTTAGAAACCTGTACGTGTTTGGAGTGTGGGAGGAAACCGAAGATCTCGGAGAAAACCCATGCAGTCACAGGGAGAACGTAAAACTTCGTACAGACAGCACTCATAGATAGGATCATAGTCAGTTTTTCTCACAGAGAGTGGTGAGTGTGGAATTCTCTGCCTCAGAGGGCGGTGGAGGCTGGTTCTCTGGATGCTTTCAAGAGAGCTAGATAGGGCTCTTAAAAATAGCGGAGTCAGGGGATATGTGGAGAAGGCAGGAACGGGGTATTGATTGGGGATGATCAGCCGTGATCACATTGAATGGTGGTGCTGGCTCGAAGGGCTGAATGGCCTACTCCTGCACCTATTGTCTATTGAACCCGGGTCTCTGGTGCGGAAAACGCTGTAAGGCAGCAACCCTGTTTCATGAGCACATAGAGGCTCTTCTGACCAACATGTCCACACCGACCACGATTCTGTATCTAAGCTAGTCCCATTTGCCTGCATTTGGCCCACATCCCTCTAAACCTTTCATATCTAAGCTCTGTTGAAGTTTCTGTTAGAATAAAGTATAAAGTAGAAATAGAACTGCGAACTGCCTCTCAAGATTGAGAGTATATAGGTTTAAGGTGAGGGGGGGAAACATTTAATAGGAACCTGAGGGGTGACTTTTTAAACACAAAAGGTGGTAGGGATATCGAATCAGCTGTTACAGGAGGTAATTAGGTCAGGTAGTATCCCCACAATGTTTTCAAAAACGTTTGGACAGGTACATGATACGATAGGTTTAGGGTGATATGTGCCAATTCAGATAGGTGGGGCTAGTGTAGATGGGACAAGTTGGTTGGTGCGGGCAAGTTGGGCTGAAGGGCCTGTTTCCACCCTGTATGATGCTATGGCTCTATGGCTGAATGAGAACAAAAGTTTATCATGTATCGAAGCATGTCTTGCAATAGCTCCCATTACTGCCTGCAACGTTGGACTTCTCTTATTGGAAATCTGGCATAGAGGTGTGGGTGCCCATTTGCCTGCCTTATCAATGGCTACCTGGTTAGTCAAAGGGAGTCATAAAGTCATACAGCGTGGAAATACTCTCCCAATACTCTGCCCAGAGGAGCTGTGAAGCTTCTATTGCTGAGCACGCTTGAGAGAGAAATCGATAGATGTCTGGATATGAAGGGAAAAAGGAATTAGTGCAGAATGTGTTGCTCTGTGATAACATTTCGCCATGATCTCGTAGAGTGATGGAGCAGCCACTAGGGGCTGGATGTGTAGGAAGGAACTGCAGATGATGGTTTAAACCGAAGAAGGGGGCAAAGGGACAGGCAGTATCTCTGAAGAGAAGGAATGGGTGACGTTTCGGGTCGAGACCCTTCTTCAGACTGAAAGTCACGGGAAAGGGAAACAAGAGATATAGACGGTGATGTAGAGAGATAAAGAACAATGAATGAAAGATATTGCAAGAAAGTAACGATGATAAAGGAAACAGGCCGTTAGCTGTTTGTTGGGTGAAAATGAGAAGCTGGTGTAACTTGGGTGGGGGAGGGACAGAGGAGAGCGAGGGAATGCCAGGGTTACTTGAAGTGAGAGAAGTCAATATTCATACCACTGGGCTGTGAGCTGCCCAAGCAAAATATGAGATGCTGTTCCTCCAATTTGTGTTTAACCTCACTCTGACAATGGAGGATACTGAGCACAGAAAGGTCTGTGCAGGAATGGGAAGGAGAATTAAAGTGTCCAACAACCGGGAGGTGAGGTAGTTCCAGGGTGGATGCTGTCTTCTGCTCCTTTTACCTATAATCTCGTATTCGAACGCCTACATGTTTCACTTCTGTTCACAGTGTGATTGCAAATGGAGACCTCTTGAGTCCAGCAATCCGGCTGCTCATCCCAAAGAGAGTGCTGGGCCAGTGGGAACAAGTGCTCGCCATTATCACGGAGAAAGTGAACCTCAGGACCGGTGCTGTAAGAAGGTAAGTCCCAAAGAAGATAGCAGCTGAATTCACAGCCTGTTGGGAAATGTAATGCAGTTGCTTGAGCAGCAAGAGGAGATTGTACCATGTAGCATGGCCAAAGATTTAGACATCAAAATTCTGTTGCACAGCATGGGGATTTTTACTTTGGCATGAGACTCTTTGAGGTGGAAAATATCAGGTCTTTTGTGTAATCCCCAACTTGTTTTCACTCCATCACTGGTGACCGTGCCTTCAGCAGACTAGCCTCACACATGCCCAAGAGCGGAACTCGCTATCAAAACATGGAGGGGACGGGGGACACAATTTTTTGGTGGCCACGCGCGCATGCGCACACTTACACACACACACACACGCGCGGATCCATAGCTAAATGCAGCTCAACTCTGCCTGTCTCACCGGGTTAACCAACAGCCCTGTCTGGACTGACGGGATACCAGCGCTGCTTCACCACGCTGGCCATATTTCCCGCAAGTCCAGGAAGGGCTGTCGGCTCACCTGGCGGGACAGGCGGAGTTGAGCTGGGTTTAGCGCTGCTTCTCTGCGCTGGCTGTGGGCCTGGGGGCACCGTGCCCGTCTGACTCCCGACCAAAGATCCTATAGTGGAGGATCTTTGCTGCCGACCTCTCTGGCCACCAGTGGGGGGGGCACTCGGGACAGCGCTGGAGACCCGGCCGGGATCGATCCTGGCTGGTCTGTGCCACGTCTCCCTCCTCCAATCACCGCACTCTATCCTCAGACCCAACCCACCCCATCCTCCCTCCTCCAATCATCGCGCTGAATCATCATGTCCCGCCCACATTGACTGCTGACTGATGTCTCTCTCGTCCAATCGGCGCCCACGATCATCAGTCCCACTCACACTGTCTCGCGGAAAGCGGAGATTTCACCGGGTTTTAAAATCCGGATTACAAAAACTTGGGGGGGGGGGGGGGACGTGACCCCTCTGGCCCCCTGCTCCAATGGATTTCTGTGAAATTTTTTAGTCAAATCAATAGGAAAGCTCACCTTTTACAGGTCCCAATGATAGACACAAAGTGGTGGAGTAACTCAGCAGGTCGGGCAGCATCTCTGGAGACAAATGATGGGTAGGATGGGTGACATTTCGGGTCGGGACCTTTCTTCTGACTGAAAGTAGAGGGTGGGGGAGGTTCTGACCACGGTGCTGTCTGTACAGAGTTTGTACGTCTTCCCAAAACCGAGGGAGCATTCAAAGGGGAAATCCCGGCTCCAGACACTGCAAGGATTCCTGCTACAAGGTTCCATAGATGCTGTTGCACCCACTGAGTTTCGCCAGCATTTTAGGTCCCAACTACAAGGGCCATGGGGAATGCCGACCGCAGGAAGAAGCCTGGCTGCGGGGACCACGGAACCTCAGAAGACTGCAGGTAACCTGCCTTCCGGAACCGGGGGAAGACCGCGGGTACCCGACTTCGGAGACCGCAGGAAGACCGCAGGTAACCCAACTTCAGGGACCATGGGAAGACCGCGAATAACCAAACTACAGGGACCGCGGGAAGAACACGGGTAGAACCGTGCTTGGGGGAAACCTCAGCTACAGGGACCGTGCAAAAGCTGCAGGTAGATCCATGCGTGGGGGAAACCTCAGCTACGGGGGCCGTGGAACACCACGGGAAGAACCGTGCTTGGGGGAAACCTCAGCTACGGGGGCCGTACAAAAGCTGCGGGTAGTTCCGTGCGTGGGGGAAACCTCAGCCACAGGGACCGTGTGGAAGACTGCGGGTAGAACCGTGCTTGGGGAACACCCCAGCTATGGGGACCGTGTGGAAGACACGGCTAGGAGCGCAGAAGAGCGGGTAACCGGTGGCGACTTCAGACTCCGGCTGCCCGAGGAGGGTAAAAGCTAAAACAGGAGACTGAAAGGCCTAGACTGAAGTCAGGCCAGGAGGATCCCCTCCGACATGGGTTCGTCCTCGGACGTTTTACCCATCCTAATTGGCCAGGGAGGGCCAAATCAGCGCAATTCTCCTCGCGAGCCTGTGGCAGCACCCTTTTCAGGGCTGCCTACAAAACTCACTTCTGCGAAGGTGAGTGCGAGGAGTCAGTTGGCAACTGACTCTGAACTCGGAAGCATGTCCGAGGAACAGGTGCCGGCTGGGAGTTACCATGCACCTGGAAAGACATGGGTCCACATACACCAGCAGCCCTACGCTCCAATCAAGGATGGAAATCGAACCCGCATCGGGGGCCTTTTGGGCTTACCATAAAACCACCGGTACCATAACGGTAGGTGGGTCTGGTTCTTTCCGAATCGTGGGGTTGTGGACTATTTACAAGAAGGTTGGATGAGTACTTCGGCTGCTCAGAGTTAAAAAAATATTGTTAAGAACTATCTGGATGAGATTAAACGCTGTATTTTTGCTAAATTAGCTGTATCAGCCACAAAACCCATTTGAGAAATTGGGTTCTCATCTGTCCAGATAAATTTAAGTTGATACCAACTGATTTTATTGATGATTTGGATTACCTTTAACTCTATTTAATTGTCTGGGACTCCGCCCTGAGGTAAGGGATTGGAATTAATTGAAGCCCGTAACAAAACTGATCAAGCAACCTTCTGTTCATCAAGTATAATTGGCTTACAGCTGTGCTATTTAGGCCTTTGCACAATCAGAACTATACAGCATGCAAAAGAAGTAAGCACTCAAGTACCATGTGGTCATTGTTACCAGCGCTATGCTATTCTACTAAATCAGCAAATTTTCAGTTAAATTACAAACTGATGCTATTGTTCAGGATGAGAAATTGCTCATGCCATCTAGTTACAGATGTGGATGGGAGAGTTACCAATTTCTCAGTTACATGGTAGCAACTACCTATAGACACTGGGTGCATTCTGTGGATTAAAGGTTATGCGAATATGCCTAATCTGTATGCTCTAGTCCAAGTTGATACACTTCGGTGGTGGAAAATGTCTTTACATGGGTGCAAACAAGTCAAAATATCCGGTGATAGTTTACCCAAACCTCATTACGGTACACAATATGGGTGTTGGATCACAAAGTATTAAAATACATCGTGAACATTAAAGACCAAGAAGCTTGCATCCAGACTCAATCACCAGTGGAAAATATGTGGCATATCGGTAGCGTTGGTTACATTCTAGCTATACTAAGGAGGAATGTTCTTTTATGTCTTCCTTCATTTCTGCCTCATCAGACGGGTTTGCAAAATTCAGTAAGTTCCCGCCTCAGGCATTTTTGTAGTGCCTGCCGGGCTTAGTCAGCCATGGTTCCCACCGATGTGGGGAATGATAGAACCATATATGGTTATTCTAGATACAAGTATTGATCTAGCCGTGATGCGGGAAACCGTCCTCAGCATGACATAATCAATTCTTTGACTTACAGAGACTGAAAAGACCATTCCTGCGGCTGGGGTTGTTAAACCAACCATGAACGTGCTCACTGCAGATCGCAGGGATAGCACCAAAAAATATCAATATTTCCTCATAAGGAGATGGGAGGTATTTGTTTTATAATTATATTACATATTTGGCACGGATGACTGACGTCTTGTAGTTCAGGCTCATATGAGGGCCTGACAAATCATGATGTCTAAAGTGCCATCTACCATACCAAAGTTCTTCATCATACTGGCTGAGAGGAGTAGAACCTACTATGGGGGGTCACCCTCTGAGCTCTAGATTATGAAGGAAATCTGCAACTCGAAAACTCCCAGGCCTAGGGACGCAGAGATATGGGGTGTTAACGTTGTGCTACGTCGCTTCGCTGAAGGGCTCCAGCTACATCCCTGTCCTTGGGCTAACTCACTTATAAGTGGTTATGCTCATAGCCCTGCATGCAGCACTACGGGTCTAGTCATTACATAAACGTTGACTGGATAGGATGATTATATCTGCAGACTAAATAACACTTATGTTATGACTTAGTCAAGCAGTATAGACCAGGGGCACCAGATCTCAAACTAGATGTTCACATATCCCATGAACCTTCGATTGTGTATGGTCACACATCTACACCAGAATGTTAGATCACTAGAGCCTAGAGACTCTGAACTAGCAATATTGTTAGTTACATCTACCCTCAAAAGAAGGTATCACTTCAGACCATCTTCAGGTGGTTATGGGTCTGGCTTATACAGGAGTAAATACTGACATTTCAAATCACTCCACCAAGGCTGTAACAACCTCAGCAGCAGGGTTATGGAAGTTAGCGGGACCACATCCTAGCGGTTGCAGGATGGTCAATCTAACAATTTTCCACACATTTAGTACTAACCCATTACCAGGTCGGGGGTATTTACGAACTCTATGTTAGGTTCTGTTCATAGTTCCTCCCGGGTGAGGGAGGTTACTATTGTCGTTATTCATGTCTGAATATGATAGCATACTTCCTCCCCTGGTCAACTAAGGCAGTGAGTGAAGCATGGACTCGTTCCATGGCATGAAATCACAGATCTTTAAAATCTTCACGTAGTCACACGTGACTCCGAAGTAAAATAGTAAGATTAAACGAGAACTTACCAGTTTGAAGTTTGATCTTTATTTTATGAGGAGTTACGATGAGGGATTACGTGCCCTCCGCTCCCGCCCTCTATCATAAAGGTCAACTGGTATTCTAATTCTTCTTATCTTACTATGTTTATTTCATCTACTGTTGTCTGTGATTTCACACCGATGCTTTGAAGAATGTCGCGCATGCATGCTGGACGGGGTCATCACGTAATCCCTTATCATAACTGCTCATAAAATAAAGATCAAACTTCAAACTGGTAAGTTCTCGTTTAATCTTACTATTTATCATGAAGGTAGACACAAAAAGCTGGACTAACTTGCTGTACAGGCAGCATCTCTGGAGAGAAGGAATGGGTGACGTTTCAGGTCGTGCCCTTCATTTATCACTTCTGGTGTAGAAATAAATGGGTCATTTTACTAACAGGCTTAAAGCTTTACCAACCCCTATCTTTATGCCCTGTTTGGTTTTTAAATTGCAGCAATTTATTTTAACTTGAGTGAAATACCTTTTGCGCTGCACTGCTTGGCTGCCAAATTCTGGTTTAAACTCTTAAATTAATCTAGTTGTCTGGAAATAACTAATAGATTAATCTTCTTGGGATGGATAATATACGCAGGTGAGTAATTTGCTGGGAATACCAGTTGTGTAGGGCAGGATAATTGCTGGCATTCTTTGACTGGAGTTTAATGGCCAGTGTCAAGAGATGAGTCAAGAGTGTTTTATTGCCATTTGTCCCAGGTAGAACAATTAAATTCCTACTTGCAGCAGCACATAATCATCGGCGGTCACTCAAAACAAGTACAGGGTATGACTGTTCTCTTTTGGGAGGACGCCTGTGCGTGACTTTGTTTAATGTGGGGAGACTGGTGCACAGCCAGCCACCACACGGTTCTTGACAGATCTGGGTCAGGATCCAGTGGCGTGGAGTCCAAGACGACCAGAGACCCTGTTCTGCTGCAGCCTTCATATGCCTTCCCAGCCGTTGTGACGCTTCACTAAAGTTAGCCATCATCCTCCGCCTGTTCCACCGTTGAGGTCTTGGTTGGATTGCTCTTTGTCAGGGACCTCCCCCTCGACCTTACCGCCATGGGTGGCCCTACCAGAAGCATAGCTCTAGACAGCATCGCTCTCAGGATCGCAGGTCCACACAAGCTTCTCCACCACGACAAGGTGACAGTCGACGGAGAAGGCAGCACAACAGAATATGAAAACATAGTACACTGTAAACAATATAATAAACAAGAAAAATGGTTCAGTGTGTGTATATATATACACACGTACACATATACACACACACATGTAAAAAAAAAAATATATATATATAAGGTACACAAAAATGCTGGAGAAACTCAGCGGGTGCAGCAGCATCTATGGAGCGAAGGAAATAGGCGACGTTTCAGGCCGAAACCCTTCTTCATACATATTATGTGTGTGTGTGGGAAGGAACTGCAGATGGTGGTTTAAACCGTAGATAGACACGAAAAGCTGGAGTAACTCTGCGGGACAGGCAACATCTCTGGGTGATGTTTAGGGTCAAGACCCTTCTTCAGAGGTGTGTGTGTGTGTGTGTGTGTGTGTGTGTGTGTGTGTGTGTGTGTGTGTGTGTGTGTGTGTGTGTGTGTGTGTGTGTGTGTGTGTGTGTGTGTGTGTGTGTGTGTGTGTGTGTGTGTGTGTGTGTGTGTGTGTGTGTGTGTGTGTGTGTGTGTGTGTGTGTGTGTGTGTGATCAATCTCGTGAGCCTACGCTGCAGTGCCTCAATCACAAGGATGTCCTTTCTCAAATTAGGAGACCAAAACTGTACACAATATTCCAGATGTGGTCTTACCAGAGCCCTATACAACTGCACAAGAACCTCTTTACTCCTATACTGAAATCCTCTTGTTATGAAGATAGCAGGAATAACGGTGGAACAGCACAGGCAGAAATTTCTAATTGCGCTACAAGCCCATCTCCTTTGTTCTGTATACTATGTGTATTCAAATAGTTTAGTGTAACTTAGTTTAGAGATACAGCACGTAAACAGGCCCTTTGATCCACTGAGTCCAAGCCGACCAGCGATCCTTGGACATTAACACTATCCTACACACACTAGGGACAATTTACAATTTTTACCAAGCCAATTAACCTACAAACCTGCGCGTTTTTGGAGTGTGGATGGAAACCGGGAGATCCCGGAAAACCCACGCCGGTCACGAGGAGAACGTATAAATTCCATACAGACAACGCCCGTAGTCAGGATCAAACCGGGTCTCTGACGCTGTAAGGCAGCATCTCTACCGCTGTGCCACCGTGCGGTCCCCATATCACACCTTTAGTTCAGTATTCTTCTCACATTGCTCCTGATTTTACCTGACCTTACTTACTGTCTTATCCCTTCTTCAACTTTCTGCCCTATTATTTCTGGAGGATGGGGTTGAGAGGAAAAGATAGACCAGCCATGATTGAATAGCGAATTACACTTGATGGGCCAAATGGTCTAATTCTGCTCCTATAACAGATGAGCATGATCTTAATTCACAACTCTTCAATCCTTTTGTCTCACACCTTGTGTCTTTTCATCTCTGGCCGTTGTCCACCATCTATCTGCCTGTTAAAAAAATCCCCCTCACCTCTATCAACGTATCACCTGCCAGACTTTGTCCTGCCCCACCTCTCTTCCAGCTTTCTACCCCCTCCCACATCTACAATCCGCTTGAAGAAGATGTCCTGACCTGAAAAGTCATCTATCCGTGTTCTCCAGTGATGCAGCATGACCCGCTGAGTTAGCCCACCACTTTGTGCCTTCAATTAACATAAATTCATAAGGTCATAAGTGATAGGATTTATTCCATTTGGCACATTCTTCTAAATTCCATTGAGTACAGGCGCAGTGCCGACATGTAAACCAGCATCTGCAGTTCCAGAGTAGGACTAATGCACGTAAAACTGCTGGCCCTGATGGCATCCCCGGGCGCGTCCTCAGGGCCTGTGCTGCGCAGCTGACAGACGTCTGGACTGACATCTTCAACCTGTCACCTGCCCAAGCAGTTGTGCCCACTTGCCTTAAAACCATCTCCATCGTGCCAGTGCCAAAACACTCCACTGCGGCAAGCCTCAACGACTTCTGCCCAGTTGCACTTACCCCCATCATCACCAAGGGCTTCGAGAGGCTGGTCCTGGCACACCTCAAAGGCTGCCTACCCCCCACACTGGATCCCTATCAGTTTGCCTACCGCTAGAACAGGAGTACGGAGGATGCCATCTCAACGGCACTTCACTCCGCCCTCTCCCACCTCAACAACAGAGACACTTACGTAAGAATGCTGTTCATCGATTACAGCTCAGCATTCAACACCATTATACCCTCTAAACTGATCACCAAACTCGGTAACTTGGGCATCGACCCCTCCCTCTGCAACTGGATACTGGACTTTCTAACCAACAGACCCCAGTCTGTGAGGTTAGACAAGCACACCTCTTCAACCCTCAACCTGAACACTGGCGTTCCACAGGGCTGTGTGCTGAGCCCTCTCCTCTACTCCCTCTTCACCTACGACTGCACACCTGTACATGGTACTAACACCATCATCAAGTATGCAGATGATACAACGGTGATTGGCCTCATCAGCAACAACGATGAGTTGGCCTACAGGGAGGAGGTCCAGCACCTAGCAGCATGGTGCGCTGACAACAACCTGGCCCTTAACTCCAAGAAGACCAAGGAGCTCATTGTAGACTTCAGGAAGTCTAGGGGCGGCACGCACACCCCCATCCACATCAACGGGACGGAGGTGGAACGTGTTTCCAGCTTCAGGTTCCTGGGGGTCAACATCTCTGATGACCTCTCTTGGACCCACAATACCTCAACTCTGGTCAAGAAGGCTCACCAGCATCTCTTCTTCCTGAGGAGACTGAAGAAGGTTCATCTGTCTCATCTGGTGAACTTCTACCACTGCACCATCGAGAGCATCCTTACCAACTGTATCACAGTATGGTATGGCAACTGCTCTGTCTCCGACCGGAAAGCACTGCAGAGGGTGATGAAAATTGCCCAACGCATCACCGGTTCCTCACTCCCCTCCACTCCCCTTGCGTCTGTCCAAAGCAAGCGTTGTCTGCGAAGGGCGCTCAGCATCGCCAAGGACTGCTCTCACCCCAACCATGGACTGTTTACCCTCCTCCGTTGCCGGACCAGCAGGTCCAGGAACAGCTTCTTCCCTGCGGCTGTCACACTACTCAACACTGTACCTCGGTGACTGCCAATCACCCCCTTCCCGGACACACCTCCCACAGGAAAAACACTATGACTGTATGCATGTAAATAGATTTATTTATTGAAATCATATTCTATGTCGCTCTCCAGGGAGATGCTAACTGCATTTCGTTGTCTCTGTATTGTACACTGCCAATGACAATTAAAGTTGAATCTGAATCTGAATCTGAATCTTGCATCCACATACGTTGTGTTCCTAGTTAGCTGAATGATAACGCCTATTATTGCATGGGTTTGTTTGAATTCTTAAGTCCCAATGCTCTAAATAACAACATAGGCACTATTACCGTTTGCTATGTCGCTCGTTTGCTATGTCGCTCTTCAAGGGAGATGCTAAATGCATTTCGTTGTCTCTGTACTGTACACTGACAATGACAATTAAAATTGAATCTGAATCTGGGGTACTTATTTCATTGCACCTTGAGCCAAGTTGTGAAGATGTTGCTCGTGGTTTATGTCATGATCATCCTTAATTTTATTTCAATGTGACCATTTTCTGCTTGCACGTAATATCTTCTAGGCTTCACACCCTGGATGGAAGGTCCGTCAATGACGGCTCAGAACTTGAGAATGGAGGATACTATGTTGCCGTGGGTAGAGATAAATTTAAGAAGTTACCCTATAACGAACTTATTTTCGATAAATCATATCCAAGAAGGACAAACAGGTAAGGCTGGGGTTAATCCTGCTTTAGTAAAATATTAAAGCAATGAAATCTATAGTAGATTTAAAAAAAATTATGTCCACAGCCTTCAGTCATCCTCATTTTTACGAGGACGTTGCCAGGACTAGAGGGTGTGAGCTATAGGGAGAGGTTGGTTAGGCTGGGTCCTATTCCTTGGAGCGCAGGAGAATGAGGGGTAATCTTATAGAGGTGTATAAAATCATGTGAGGAATAGATCAGGAAGATGCACAGAATCTAAGGGAATCGAGGACCAGAGGACATGGGTTCAAGGGGAAAAGATTTAATAGGAATCTGAGGGGTAACTTTTTCACACAAAGTGTGGTGGGTGTATGGTACAAGCAGCCAGAGGAGGTAATTAAGGCAGGGACTATCCCAATGTTTAAGAAACAGTTAGATAGCTACATGGATAGGACTTGTTTGAAGGGATATGGACCAAATGCAGGCAGGTGGGACTAGTGTAGCTGGGACATGTTGGCCTACGTGGGCAAGTGGGGCCGAAGGCCCTGTTTGCACACTGTATCACTCTATGACTGTATCACTGTATTCCACACTCTAGTCCAATTTCAATGCAAGATGATTCTTACATTTTGTTCGTCAGCACAATGTAAAAATAAAAATGGTATTGACTGTAATAATTGGGACTGGATTCCAACCAGAAGGATTGTGAAGGTAAAGTCATGCAAAAGGGCTTTCTGCAGAGGGAAGTTATTAGGAGAGGAATTCCCCAGCATTGTTTTTTGATTAGATGGAGATTTCTTGTCCATCGCTGAGAATGGGATAGAGCAAGAAATCTCTCAGCGTGACGAAGGACCTCAACCCAAAACGTCGCCTATTCCTCTTCCCCAGAGAGTCGGTGCCAACCAGTATCTGCACTTCCATCCTAACCAAATCTCTCGGTCTTGGAAGTCCTTAGGAATCCACTGTGTGTTAAGTAGCACTGGTGCAGTCATTGAGATTCCTCACAGGAGGATGTGCATGTTGTCCAGTCCCCCTCCCCCCCCCCCCCCCCCCCCCCCCCCCCCCCCCCCCCCCCCCCCCCCCCCCCCCCCCCCCCCCCCCCCCCCCCCCCCCCCCCCCACCCCCCCCCCCCCCCCCCACCCCCCCCCCCCCCCACCCCCTTGGATACAAATTGTGCAGGGCTGGTCTTTGTGGCCCAGACTGGACAATTTCATGTTTAAAGGCCTGGATTACCCTTAATACTGGGCATTTCCAGAAAAGTAAAAGAAGAGGGTGAGAGGTGGAAATAGCAATCATGGACACTGTCATAAGGTCATCAGGAATAGGAGCAGAATTAGGCCATTCGGCCCATCAAGTCTACTCCGCCATACAAGAGCGGAACTCTCTATCAAAACATGGAGAGGACCGGGGAACACAATTTTTTGGCGGCCACGCGCGCATGTGCACACTCACACACACACACACACACACACACACGCGCTCGAGGCTTCGGAGACTCAATCCAGCGCTAAATGCAGCTCAACTCTGCCTGTCTCACCGGTTTAACTACAGTCTGGCCTGGACTGACGGGATACCAACGCTGCTTCTCTGCGCTGGCCATATTTCCCGCGTCCAGGAAGGCTGTAGGCTCACCTGGTGGGACAGGCAGAGTTGAGCTGGATTTAGTGCTGTTTCTCTGCGCTGGCCCGTCTGATTCCCGACCAAAGATCCTATAGCGGAGGATCTTTGCTGCCGACCTCTCTGGCCACCCATGGGGGGGGGGGTACTCGGGAAGGGACAGGACAGCGCCGGAGACCCGGCCGGGATCGATCCTAGCTACGGATGAGGCGTAGGTCTGTGCCACGTCTCCTTCCTCCAATCACCGCACTCTATCCTCAGTCCCACACACCCCCCCTCACTCCTCCCTCCTCCAATCATCGCGCTGAATCATCATGTCCCGCCCCCATTGCCTGCTGACTGACGTCTCTCTCATCCAATCGGCGCCCTCGATCATCAGTCCCACCCCCACTGTCTCGCGGAAAGCAGAGATTTCACCGGGTTTTAAAATCCCGATTACAAAAACTTGGGGGGGATGTCCCCCACCTCTCAAAACATGGAGGGGACGTGTCCCCTCTGGCCCCCCCCCGGGTTTTCCGCCCCTGCCGCCATTCATTCATGGCTGATCTATCTCTTTCTCCTAACCCCTTTTCCTGCCTTCTCCCCATAACCTTTGACACTAAAAAGACAGCATCTTGTGGTTAAAGTGATGCCTCCACTTTTATTCCACTGATTACACTCGAGGGACCTCTTTACTACAAAAAAATATTTGTAAAGGGACAAGGACTTCTCAGTGTTCCTTATTGCGCCCTCAAGGTTGGCTGTGGGAGGCGCCTGTGGGGAACTAAGGTGGATGGGCAAGGAGAGGGATGTCGCTCCCAAGGAAGCCGATGGCTGATGGCCTGCAGCAGCCTGGGACTTGCCTGGTCCAGGCAGGGCTCATGAATCCTAGAGCGCACAGTGGATTTTGAAACATGGCGCCTCTTGCATGCGGGATCAGTGGACTATTTGTGTATACTTGCCAACATGGAATGTGCTCAGGTATAGCAATAATCTACTGGACTGGTTGTAAGAAAATAATTTCACTGTGTGTTTGCTCTTTGCACACGTGACAAGAGAAACACCATTGACCCATGTATCAAGCTTTCCATGCACTGAAGTGGGAAAAGAGGTGACTGGGAGTGGAGCTAATAGGACTTGATGTTTCAATCCCTGTAATAAGTTGGCACTCTTGCTCTTTGCAGTGGGATTGGAGTGATGAAAGGTAGGGTAGGTACGTCATCGGGGTCATCAGGTGGGCACCCTCCTTCTTTGACATTTCATTTATAAGCCCACAACATCTCCAGAGGGCTCAACGGTGATACCTGGCATCCCAGTTACACCCCCTCAATTCCATACCCCACTGTCTTCATCTTGCAGCCCAATTGTTGTCTCTCCTTTTGATCCAAATCCAATTGCTGCTTTTTTCTGCAGAATTTGATAATGATTTGATTGCTTGTTGGAGGGAGCGACCCCTCACCCCCATTTTCTTTAATAGCCTGGTCATAGATGTAGCAACAAATCCCGTGCATCCCACTTCGACAGGGAAAATCTTGGTCTTCCAGCCATTCTGGGAAGCTTTAATTGCCAGTTCAGAGTACTTGGTCTTTTTCCTCTCATAAGCTTCTTCAACACCATCTTCCCATGGAACTGTCAATTCCACAACGTATGCCAACTTGGCTGTTGTGGACCACTGGACCATGTCAGGCCGGAGTGTTGTAGCCACGATGTCTGGGGGCCTTTTTTTCTAGGTCCTTTTTTCTAAGTCCACTTCCATTTTCCAATCCCGAGCAGGCTGCAGAAGGCTTGCATTCTTTGATGTTATCTGGTGCTCTGGAGGTTGGCCTGCTGGGTCCCAGTAACAGTGAAAGTAGAACGCTCAGCCATTGACCTCCCATTTAGTGGTTGGATATACGGCGATGTTGGCTTGTAAAATACAACAGAGGGGGGTTGTTATGTATACACATGTGTTTTTATGTATACATGTGTAAAGATTTAATAGGAACCTGAGGGGTATCTTTTTCACCCAAAGGGGTGGGTGTATGGAACAAGCTACCAGAGGAGGTAGTTGAGGCAGAGACTATCCCAACGTTTAAGAAACTACATTCTATCTCTGCCCAGCCTGACATCGATCTGCAGTTCCTTCCAACAGATAGCTCCTGAAGCACAGGTAGATGGATTGCTGGAGGGCGAGGGAGAGAAGTCATGGGATGGGGGTGGAGAGGTGGGATCTAGGCAGGAATGTAGGCAGGCACCAAAAGTCCGTAGCCTCCTTTTGCTCTGGTATTTTATTTAATTCACATGTTTAAAGTATAATGTTTTATTATTAATGTTTTATGTGTCATTCTTAATTGTTACTATATGTTGTGTTGTTACTTGCGAGCGGAGCACCAAGGCAAATTCCTTGTATGTGTACATACTTGGCCAATAACCTTATTCATTCATTCATTCATTCATTCATTCATTCATTCATTCATTCAATCATTCATTCAATCATTTAATCATTCAATCATTCATTCATTCATTCAATCATTCATTCATTCATTCATTCATTCATTCAATCATTTATTCATTCATTCATCCATTCATTCATCCATTCATTCATTCATTCATTCATTCATTCATTCAATCATCCATTCATTCAATCATTCATTCATTCATTCAATCAATCATTAATTCATTCATTAATTCATATGGAGTTGAAGTTGCATTCAAGTCTGTCTGTCTGTCTGTCTGTCTGTCTGTCTGTCTGTCTGTCTGTCTGTCTGTCTGTCTGTCTGTCTGTCTGTCTGCCTGCCTGCCTGTCTGTCTGTCTGTCTGTCTGTCTGTCTGTCTGTCTGTCTGTCTGTCTGTCTGTCTGTCTGTCTGTCTGTCTGTCTGTCATATATATTCATAACATCTATATATATATATGCTCAAATAGAGACATGTCACCAAATAAGTTCATGTTGGTCTTTATGGTCCTCCTCCCAGCTCAATTCAGTCAGAGGGCATCATAACGTTCTATTTTACTTCGGAGTCACGTGAGTGACTACGTGAAGAACCCACCCAGCGCGCAGGCGCGGCATTACGTCAGCAGTGCAACAGCGGCAGCAGCTGGAGCCAGGCTCTCCAGCTGCAGCATAAAGACGAGACCTCAGGTAAGTGCCTTTTTTGTTACAGAGTCGCGCTAGAGAGAATAATGGCCTCTCGCAAGCGACCAGCCAGGAGGACTGCCTGCCCTACTCCACCCGAGGACGGGTCCATAGCGGGACGGCAGCCTCTCGCAGCGGAGGAGCTTTTTCAACGCTCCCGCTCACCCGACACCAAGCCGCCCCCAGTGCTGCAGATTTCAACGCCCCGCACAGGGAGGAAGGCGACACAGAAAACCGACCGGCCGGTGTCCTCCGATGAATCGGAGGAACGGGAACACTCTCCCCCACCGAAAAGGGGAGACGCTCGGATAAGCTGCATGAGGCAGCTCCTCGAGCGTATGATTAATGAGGAGATGCGGCATCTCCCAGGAGGACGGGCTTTGGCCTCCTCCTCTCCACACCCTTCTGTACCCTCTATGTTCGAGGGCAGTAAGGGAGGCCAGGACTGGGCTGGCCTATCCCAAGGGCAGGCGGAGGATATCGTCAGCATGCCGGGCGTGCCGGAAGAAGAGCTACTGGGTGTAGTGGGCCGATATGCGGCACCACCAACAACTGGGATGGTGTTGCCACCCAGAATGGCGGCAACTATAAACAGGCTGTCCAACAACCCGCTGCAGGACAAGGCTGTCCAGCAGGCCCTTGACAACTACATCGCGCCAGAAAATTGCGAGGCGCTGAGGGTCAAGACGGTCAATGGGCAGATCTGGAACCAGCTGGGGCAGCAAATAAGGGCTCAGGAGGTCAAAATGCAGCGAGTCCTGAAGCTCCACTCAGCAGCCGTCACCGCCTTTGCTCGGTCCGTTGGGGATGAAGACCTGACCATACCCCAGCAGGATGCCCTCGCACTGATGTGCAGCACCACGTATGAGCTAAACAACCTACGGCGGGACAACATCAGGCCTGCCCTCAACCCAACATATGCCGGCCTCTGTAAAGCTCCAGCGCCCGAACGACAGGCGCTGCTATTTGGTGCGGATCTGGCCAAAAGGCTCAAGGAGTTGGAAGAGGCGGCAAAACCAGTAGGCCTCATGAGGGCAGGGCCAGGACCGAGCAGGGTGAAGACACCCAGTTGGCCGCACGCCTCGGCAGCCACCAGCAGATACCGAGCTGGTGAAAGCCTGGTGACCGCCTCCCACTACCCCCAGTGCTCTTTTTTAGAGCGGGGCCCAGGGCGGAGCCGTGGGAAGATGCGCCGCCCCACCGCAGCACCAACACGGACAACCTTGGGCCAGACCCACCGGAAACGACCCCACAAGTGAACATGGAGGTAGGTGGGTCTGGTTCCTGTCAACATACACAGACAAAGGGTGTAGTATTAACAGGGGGACGTTTGAGGTTCTTCAAGCATGTTTGGTGCTCCCTTACTAACAATCAGTTTATACTCAACAGTATTAGTGGATACAAAATTGAGTTCAAACCAGGCGTAGAACCGCCAGTTCAGCACATGCCCCAAAGGGTGTTCCTTCCCTCGGCAGTTGAGAAGGTAGAAGGACAAGCTGAACTTGATCGGCTCGTGGCTAAAGGCATCATAGAAATGACCACACACGAGCCGCAAGAATTTGTATCAAATATTTTTCTCAAAACCAAAAAAGATGGTGGATGTCGCATTATTATTGATCTGACATCACTCAATCAGTCTGTTGAGTATCAACATTTCAAAATGGAGACATTTGTCACTGCCAGACAACTGATCTCCAAGGGATACTACATGGCAAGCATAGATATCAAAGATGCTTACTATTTGGTACCCATTCATAAAGATTACTTTAAATATCTGAAATTTATCTGGAGGGGCCAGCTATGGCAGTACCGAGCTTTGCCCAATGGTTTAACGACAGCTCCCAGACTATTTACGAAAATTCTTAAAGTGGCCATGAAGAAATTGAGAGAACTAAAACATTTAGTAGTGGCCTATCTGGACGATGTTCTCATATTAGGAAGAACACGGGAACAAGCTGTCGCAGGAGTGTTAGCCACTAAACAACTCCTTGAAACTTTGGGTTTTTATCCTTCACCCAGATAAATCAATATTGGAGCCTACTACTAACATGGATTACTTAGGCTTCACTATTGACACGATTCACATGACTGTCACTCTGCCCAGAAACAAAACAGTTTCACTCATTGAAGCTTGTAGCCATTTAATTGCTACACCGCAACCTAGAATACGGCATGTAGCCAGAGTTATTGGCTCTATAGTAGCAGCATTTCCGGCTGCCCAACATGGGCCCTTGCATTATCAAAATCTACAAAGAGCAAGGACTCATGCATTACGCCTTCATAGGGGGCATTATGATCGCAAAATGGATTTACCCGCTGAAGCCAAATCAGAACTTCAGTGGTGGGTTGACAATATTTGGCACAGTCACAGTCCTATCGCCGTAACCAATCCTAACATAACCATTGCAACGGATGCCAGTGCTTTAGGCTGGGGAGCTACTAACTCCATAGACAGCACAGGTGGCAGATGGACTAACTCAGAGGCATCGCTACTACAATCACTGGGCATTAACTTTTTGGAAATGCTCGCCGCCTTTTATGGGCTAAAAGCATATGCATCTGGTATGCGGCACGTGCATGTTAGAATTATGATCGACAACACTACGGCAGTATCTTATATCCAGCACATGGGTGGCATTAAATCAGTATCATGCGACAAATTAACTGCTATAATCTGGCAATGGTGTGTCGAGAGACATATTTGGCTATCAGCTGCCTATTTACCAGGCAAGCTAAATTTAGTGGCGGACACCAGGTCACGAAAATTCAACGACAACATCGAATGGATGTTGGACCCAAAATTATTTGCTAAAATTATCAAGCAATATGGTACGCCAGATATAGATTTGTTTGCGTCTAGGTTAAATCACCAACTACCCATGTATGTGGCTTGGGAACCAGACCCAGAGGCAGCAGCGGTAGATGCCTTCACGCTGGACTGGGGAAATTTCTTTTTCTATGCTTTCCCTCCCTTCTGCCTCATCAGTCGGGTACTCCAGAAAATTCAGGCAGACTCAGCCTCTGGCATTCTGGTCGTGCCCGACTGGCCTACCCAACCATGGTTCCCAATGTTCCACGACATGGTGGTAGAGACACCAATGGTCCTTCAACACCACCCCCAATTATTGACTCACCCGGTAACTGGCATTAGCCATCCATGCCACCAAAAATTGAAACTCCTGGTTTCCAGATTTTGAACAGGCCTTACAACAGATTGGGGTTATCAGACAGAACAATCACCACCATGTCGGCATCCCTGCGAGTTTCCACCAAGAAACAGTACCTGACCTTCATCAGGAAATGGGAACAGTACTGTCTGGACGCAGGGACATCCAACAAGACGGCTTCGATCTCGGATGTGCTGGAGTTCCTGGCCCACCTGCACCATGATCTCAAGATGAGCTACAGTGCCATCAATACGGCTCGGAGCGCACTGTCCGCATACATCATGCCGATAGAACAGCATAGTGTGGGATCCCACCCTCTAGTCATCAGACTCCTTAAGGGGATCTTTAATACCAAACCCCCTACACCTAGATACACTCACATGTGGGATGTGAGTGTAGTTCTGACACACCTTCGAGGTTGGCCTCCGGTGGGATCCCTGAGCCTGGAACAGGCCACTTACAAAACCCTCATGCTCATGGCGCTTGTCTCAGCTCAAAGGGTTCAGTCGCTCCATCAGCTAAATCTGAACTACATGGTGACCACCCCAGATACCATTACTTTCACCATGCCGGGGTTGGTAAAACAAAGTAGACCAGGTACATCAAACTCCCCGTTGATCTTCCGGGCTTACCCTCCAGAACCTAGGCTGTGTGTGGTGACCCACCTTCATCATTATCTAGACACAACCCAAACGCTAAGAGGGAGAGAGAAAGCCTTATGGGTTAGCCACAGAAAGCCTTTTGGACGGGGTAACCAGCCAAACAAACATTATCCAGATGGTTGAAACAGGTCCTCAGCATGGCAGGGATTAACACAAATGTTTTTAAATCCCATTCAACCAGGGCAGCGTCCACCTCAGCGGCGGATAGGATGCAGGTTCCCCTCGACCACATCCTCAGAGCAGCGGGATGGTCAAGGGAATCGACATTCCAACGATTTTACAAGAAACCGCTGATGGAACAGGACGTCTTTGCGGATACCGTTTTAAAAACCGCAAAGTTATGATTTAAAGCCCATGGGAGCTATTTTGTTTTTTGTTATAGTTAATAAATATTTATTTTATAACTAAACAAACTTGTTGGTCTCTAGCTACCACTTCCTCCCTCGATGATCTTTCGGCAGTGAGTGATATAACTGTTACACGGTTTGAAATCACAGACCTTTGAAGTCTTCACGTAGTCACTCACGTGACTCCGAAGTAAAATAGTAAGATTAAACGAGTACTTACCAGTACGAAGTTTGATCTGTATTTTATGAGGAGTTACGATGAGGGATTACGTGCCCTCCGCTCCCACCCTCATTATATAGATCAAATTCGGACTAATGTCTCGTTGGTCTTCACTATCTTTACTTCAACTAGTGTCTATCTGTGATTCCACACCGCTGCTTGGAAGTATGCCGCGCCTGCGCGCTGGGTGGGTTCTTCACGTAATCCCTCATCGTAACTCCTCATAAAATACAGATCAAACTTCGTACTGGTAAGTACTCGTTTAATCTTACTATTCTTCCTCACTTATTTAATGAGCTTCCCCTCAAGGCCATTTAGAATGAGATGAGGAAAAACCTTTTCACCCAGAGAGTTGTGAATCTGTGGAATTCTCTGCCACAGAAGGATGCTCATTGGATGCTTTCAAGAGAGAGTTGGATATAGCTCTTAGGGCTAACAGAATCAAGGGATATGGGGAAAAAGCAGGAATGGGATACTGATTTTGGATGATCAGCCATGATTATATTGAATGGCGGTGCTGGCTCGAGGGGCCAATGGCCTACTCCTGCACCTATTTTCTATGTTTCTATGTTTGATATATCAGGTAGATGCACAATCCTTGCCCAGAGTTGGGGAATCGAGGACTAGAGGGTGTAGGTTGAAGGTGAAGGGGAAAAAAATTAATTGGAATACTAGGGGTAACTATTTCAGACAAAGGGTAGTGGTGTGTATGGAACCAGCTGCTAGAGGAGGCAGTTGGGACTGGGGCTATCCAAATATTTAAGAAACAGTTAAATAGGTACATGGATAGGACAGGTTTGGAGGGATTTAGACTAAGCGCAGGCAGGTTGGACTAGTGTAGCTGGGACCTGTGTGGGCAAATTGGGCCGAAGGGCCTGCTTTCACGCTATTGTGACCCAATGACCCTAAGCACGTTAAAGCAGGGGTAATGTGAAGACAGTGAGCAGAATGGCTTCATTTGCCTTCAATTTCGATGCTAAAATAGCACAATGATCATTAGTTTATTTCTATGTTTCTGTCTTAGATCCAAGGCTGCATCACTTCCTCCAATCCCAGCCTCCAAGAAGAATAAAGAAAATGTGAGTAATTTCATCCCTTGTGTTGTGTCACAATTACTGTGCCAGTGGAGTGCAGTATTATCTATTGTGTCATAGTTTAATGAAAGAAAATGGCGATTGTGATGTTACTATTGAATTCAAGGGTAGTTGAGAGGAGTTTCTCATCTTCATACCTACTACTGGCTTTTAATTTCTGTGAATGTGTGGGATTGGAACGATTAAGGAGATATGAACCGCGGCCAATCTGCCATTTTCCAGCCATGGTGAATCGGACTATCCTTGATCGGACTTTGCTGGCTTTACCTTTATACCTTTTCAGATTCAGATTCAATTTTAATTGTCATTGTCAGTGTACAGTACAGAGACAGCGAAATGCATTAAAATGCATTACCTTGCACTAAACGTTATACCTTTATCACGTACCTATACACTGTAAATGGATCGATTGTAATCATGTATTGTCTTTCTGCTGACTGGTTTGCACACAACTAAAAGCTTTTTACTGCACCCCGGTACACGTGACAATAAACTAAACTAAAAGTGACAAAAGAAGGAGACTGCTGTGTGGAACTTGTCTGGAGGATTGGTGACTTGGCTGTCAGCCTCTTGTTCCCCAGGTAATAAAATGGATTGCAAGGGATAAGGAAAACCAGCAAAACCAGAATGAGAAATGTTACCAAATTTAATTTCTGACTGAAGGCAGGCTGGTTATTTTTCTACACGGGATGAATGATGCTGAGCAGGCAGAAAAGGTGTGTAATGAAGTTACAGCCTGCGCTCATTTTGGTGTGAGGCTGTGAATTCTTGATTACAACCATTCCCAAAGTCTTCAATAACCCTAATTATAGTCATGGATTCATACAGCGTGGAAACAGGCCCAACTTACCCACACCGACCAACATGTCCCATCCACAGAAAGACACAACATTGTGTTTTGTGTCTATCTTCGGTTTAAACCAGTATTTGCAGTTCCTTCATACACTTGTTCCATCCACACTTGTCCCACCTGCCTGTATTTGGCCCATAATCCCTCTAAACCTGTTCTATCCATGTACCTGTCTAAATGTTTCTTATTCGCTGCCTCACCTACCTCTTCCGGCAGCTTGCTCCATGCACCCACCACCCTTTGTGGGGAAATAGTTACCCCTCAGGTTCTTATTAAATCTTTTCCCCCTCACCTTAAGCCTGGTTCTCGATTCCTCGACTTTAGGCAAGAGACACTACCCGATTCATTCCTTGCATGATTTTGTACACCTCTGTATGATCACTGCTCATCCTATTGCACTCCAAGGAATAGAGTCCCAGCCCGCTCAACCTCTCCCTATAGTTCAGGCCCTCGAGTCCTGGCAAGGGAAGTAAAGTGGAACAGTGGTAGAGCTGCTACCTTACAGTGCTAGAGACCTGGGTTCACTCCTGACTACGGGTGGCGTCTGAATGGAGTTTGTACGTTCTCGCCGTGCCTGCGTGGGTTTTCTCTGAGATCTTCAGATTCCTCCCACACTTCAAAGACGTGCAGGTTTGTAGGCTAATTGGCTTGGTATAAATGTAAATTGGCCCTAGTGTGTGTAGGATAGTGTTAATTTGCGGGGGTCTCTAGTTTGTGCGGACTCGGTGGGCCGAAGGCCTGTTTCCATGCTGTATCTGTGAACTAAACTAAATTATACGTAACGGAACATCCTCATAAATCTTCTCCACATCCTTTCCTGCTAATTAGCGGAACACCTTTTGTGTTTTGGATGCTTTCAAGCTGCAGAATCCACCCTGATTAGATACTGGACTTCTAGCACAGTCTGAAAATTCTTAGAATAGGGAATGAGAAGCCATGCCCGATGGTGGCAGCATGTGGTGTGATATTTCTCATTTTACATAACTGGTTTCCGTGTTACTAAAGAGCAGGTGGTTTGCCTCCAGAAACTGTATGACTTCTCAAACTTCAAGTAACTCTTGCCTTCCCTCTATCTCTCTCTCTCTCCATATCTCCCCCCTTCCCAGTTCTCCGGCCAGGCTGACTATCCTTGTTTACATTTTACCTCTGCTTTGTTGTTACCTTCTCCTAGCTAACAATGATCTATTGTACAATTTCCTTAATCCCCACCCCCTTTGTCTCGTTTTCACACCTTACACTTCCTTATCTCTCGTCTCCCCTGACTCAGTCTAAAGAAGGGTCTCGGCCCGATAAGTCATCCATTCCTTCTCTCTGGAGATGCTGCCTGTCCCGCTGAGTTACTCCAGTTTTTTGTGTCTACCTGCAGTCCCTTCCTACACTGTGCGACTCTGTTGCCCTCTAGTGTCCGTTCTTTGTCATCCATGCATGGAAATGTTTAGCTGGCAACCTCCTCACTGAGGCTCATTCGCCCAGACTTTGTGCTGATCTGTACTGACTTGCATGGATTTTTTGACGATCCTGCGACCACACAGGATCTGTGCAAATGCTGGCAGCGTCTGTGGCAGAAACACACTGAAACGCTGAGAGTCGTCTGAACGATGACAAATATTTTTATTCTCAATAGAAAAATGAATACCTTCTTCGACGTTCATAAATACGACACCATTAAGTTAGAAAGAGTGCAGAGAAGATTTACGAGGATTTTTGCCAGGACCTGAGGGCCTGAGCTATAGGGAGAAGTTGGGAAGGCTAGGACTTTAATCCGTGTAGCGCAGGAGGATGAGGGGTGATCTTATGGAGATGTGTAAGATGATGAAAGGAATAGACAGGGTTAAGATTTAATAGGGACCTGAGTGGCAACTCTTTGAAACTCTTTGAAGGTGGTGGAACGAGCTGCCAACAGATATATTTGAGGCAGGGACTATAACAACATTTGAAAGACATTTGGACAGGTAGATGGATAGGAAAGTGATGATACGATGATAGATGACAGGAAGGTGATGATACGAGATGAAACCAATAAATAAAGACAACTGGAACCGTCAAAGCCACTCATAATATCACAACGGCCTGGATAGAGTGGTTGTGGGGAGGATGTTTCCACTAGTGGGAGAGTCTAGGAGCAGAGGTCATTGCCTTAGAATTAAAGGATGTTTCTTTAGGAAGATGAGGAAGAATTTATTTGGTTAGAGGGTGGTGAATCTGTGGAATTCATTGCCACTGAAGGCTGTGGAGACTAGGTCAATGGATATTTTTAAGGCAGAGATAGATAGATTCTTACATTGGTACGGGTGTCAGAGGTCATGGGGAGAAGGCAGGAAAATGGGGTTAGGAAGGAAAGATAGATCTACCATGATTGAATGGCAGAGTAGACTTGGTGGGCCGAATGGCCTAATTCCGCTCCTATCACATGAACTTATGAACCTAATGGTGGAGACTTGGTGTCCATTGCAACACAATCACAGGAGCAACCTCAATGGCATGTAAGGAGTTGGATTCCTCAAACATTACCTTGTTTCTGGGCACCATGATGGCGCAGCGGTAGAGATACTGCCTAACAGTGCCAGAGACCCGGGTTCGGTCCCAGCTACGGGTGCTGTCTGTACGGAGTTTGTACGTTTTCCCCGTGACCACATCAGTTTCCCGCGGTTCCTCCCACACTCCAAAGACGTACAGGTTTGTAGGTTAATTGGCTTTGGTTAGAAACATTCTAAATTGTCCCTAGTGTGTAGAAGAGGGCTGGTGACAATAGTCAATAGGTGCAGGAGGAGGCCAATGCGGCCCTTCGAGCCAGCACCGTCATTCACAGTGATCATGGCTGATCATCCACGATCAGTACCCCATTCCTGCCTTCTCCCCATATCCCCTGACTCCGCTATCTTTAAGAGCTCTATCTAACTCTCTCTTGAAAGCATCCAGAGAATTGACTTCCACTGCCTTCTGAGGCAGAGAATTCCACAGATTCACAACCCTCTGTGTGAAAAGGTTTTTCTTCATATCCGTTCTAAATGGCTTATCCCTTATTCTTAAAATGTAGCCCCTGGTTCTGGACTTCCCCAACATCGGGAACATGTTTCCTGCCTCTTGCATGTCCAAACCCTTAATAATCTTATTTGTTTCAATAAGATCCCCTCTTATCATTCTAAATTTCAGAGTATACGAGCCCAGCCGCTCCATTCTATCAACATATGACAGTCCCGCCATCCCGGGAATTAAACTTGTGCACCTAGGCTGCACTCCCCCTATAGCAAGAATGTCCTTCCTCAAATTTGGAGACCAAAACTGCACACAATACTCCAGGTGTGCACAACTGCACCTCTTTTCTCCTATACTCAGCTCCTCTTGTTATGAGGGCCAACATGCCATTCGCTTTCTTCACTGCCTGCTGTACGTGCATGCTTACTTTCACGGGGATCGCTGGTCGGCGTGGACGTGGTGGGCCGAAGGGCCAGCTTCCACGCTGTATTTCTAAACTAAACTAAGTTAAAGGCACATTTTAGTAGTAATCGTCTAGTACGGAATGGGTTAATCAGGGCATTGCACCAATTCTGATGCTGTCTTGATTAATGTGCAAGTTTTCTCGTTGAATATTTTTGGGGTTCCCTCATTAATCAGTCTCAGTGTTCATTGTCATTCCTCACCATTCTTAGTCAGGGCTTCATTTTATTAATGCAGGACATGATAATATGACCCTTAACCCCCATAATGTTTTATCATGAGTAATCAGCGGTTAATTAATGTTTCGCGGATGTGTGAAAGGATATAGTTTGTAAGATAATAGCTGACGAAGCGAACAAATAAAGGAAGGGAACCTGCAGTTAGAAGATACGAGGACTGGGGCCGGGAAAACAATATGTGGATATACTTGCAATAAAATGAGGAAATAATGTACATTTAATTGACAATCTTTCACATCCTCGGGTGGACCCGAAGTGCTTTTGTCCTGTGGAAATTTTAATGTGCAGTTCACAACCAGTTTTAGAGATATTTTAAGAACAAATGGATACCATAACACCAGGGAAAACATAGTTTTAACGGGGACATGAATTTTCTGCCACAGACAGCTGTGGAGGCCAAGTCAATGGATATTTTTCAGGCGGAGGTTGACAGATTCTTTATTAGTACGGTTGTCGGGTTACGGGGAGAAGACAGGAGAATGGGGTTGAGAGGGTAAGATAGATCAGCTATGATTGAGTGGCAGAGTAGACTCAATGGGCTGAATGGCCTAATTTGTTCCTGGAACTTATGATAGACACAACAAAGCTGGAGTAACTCAGTGAGACAGGCAGCATCTCTTGAGAGAAGCAATTGGTGACGTTTCGGGTCAAGACCCTTCTTTGACCCTACTTGACCCGAAACGTCGCCCATTCCCTTCTCTCCAGAGATGCTGCCTGTCCCGCTGAGTTATTCCAGCATTTTGTGTCAATCTTCAGTTTAAACCAGCATCTACGCATTAGGAACACGAACTTCCTCTGTGCAACTAAAAATGCCGACAGTGCTTTCATTTAATTGCCCAACCAAAAATCACTCTGTCTAGGAGGAACTTCAACCCTCAATCTAGACACCCATCCTGTTGTACTGCAGGCTTTAAGAATCAGGCTTGGAAGGTGAATCGAAATCAAAGCTGTATTGAATTGATGTTCGGTATAGTCGGATGTCTGGTATTGTAAATCAGTAAAGTGATCAAAACTGTCAAGGTATAGTCACAATATTAAAAATGCACTTTTTCTGAAGAGTTGATTATTACTTCAGTTAGTAAACATTATCTTTCCAAGTGTAAAGCATGATACTCCTGCATTTTTTCATCAAATTGATTACAGATGTTCCTCCACTTATCATGCTTCGACTTACGATATTTTGACTTTACGATAGTGCAAAAGAGATACACATTCAGCCACGCGAGCCCGAGTGTAAACCACCAATCTACAGCAGGGGTTGGCAACCTTGTTCTGCATAGAGGCCAGGATTGTATTGTATTGTATTCAAATTTATTGTCATTGTCTCAATTTGAGACAACGAAATGAATTTCCCTTACAGGCAGTATCATAAAATCATAAAAAAGAATAAATAAATAATAAATAAATAATAAAACATGTTAAAAATAAAATTGAAATTAAATTACAAAAAAAGCACAAACACAGAAAGTCCACAACACAACATAACATAAATGGCACCCAGGTGAGGATGGCACCATAGTCCAGCCAGCCTCCCCTCCGTGTTCATCCGTGGTCGGGGCCTCCGAGCACCCGCAGTCGCCGCCCCGGATGGCCCGATGTTCAGGCCCTCACGCCGGGCCGGTGGAACGCCGACGCCGAACCCCGACGGTGAGCATCCTCCTCCTCAGCGGCCCGGACCTCCTGATCAGCCGCCTCCCGCTGCCGGAGTCTGCAGCTCCTGAGTCCGCAGGTCGAGCCGGGCAGAGTCGCAGGACCCCGCGCTGTCCATCAGCGCCGCCCGCGTTGGGAGCTCAGCAAACCGCAGCTCCATGATGTTGGTGCAGCAGGTCCAGCACTCCGGGCTCCAGACGGCGACCCCCGGTAAGGCATCGCCAGCCCCGCGATGTTCCAGCGCTGTCCCGCCGCTGCTGGAGCTCCGGTCGATCCCGCGCCAATCCAGGTAGGTAGGCCGCTGTGGGGGGAGGGGGGGGGCGAGGACGCGACTCGAATAATAGTCGCGTCCTCACCAGGAAGCGGCTGAAGGACGGTATCCCCCGCACCGTGCCCTCTTCCCCCACATAAATGTGAGCGGATGGTGGCCACATCTATCACATAGATCCCGCCCCCATCCCGCCCCGTATGGCAGGCATCAAATCACGTGTTCACATAGATCCCGCCCCTTTGAGGACACCACCCGGAGCACTGGCCCCTAGTTACGGGCGCTCACGAACATGACGTACCTACAGACAATGGCCTTGACTCTGTCCTGAAGGCGGTGGCTCAAATACTCACACTCACTCATTTGGAAAGTGGTGAAATCATTGGACAAAGTCAGCATGGATTTACGAAAGGTAAATCATGTCTGACGAATCTTATAGATTTTTTGGAGGATGTAACTAGTAGCGTGGATAGGGGAGAACCAGTGGATGTGGTGTATCTGGACTTCCAGAAGGCTTTCGACAAGGTCCCACATAAGAGATTAGTATACAAACTTAAAGCACACGGCATTCGGGGTTCAGTATTGATGTGGCTAGAGAACTGTCTGGCAAACAGGAAGCAAAGAGTAGGAGTAAACGGGTCCTTTTCACAATGGCAGGCAGTGACTAGTGGGGTACCGCAAGGCTCAGTGCTGGGACCCCAGCTATTTACAATATATATTAATGATCTGGATGAGGGAATTGAAGGCAATATCTCCAAGTTTGTGGATGACACTAAGCTGGGGGGCAGTGTTAGCTGTGAGGAGGATGCTAGGAGACTGCAAGGTGACTTGGATAAGCTGGGTGAGTGGGCAAATGTTTGGCAGATGCAGTATAATGTGGATAAATGTGAGGTTATCCATTTTGGTGGCAAAAACAGGAAAGCAGACTATTATCTAAATGGTGGCCGACTAGGAAAAGGGGAGATGCAGCGAGACCTGGGTGTCATGGTACACCAGTCATTAAAAGTAGGCATGCAGGTGCAGCAGGCAGTGAAGAAAGCGAATGGTATGTTAGCTTTCATAGCAAAAGGATTTGAGTATAGGAGCAGAGAGGTTCTACTGCAGTTGTACAGGGTCTTGGTGAGACCACACCTGGAGTATTGCGTACAGTTTTGGTATCCAAATCTGAGGAAGGACATTATTGCCATAGAGGGAGTGCAGAGAAGGTTCACCAGACTGATTCCTGGGATGTCAGGACTGTCTTATGAAGAAAGACTGGATAGACTTGGTTTATACTCTCTAGAATTTAGGAGATTGAGAGGGGATCTTATAGAAACTTACAAAATTCTTAAGGGGTTGGACAGGCTAGATGCAGGAAGATTGCTCCCGATGTTGGGGAAGTCCAGGACAAGGGGTCACAGCTTAACGATCAGGGGGAAATCCTTTAAAATTGAGATGAGAAGAACTTTTTTCATACAGAGAGTGGTGAATCTCTGGAACTCTCTGCCGCAGAGGGTAGTCGAGGCCAGTTCATTGGCTATATTTAAGAGGGAGGTAGATGTGGCCCTTGTGGCTAAAGGGATTAGAGGGTATGGAGAGAAGGCAGGTACGGGATACTGAGTTGGATGATCAGCCATGATCATATTGAATGGCGGTGCAGGCTCCAAGGGCCGAATGGCCTACTCCTGCACCTAATTCTATGTTTGTATGTTTCTATCCCCGGCCTATTGACAACCCCGATCCCGACAGTGAAGCCCAGACACAGAAGGTTCATGGCCGTGCTGGCGGTTTTGCACAGCATGCGGTACAGCCAGAGCTTGGTGTTCGGAGGCCAGCGCTGGCCTCCTAACGTCACCGCGCCTGGGCGCCGAGGCCTCGGGCCAGGGAGGTACCGTAGATGATGGAAGTCTGCGGCCCGGATGAGTTCCGGTTACGGGCCGCATTTGGCCTGGGGGCCGTAGGTTCCCGACCCCTACTCTAAGGTGTGCTGCATTGCCAGTGTTTTTTTGGATACAGTGCATTATGTTTCGTGTTTTTGTATCCCATCATGTCTACAAAACGCCCATCTGAGAGATTGTTTGGTAGGTTAGGCGCATTAAATGCATTTTCAACTTGAGATATATTCTATTTACGATGCGTTTATTGGAACGTAACCCCATCATAAGTTGAGGAGCACCTGTACCAGGTGATTCAAGAGAGAACTCCAGATACCGTGGTTGACCTTGGTTGTTGTCTGCGTTGAGCTGCAATTTCCTTGCACATCTACAGTAAGTTAATTGACAATAGACAATAGACAATTGGTGCAGGAGTAGGCCATTCGGCCCTTCGAGCCAGCAATCGCCATTCAATGTGATCATGGCTGATCATCCCCAATCAGTACCCCTGTTCCTGCCTTCTCCCCATATCCGACTAATTGACTACATAATTGACTACTGTCATTTGCCCATTGTGTGGCTGGGTGGCAAGAAATACAGAGGGGCGGGGGAATTGTTGGGCATGAGACAGAGGCATCAGGTCATCAGGAAAGATGTATATAAAATTATGAGAGGCATAGTCGGATAGACAATCAGAACGTTTTTCCCAGGGTGGAAATGTCCAACATTAGAGGGATAGCTACGGGGTGTTAGTTGGAATATATAATGGAAATGTGCGGGGCACATTTTTTACACAGGTGGTGGGGGGGGCCTGGAATGCATTGCCAGGGATGATGGTGGAGGCAGATAGGGTAGTAGTGTTTAAGAAGCTTTTCGTAGGCACATAGATTTGCAGGGAAAGGAGGGATATGGATCACTTGCAGGCAGATAAGAGCAGTTCAGCTTGACATCGTGTTTAGTTTAGTTTAGTTTAGAGATACAGCGCGAGACGGGCTCTTCGGCCCACTGAGTCCGTACCGACCAGCGATCCCCGCACATTAACACTATCCTACGCACTAGGGACAATTTACACTTCTACCAAGCCAATTTACCGACATATGTCTTTGGAGTGTGGGAGGAAACCGAAGATCTCTGAGAAAATCCCATGTGGCCATGGGGAGAACTTACAAACACCGTACAGACAGCACCCGTAGTTGGGATCGAACCTGGGTCTCCGCCACTGCAAGGGGTGTAAGGCAGCAACTCTACCACTGCACCACCACCCCGTGTCGCACCGCACAGTGTTCAACAGAAATATTGTGGGCTGAAGGGCCCGTTACTGTTCTATGTTCTATGTGGGGAATGAAAGTGATGGGTTCTGTCCTGAGAGGTAACATCGACCTCATGGGCTGAATGGCCTCCTTCATAAGTAAAAGATTAATGATGCATATGCTGTCTCAAAAATTAAGAAAACTTGCTATTGCAATTGATAGCTCCCACAATTCAAAAGTCTGATCCAAATATTTTGTGAGTAATGTTGGGGGAACAAACAAATTCCTTAACATGGAGTTATAGGGGGATGAGGCACAGAAACGGCTCCTTGGGCACTACTCATTGAGGTTGACTGTTGGCCAACCAGGCTTATCCCACTTACCTGTGCCTGGACCATGTGCCTGGTCCATATCCCTCCAAACTGTATCTCTCCAAATCTGTAAAAGGCTTTTTGCACATTGGCCTGCATAATTCAGAGTATTGAGTATGGATGTTGGGAGGTCATGTTGCAGTTATATAAGGCGTCGGTGAGGCCGCATTAAGAGTATTGTGATCAGTTCAGGGCACCATGTTATAGGGAAGATGTTTTAAAGTTGGAAAGGGTACAGAGAAGATTTACCAGGAAGTTGCCAGGACTCGAGGATCTGAGCTATAGGGAGAGGTAGAGTAGGCTGGGACTCTATTCCTTGGATTCCAGGAGGATGAGGAGTGATTTTGTAGAGGTGTATAAAATCATGAGAGGAATAGAACTGGTAGATGCACAGATTCTCTTGCCCAGAGTAGGTGAATCGAGGACCAGAGGACATAGGTTTAAGGTGAAGGGGGAAAGATTTAATAGGAATCTGAGGGGCAACCTTTTCACACAGAGGGTGTTGGGTGTATGGGACAAGCTGCCAGAGAAGGTAGTTGAAGCAGGGACTATCTCAATGTTTAAGAAAAAAATAGACAGGTACATGGATAGGACAGGCTTGGAGGTTTATGGACCAAATGCAGGCAGGTGGGACAAGTTTAGATCAGGCAGTGAAGAAAGCGAATGGCGTGTTGGCCTTCATAACAAGAGGAGTTGAGTATAGGAGCAAGGAGGTCCTTCTACAGTTGTACAGGGCCCTTGTAAGACCACACCTGGAGTATTTGGTCCTCTAATTTGAGGAATGACATTCTTGCTATTGAGGGAGTGCAGCGTAGATTTACTTGGTTAATTCCCGGAATGGCGGGACTGTCATATGCTGAGAGAATGGAGCGGCTGGGCTTGTATACGCTGGAGTTTAGAAGAATGAGAGGGGATCTTATTGAAACATATAAATTATTAAGTGTTTGGACCGCTAGAGGCAGGAAACATGTTCCCGATGTTGGGTGAGTTCAGAACCAGGGGCTACAGTTTAAGAATAAGGGGTAAGCCATTTAGAACGGAGACGTGGAAACACTTTTGCACGCAGAGAGTTGTGAGTCTGGAATTCTCTGCCTCAGATAGCCGTCGAGGCCGGTTCTCTGGATACTTTCAAGAGAGAGCTAGATAAGGCTCTTAAAGATAGCGGAGTCAGGGGATATGGGGAGAAGGCAGGAACACGGGGTATTGATAAGGGGTGATCAGCTATGATCTTGAATGGCGGTGCTGGCTTGAAGGGCCGAATGGCCTACTCCTGCACCTATTATCTCTTGTCTATGTCTGTAGATGGGACCTGTTGGTATGTGTGGGCAATTTGGGCCAAAGGGCCTGTTTCCACATTGTATGACTCTATATGACTATGTAAGGAAGTATTTCATCTTTCATTCCAAATGTATGGCTTCTATGCGAGGAACAGGTGTAGGATGTACTTCTGTCAAATATATAAACATAGAAACATAGCAACATAGAAATTAGGTGCAGGAGTAGGCCATTCGGCCCTTCGAGCCTGCACCGCCATTCAATATGATCATGGCTGATCATCCAACTCAGTATCCTGTACCTGCCTTCTCTCCATACCCCTTGATCCCCTTAGCCACAAGGGCCACATCTAACTCCCTCTTAAATATAGCCAATGAACTGGCCTCAACTACCCTCTGTGGCAGAGAGTTCCAGAGAAATATGTATTTTCAGTTCAGCTTGAAGAATTAAATCACACCTTTCTGTATCTTGCACTTCTTTTTTTTAACTTATATGGTCAGTAAGTTTTCTCACTGGAGAATTATTCTAAATCAACTTCATAATTCATAAGTTAATACTACTGGCTTCTTAAACCATTCAGCATTAATTTGCAATTTGTGTTCTGATTTGTTTCGAAGATGCATTGCGAGCACGACCAACTATAATCCGTAGATAGTTCTCTCTCAGTAAGGGTTTTACTTCATACCTCACTAATCCACTTCATTTTTACATTAGGATGGATGTGACAAAAGCAGAAACTACTTTCTATTGTCAAGTTTATAGGAGTGAAGATAGAGTCTGCTTTTATTTATGCTCTTTTCAGGGTAAAGTAATCTGACTAAATTATTGTTTAATGAAGCAGTCTAGATAGTTTTATCTTTTTTTTTGTGTTCAAGGCTTTTGAAAGTGCAGTCCGGATCCACGTGCCTTTCATAGCGAATGGAATTCATATGGCTGTACTGAAAAATACAAGACAAAAACCGCCACATACTTAAGACATGTAAACCAATCATCCTCTTAAGATCTGAGCCTTATACGCCTTATTAAAACACAGGGCACCAATGCTCAAAAGCAACATGTGGCCCAACTTGTTTTAATTTAGTTGAGTTTTGAGATACAGCTTGGAAACAGACCCTATGGCCCACTGGGTCAGTGCTGACCAGAGATCCCCTTACACTAACACTATCCTGCACACTAGGGACAAATGACCATCTTTCCAAAGCCCATTGACTCACGCACCTGTACGTCTTTGGCCGTACGATGTTGGAGTAGACTTGTATTGTAAGAGTGAGAATACATATTCTACTGTCATAGTCTGGGAATTTGGAAATATTTAATAAGTTAATCTGGAAATGAAATGCTAACATCCCCAAATTTGACACTGAGTCGGACCCTTTTTCTTTGTAAAATACACAAATGATCCTTACATGCCTTTAGGAGCGGGATAATTTTTGGTGCTGGTGATTTCTGTTACAGGCTAATGTGCTGACTTAAGGCACTATGCTTTCAAGCAGGAAAATGGCAGCATGGTGGCTCAGCGGTGGAGTTGCTGCCTTACAGTGCCAGAGACCCAGGTTCGATCCTGACTTCAGGTGCTGTCTGTACGGAGTTTGTACGTTCTCCCTTTGAACTGCATGGGTTTCTCTGGCTGCTCTGGTTTCCTCCCACATTCCAAAGAGGTACAGGTTTGTAGGTTAATTAGCTTTGGTAAATTGATCCTTGTGTGCCAATGTCTTGTATAACTGCAACATGACCTCCCAACGTCTATACTCAACACTCTGACTAATGAAGGCTCCAATGTGCCGAAAGCCTTTTCGACCACCCTATCTGCCTGTGACACAACTTTGAAGGGAAGATCAGCCATGGCGGTGCTGGCTCGAAGGGCCGAATGGCCTACTCCTGCACCTATTGTTTATTGTCTATTGTCTATCGTCTAGATAGGCTGAGTGATTTGCTCCTATGCAAAAGGTGACAGATAATTGTTTTACGTGGAGCATGTCACCAGAGGTGATTAGCATAGCTGGGTATGAAGATGCTCCCTGGACCATTTGGAAAATTTACTGTGAGGTGTCCATGAATTCTGCTATTCCCAATAATTAGCATTCTTTTCCCATCTCCAAGCTCAGATTTCCCTATTTGCTGTGCACACAAGATGAATAGAATTCAGACGGCCAATTTTGAGTGCCGACATAAAACTGACACTTCTCTATGAGTTTGCACGATTCACATTCCACTCTTGTCGACAGGTTTTCTGAAGGGGGTAGAGCCTGTCCCATAAAACCTGCTGATTAGCAAAGTCTGTAAGAACTTCTTGGTTGACTACGGCATGTTTTTTTTGGCAAGAATAACATCTTGCATTTGTAGCTTTGGTATAGTAAAACATCGCAAGGTGCTTCAGGGGTGTTATCACATAAAATGTGGCACTTAGTCTCAGAAAGAGATATTAAGATAGGTTGTTAAACATGTTGTAAAAGAGATGGATTTCAAATCTCCTTCGAAGTAGAGCTCATTTTCACTGAGCATTGTTTAAGGTGGTGTGAAGTTTTTAATCCACTACGATCACTGAGTAACAGCAATCGGAGTTAGTTATATAAGTCTGGCAAATTAAGATGTGTGTTTTGGAGCATTCATTTTGATTATGCACTCACAAGTATAGCCTTGGAAAAAATTCTGATCAACAATGGGTGGTACATTGGCGCAGCGGTAGAGTTGCTGCCTTACAGCGCTTACAATGCCAGAGACCTAGGTTCGATCCCCTCTACAGGTGCTGTCCGTACGGAGTTTGTATGCTCCCTCTTTGACCGCATGGGTTTTCTCCAGGTGCTCTGGTTTCCTCCCACACTCCAAAGATATACTGTTTTGTAGGTTAATTGGCTTGGTATAAGTGTTAAAAAATTGTCCCTAATGTGTGTAGGATACTGTTAAAGAGCGGGGATCGCTGGTCAGTGCGGACTCGGTGGGCCGAAGGGCCTCTTTCCACACTGTATCTCTGAACTAAACATTAGAAAGTGTTCAGAGAAGATTTACAAGGATGTTGCCAGGCCTCGGGTCTGAGCTACGGAGAGAGGTTGAGCAAGATAGACACAAAAAGCTGGAGTAACTCAGCGGGACAGGCAGCATCTCTGGAGAGAAGGAATATGTGATGTTTTGGGTAGAGACCCTTCTTCAGACTGGAACTCTATTCCCTGGCACGCAGGAGGATGAGGAATGATCTTTAGAGAGGTGAAAAAACCATGAGAGGAATAGATTGGGAAATTCACAGAGTCTCTTGCCCGGAGTAGGGGAATCAAGAACCAGAGGGCATAGGTTTTAGGTGAAGGGGGAAAAATTCTATATGAATATGATGGGGAGTTTTTTCACAAAAAGTGCGGTGGGTGTTTGAAATAAATTGCCAGAGGAGGTAGTTGACGCAGAGACTATTGCAATGTTTAAGACGCAATTAGAGGTACATTGATAAGGCATGCTTAGAGGGATATGGGCCAAACGGAAACAAGAGAGACTCGTGTAGATAGGACATGTTAGTCAGTTAGGGCAAGTTGGGTCGAAGGGCATGTTCCACACTGTATGACTCCATGACTGACTTGATAACATACTTTATTTCCATCACCTCATTCTGTATTACTCTTCATCCTCCAGGTTTGTTAAAATTATTAACATTCTGGCAATATCACTCTTATTATTAAAAGAAAAATTCTGAAAATTATAGGTGGACGATAAGATATTATGCATATTTCCTTAGATATGTATAGGAGTGATTTTTGAATATTTAAGATTTTTTCTTATTAACGACACAGTTTAACCTCAAGTTTATTTAGACAATAGTCAATAGACAATAGACAATAGGTGCAGGAGTAGGCCATTCGGCCCTTCGACCCAGCACCGCCATTCAATGTGATCATGGCTGATCATCCCCAATCAGTACCCCATTCCTGCCTTCTCCCCATATCCCACGACTCCGTGCTTTTTAAGAGCCCCATCTAGCTCTCTCTTGAAAGCATCCAGAGAACCCGCCTCCACTGCCCTCTGAGGCAGAGAATTCCACAGACTCACCACTCTTTGTGAGAAAAAGTGTTTCCTCGTCTCCGTTCTAAATGGCTTACTCCTTATTCTTAAACTATGGCCCCTGGTTCTGGACTCCCCCAACATCGGGAACATGTTTCCTGCCTCTTGCGTGTCCAAACCCTTAACAATCTTATATGTTTCAATGAAATTGTCTCATCCTTCTAAACTTCAGAGTGTACAAGCCCAGCTGCTCCATTCTCTCAGCATATGACAGTCCTGCCATCCAGGGAATTAACCTTGTAAACCTATGCTGCACTCCCTCAATAGCAAGAATGTCCTTCCTCAAATTAGGGGACCAAACTGTACACAATACTTCAGGTGTGATCTCACTAGGGCTCTGTACAACTGCAGAATTCGATTCCTCTTGTTATAAAGGCCAACATGCCATTCGCTTTCTTCACTGCCTGCTGTACATGCATGCTTGCATGCTTACTTTCATAGGCTGATGTACAAGGACCCCCAGATCCCGTTGTACTTCCCCTTTTCCCAACTTGACGCCATTTAGACTTGACTGCCTTCCTGTTTTTGCTACCAAAGTGGATAACCTCATTTATCCGCATTAAACTTCATCTGCCATGCATCTGCCCACTCCCCCAACCTGTCCAAGTCACCCTGCATTCTCATAGCAACCTCCTCACAGGTCACACTGCCACCCAGCTTTGTGTCATCTGCAAATTTGCTAATGTGACTTTGAATCCCTTCATCAAAATCATTGATGCATATTATAAATAGCTGCGGTCCCGAAGTCAGGTTAACTGGTCTATAATTCCGTTTTCTCTCTCCCGCCTTTCTTAAAAAGTGGGTTGACATTAGCTACCTTCCAATCCCCAGGAACTGTTCCTGAGTCTATAGAACATTGGAAAATTATCACCAATGCATCCACGATTTCTAGAGCCACTTCCTTAAGTAACCTGGGATGCAGACCATCAGGCCCTGGGGATTTATCAGCCTTCAGTCGCATCAGTGTATCCAACACCATATTCTGCCTAATGTGGATTTCCTTCAGTTCCTCCATCACCCCAGATCCTCTGGCCACTACTATATCAGGCAATATTAAACAGGAGGAAAGGAATAAACCCAAAGAAAGTGAAAGTGAATTACTTTTCTTGACTTTAATCTACTCGGGCAGGCGAGGTTTTAGTCAAGGTTTATTGAACTGATAGTTATTGAAAATAATCACATCACAAACACACAATAATCACATCACAAACACGCAGAATTGACCTTAATATTGTTTATGATACTTAATACTAATAAATGAACCTTTTCCCAGACCTCTGCAATATTGAATCTTTAGTTTAATTTAGTTTAGTTCAGAGATACAGCGCAGAAACAGGCATTTCCGCCCACCGAGTCCGCGCCGACCAGTGATCCCCCTACACTAACACTATCTTACACACACTATGGACAATTTACAATTTTTACTGGATAATTAACCTACAAACCTGTACGTCTTTGGAGTGTGGGAGGAAACCGGAGCTCCTGGTGAAAACCCACACAGGTCATGTGGAGAACGCACAAACTCCATACAGACAGCACCCCGGGTCTCTGGTGCCGTAAGGCAGCAACTCTACCGCTGCATTCTTCTGATTTTTGTTAATGTAGTGTGAGCTACTAGTTATTTGTTTTATAGCCAGCCGTATGTCTTTCAAAACTATCGTGGGGACGCATAAACCAAACTAATCAACACCTTCATGTGTCCAACTGACTTTAAAATGCCGGCATTTGCCATTTTTGATTAAGTACATATGAAATGAAAAGGTCTGGCTGGTGGGTGAGATGCAGGGGGCAAGATGTTGGGAGATATGTAATTAAAAAATACCTCTGTTTCTAAAGGAAATCATGGAAGAAGACAGCACCTTGTACTCATAGGTTATTCATAGCGAGTTTAAAGAGGTTTTGTAGCGGTACCAAAAATGATGAACAAACAGTTGCTTTACTCAGACATTACATGGTTGGTGTACATGCAAGTTTGGTTCTCGAACATATTGTCATTACTGCTGCTGCTGAGCGAGGGTGTTGCCTCGAGCTCAGCTACCTGTCGACTGCTGATCTCAAGGTAAGATCTGCTTATGTAGCAGGACACTCCCCTTAACCCATGTCGTCATGCGACAGTCCTCGTAACCACTGACGAGGGCTCGACCGTAAGTGGTCTTACCATCAGGTGACGCCACACTTTAACAATTAATGTCATGATGGACAGAAATTCCCCGTTAACAATTAGCGCAGAACCACAGGTGAAATACTGCTCACCTGTATTTAGCTTAGCTTAGTTCAATTCAATTTAGTTTAGTTTAGTTTATTCTTACGTGTACCGAGGTTTTGTCGCGTGCTAACCAGTCAGCGGAAAGACAATACATGATTACAATCGAGCCATTCACAATGTACAGATACATGATGAAAGGGGATAATGTGAATGGTGGTTAGTGCAAGATAAAGCCCAGTAAAGTCTGTTCAAAGATGGTCCGAGGGTCTTCAATGAGGAAGATAGTAGCTCAGGACTGCTCTCTAGTTGTTGGTTGGATGGTTCAGTTGCCTGATAACAGCTGAATTGATTGGATTAACAGGGAGATCGGCAAATCCGTTCCTCAGGGATCGAAAGTGAAGTATATCCACTGATGCTGTCACAATCCCCAAAGAGGAAAGGAAAGAAGGAACAAGTCCTGGCCAAAGAAGAATCCGTGTTCCATGCAAAACCCGACCAAGTGAAGCCTGACAAAAATGGCAGTGGAAGCCCGATGCTTAGCCCTGAAAACGGTGAGTTATGTTCTTTATGTTCCCCGATAAAATGCATGCAATGCTTGTATTGTGCCTCCTCCCACAGATGCTGTAAGGAATTTAACCTGCCCTATCGTGACTTCACTTCCCAACACATCCGGTAACTCCAAACTATTGCTAATCAGAAACTAATGCAGTTGCAGTTATTAACGTTGTTCGTGCATTTGGAGGAAATTATAGATGGGCCGGATAATGGGTTCCATCCTACAATCAAGTCAAGTTAAATCAAGAGAGCTTTATTGTCATGTGTTCCAGATAGGACAATGAAAAACTTGCTTGCTGCAGCACAACGGAGTATTGTAAGCATAAATACAGAACAGTTCAGTGTGTCTATATAGCATAGACCACACGTATACACATAAATAAACCGATAAAGTGCAATAGGCTGTTACAGTTCAGAGTCTGTTTGTTGGCGTGTTTAATAGCCTGATGGCTGTGGGGAAGTAGCTGTTCCTGAACCTGGATGTAACAGATTTCAGGTTCTTGTACCTTCTACCCGATGGTAGCGGAGAGGCGCGTGCGTGGTCAGGATGGTGTGAGTCCTTGATGATGTTGGCAGCCTTTTTGAGGCAGCGACTGCGATAGATCCCTTCGAAGGTGGGGAGGTCAGAGCCGATGATGCACTGGTCACAACTTTCTGCATTTTTTCTGCTCCTGGACGCTCAAGTTGCAGAAGCAAGCCACGATGCAACCAGTCAGTATGCTCTCTACTGTGCACCTGTAAAGGTTCGAGAGAGCCCTCTTTGACATACCGACTCTCCGTAATCTTCTCAGGAAGTAACCATATAACCATATAACAATTACAGCACGGAAACAGGCCATCTCGGCCCTACAAGTCCATGCCGAACAAATTTTTTTCCCCTTAGTCCCACCTGCCTGCACTCGTACCATAACCCTCCATTCCCTTCTCATCCATATGCCTATCCAATTTATTTTTAAATGATACCAATGAACCTGCCTCCACCACTTCCACTGGGAGCTCATTCCACACCGCCACCACTCTCTGCGTAAAGAAGTTCCCCCTCATATTACCCCTAAACTTCTGTCCCTTAATTCTGAAGTCATGTCCTCTTGTTTGAATCTTCCCTATTCTCAAAGGGAAAAGCTTGTCCACATCAACTCTGTCTATCCCTCTCATCATTTTAAAGACCTCTATCAGGTCCCCCCTTAACCTTCTGCGCTCCAAAGAATAAAGCCCTAACTTGTTCAACCTTTCTCTGTAACTTAGTTGCTGAAACCCAGGCAACATTCTAGTAAATCTCCTCTGTACTCTCTCTATTTTGTTGACATCCTTCCTATAATTTGGCGACCAAAATTGTACACCATACTCCAGATTTGGCCTCACCAATGCCTTGTACAATTTTAACATTACATCCCAGCTTCTATACTCAATGCTCTGATTTATAAAGGCTAGCATACCAAAAGCTTTCTTTACCACCCTATCTATATGAGATTCCACCTTCAAGAAACTATGCACGGTTATACCCAGATCCCTCTGTTCAACTGTATTCTTCAATTCCCTACCATTTACCATGTACGTCCTATTTTGATTTGTCCTGCCAAGGTGTAGCACCTCACATTTATCAGCATTAAACTCCATCTGCCATCTTTCAGCCCATTTTTCCAAATGGCCTAAATCACTCTGTAGACTTTGGAAATCCTCTTCATTATCCACAACACCCCCTATCTTGGTATCATCTGCATACTTACTAATCCAATTTACCACACCTTCATCCAGATCATTGATGTACATGACAAACAACAAAGGACCCAACACAGATCCCTGAGGCACCCCACTAGTCACCTGCCTCCAACCCGATAAACAGCCATCCACCATTACCCTCTGGCTTCTCCCATTCAGCCACTATTGAATCCATCTTGCTATTCCTGCATTTATACCAACAGTTGAACCTTCTTAACCAACCTTCCATGAGGAACCTTGTCAAAGGCCTTACTAAAGTCCATATAGACAACATCCACTGCTTTCCCCTCGTCAATTTCCCTAGTAACCTCTTCAAAAAATTCAAGAAGATTAGTCAAACATGACCTTCCAGGCACAAATCCATGTTGACTGTTCCTAATCAGACCCTGTTTATCTAGATGCTTATATATATTGTCTCTAAGTATCTTTTCCATTAATTTGCCCACCACTGAAGTCAAACTAACAGGTCTATAATTGCTAGGTTTACTCTTAGAACCCTTTTTAAACAATGGAACAACATGCGCAGTACGCCAATCCTCGGGGACTATTCCCGTTTCTAATGACATTTGAAATATTTCTGTCATAGCCCCGGTTATTTCTACACTAACTTCCCTCAATGTCCTAGGGAATATCCTGTCAGGACCTGGAGACTTATCCACTTTTATGTAGAGGCGCTGATGTGCTTTCTTTATAATTGGATCAGTGTGCTGGGACCAGGAAAGATCATCGGAAATGTGCTCGCACAGGAATTTCAAATTCTTGACCCTTTCCACCGTTGATATAAACGGGAATTGGGGGTCCCTATCCTACACCTTGCAAAGTCCACAATCAGTTCCTTGGCTTTGATGGTGTTGAGAGCCAGGTTGTTGTGCTGGCACCATTTGGTCAATCGGTCAATCTCACTTCTAGAGTATAGACTCGTCCCCATCAGTGATTCGTCCCACAACAGTGATGTCATCGGCGAACTTGATGATGACGTTCGCACTATGTCCGGCTACGCAGTCATGAGTATAGAGTGAGTAAAGTAGAGGGCTGAGCACATATATCTGGCATAACCAGTTCTGAAGCTTCTTTTTAATGATTGATTCCCATTTTTCCGAGTGCGTTTTGTCTCCAAGAGGTTCGCTTTTTCATGGTTGTTGGTGAGCAGGCACGTGTAATGAATAAATAAGTTAAAGATGTTAATGATGATAAAGATGATAAACGTTAAAGATGTTCCGCGATTTTTGAAGCGATGTTTTTTTTCCATTGTCTTGCTCTTCCTGGATTCTCTCTGCTCCAATCATTAGCAGAGGGGCCTTGCCTCATCTTGGTCACAGCATCTAAAGTTTCCTTCTTAAAAACCAGTCAATAAATTCCATCAATTGTGTACTTTGGGCATTTGATGAATTAGACTGGGCTTGTATTTACTGGAATTTAGAAGGATGAGAGGGAATTTTTTAGAAACATATAAAATTCTTAAGGGATTGGACAGGCTAGATGCAGGAAAACATTTCCCCATGTTGGGGGAGTCCAGAACCAGGGGGTCATAGTTTAAGAATAAGGGGTAGGCCATTTAGGACTGAGATGAGGATTTTTTTTAACCCAGAGAGTTGTGAATCTGTGGCATTCTGGGCCACAGAAGCCAGTGGAGGCCAATTCACTGGATGTTTTCAAGAGAGCATTAGATTTAGCTCTTAAGGCCAGGGGATTCAAGGGATATGGGGAAAGAGCAGGAACGGGGTACTGATTTTGGTTGATCAGCTATGATCATAGTGCTGGCTCGACGGGCCGAATGGCCCACTCCTGCACCTATGTTTCTATCCTGCATTTGAAAAAAAATATCTGGAGCGGTTGCCAATGTCAATCCGGTACACTTTTAATTAGTATCTGGAGATTGCCCATTCAAAATTGGTATATCAAAATTTGAGCATATTTTTCCTCCAAATTGGGTTTGCTCATTGTCATAACGTGAAGTAAAAGGAAAATGACATGTGGATGAAGATGATCCAACAATGTTTTGGTTTTGGATTGTGGAAGGAATTATTTTGGGAGATTGTTACTCCCTGATAGCATTTCTCTGGCTAGTCTTATCTTGAATTAACTATTCACTTGGACCAACAGATTAGTTTTTGTTTGTCTGTAAAGGGCCTGTCCCATGAGCATGCGACTGCATGCGGCAAGCGCGACCAAACCGGAAACGGGGGCCGCGCGGAGGTCGAGTGATCCCGTACGAGTTGACGTGAAGTTCGAGCGAAGTCCGTGGGAAGTTCGCGCGTGACATACGGCGTCAAGACGCCGCGTACTGCGTTGAGACGCTGCGCACGCCCGTTGCCGCGCGGAATTTTTGGACAGTGTCAGTTTTTCGGAGCGATGTCGGGACCAGCTCCGCACAACTCCATACGGTTCCGGCGATCGATGTGGGACCGGCCCCGCGAGGCCGTATGGCTAAAGCAACCACGTTAGGTCGCTCGTGGGACAGGCCCTTAAGTTTCCTAGTAACCAACTAGGTTATGCTTTGTTCTCAGGGCTGCTGTTTATTTGGTTCAAGGACTCTTCTTTTTCTTGCGAATTAAATATAAACCAAAGGAATAGTTAGATCTCAAGCTGTGTATTGAGCAGTCAGGTTGTTGTCTCTGCGTCAATGTCTGCCAGGCCCTGAGCTTCATTTGGTGGGTGGTAGAGCGGGCACCCGGGGATGACATGATTCAAGGACTGAAGAGAATGAAGCCAAGAATGTTTCAATGTTTCACCCAATTTTCTTTAATTCCTCTGTTCTTAGCAAAAGAGTCATAGTTGATACAACCATATCTGATACCACCTCTTGCATCTGGGCTTAGGGGTCACCGCCAGTGAAGCGGCATGGCTGTTGCCATGCCTTTTCTGCCCATACATGTCCTGGTATGTCAGAATATCAGTGGTCTCCATCCCTTTACCAAGTGCAGCCATGATATCACTTGGTGCTGGTTAGTACCAGCATGTTTAGTTTAATGTAGCTTAGTTTAGAGATACAGCGCGGAAATCTCTGATTAGAGATACAGCGCTTAGTTTAGAGATACAGCTGCGGACAATTTACACTTACACCAAGCCAAGTAACCTACAAACCTGTACATCTTTGGAACATGGGCGGAAACCGAAGATCTCGGGGAAAGCCCACGCAGGTCACGTGGAGAAGGTACAAACTCGGTACAGACAGCACCCGTAGTCAGCATCGACTGGTGGTTAGTGGCTGATGGCAAAGCACCACCATCAGTGTCACTTCATTACGAGATGTACGCAAAAAGCCAGCAGTTAATAGTTCCAGGAGAATGAGGCAAGTCTCCTTGCATTTCAGTGCATGTTCCCAGGCACAAGCTGCAGTGTCCTGCAGGAAACGCCAAATGGAATCGACTGGAAAAATATAGTGGCAAATAGATAAGAGAGAAATCTGAAAGCATGTGGAGAAAAGGCATGGAAATGCACGCACCCGAATGCTGATGGAGTCATAATAGCAGAAATGATCTTCCCTGTCATAAAATTATTGATTTCAAAACGACATAGAATGCTGAAGTAGCTCAGCAGGTCAGTCAGCATCTCTGGAGAATGAAGAGAAATGTATTTAGTTAGAGGATGGTGAATTTGCCACAGAAGGCTGTGGAGGCCAAGTCCGCAGATATTTTTAAGGCAGAGATTGATAGATTCTTGATTAGTACGGGTGTCAGAGATTATGGGAATAAGGCAGGAGAATGGGATTAGGAGGGAGAGATAGATCAGCCATGATTGAATGGCAGAGTAGACTTGATGGCCCGAATGGCCTAATTCTACTACTTTCACTTATGACCTTATGACCTTATGACATGGATAGGTGACGTTTGGGGTTGGGACCCTTTAGACTATAGACTTTAAAGATACAGGATGGAAACAGGCCCTTCGGCCTACCGAGTCCGCGCTGAGCGGCGATCACTCCATACACTAGGGACAAGTTACAATTTTTTATCGAAGCCCATTAACTGTAGGTCTTTGTAGTGTGGGTGGAAACTGGAACACCGGGAGAAAACCCATGGGGTCACGGGGAGAACGTCCAGACTCTCTACAGACATCACCTATAGTCGGGTCTCTGGCGCTATAAGGCAGCAACTCTACCGCTGCGCCACTGTGCCGTCCTGACTAAGTTGTCTGAAGAACGGTCCCGACCCCAAACGTCACTTATCCATGTGTGTCCACCAGTGCTGCTGCCTGACCTGCTGAGTTACACCAGCACTCTGTGTCCTTCTGTGTAAACCAGCATCTGCTATTCTACCTATTATGACCTCCTCCTGTAGTTCAAGGTTTTTGACAGTAGATGGCAGTGAGAACCTGCTGTATTTACGGGACACCACATTGATCGCTTCTCGGCTGAAGAAGGGTCCCAACATGAAACGTCACCTATCTGTGTTCTCAAGGGTTGCTGCCTGACTCGCTGAGTTGCTCCAGCACTGTGTGTCCTTTTTTGTCATTAATTGCTTCTCTGCGGGCTGTTGGGAATGCGAGAGGGATAATGATTGACCAGAGTTTAAAATGTCCTGATTGAACCTAAACATTCAGCTTTCTTTCCTTGACTGAATATTTAATTTTTAACTCGACGTACCAAAACTGCTGAGTCTTGGCAATCGTAAATCTGGTCAGTCGTCCCTCCCTTGGATCACACCCGTCTGATCTCACTGCTGAGTTGCAGGGGAGCCCAGAGCGGGTGGTGGGTGTGTTGCTTTGCTAATCCCTGGAAATGTCCTTTCAATTAACATCTGAGGTTGTTTGCATTTGTGGTGCTGAAGTACAGGCAGATGGGGCAGTGTGTCTGGGACATTGCTACATGGCCAATCTGACTCTGTAGCAACTGCCCCATTCAGATCAGATTCAGATTAGTTTGAAGAAGTTCTCATAGAAACATGGCAACATAGAAAATAAGTGCAGGAGTAGGCCATTCGGCCCTTTGAGCCCGCAACGCCATTCAATATGATCATGGCTGATCATCCAGAATCAGCACCCAGTTCTTGCTTTTTCCCCATATCCCTTGATTCCTTTGGCCCTAAGAGCTCTATCTAACTCTCTCTTGAAAACATCTAGTGAATTGGCCTCCACTGTCTTCCGTGGCAGAGAATTCCACAGATTCACAACTCTCCTCCTCTCTCCGTGAGAGTTGTGCAACATCCTCTCTCGCTGCACCCCTCTACTTTATCTCTCTCTCTCCATCATTGTCTATATCTCTAACTTCCCTGATCCCTAACCATTCTGAGGAAGGGTCTTGACCCGAAACGTCACCCATTCCTTCTCTCCAGAGATGCTGCCTGTCCTCCAGATTTTGTGTCTATTTTCAGATTAGTTTATTGTGCTGGAAGGAACTGCAGATGCTGGTTTACACTGAAGATAGGTGTACGGGTTCGTACGGGTGTCAAAGGTTATGGGGAATGGGGTTAGGAGGGTTGAGTAGATCAGCCATGATTGAATGGCCCGGTAGACAATGGGCCGAATGGCCTATTTCTGCTCCTATCTCTTAAGATCTTATGATATGATAGACACAAAATGCTGGAGTAACTCAGCGGAACGGGCAGCAACTCCGGAGAGAAGGGATGGATGATGTTTCCGGTTGAGACCCTTCTTCAGATTAGTTTATTGTGTTTCTTCTCTCTGCTCAGTGAATAAACCACAGTAGTTACTTTGCTCTTTTTCCCTTCTTTGTACACTCATATCCCATCCCCGAGTTCCCCATTTCAATGAGTGCTCGTCTGCTAATTGCTGGGTTCTAGACTTGTTCCTCAGAACTTCACCGTTTATTTTATTATTATAATTCATCATAATTATAAAATTATTTATAACATCATATATTTATATATATATTTATGATGAATTATAATAATTATATTATAATCATAATAATATATATATGATTATATTATATATTTATATATATAAATCATATATAATATAATGTGTATAATAAAATTAATATAAATATAAATTATTAAAATTGATATTATTGTATTAGATTTCTCCAACTTCAAGTAACCCTTGCATTCCCTCTCTCTCCATCCCTCCCCCACCCGAGACCTCTTGTTACTTTCACCATTTGCATTCCTTTGTTATCACCTCGTCCCCAGCTAACGATGGACCATTGGAGATGTCCTCATTCTTTAGCGAATGGGGATTCTCCCCTTCCATTATAGATGAGGTTCTCACTAGGGTCTCCTCGATATCCCGCAGCGCAGCTCTTGCTCCCCCTCCCCCTCCCCCCATTACTAACAAGGACAGTCCCCCTTTTCCTCACCTTCCACCCCATCAACACAAAATCCTTCGACATTTTCGCCACCTCTGACGGGATCCCACTACTGGCCGCATCATCCCATCTCCACTCCTTTCTGCTTTCACAGAGACCGTTCCCTCTGCAACTCCCTGGTCGACTCATCCTTTCCCACCCAAACCACCCCCTCCCCAGGTACAAATTTCCTTTGTGTAGGTAGGAACGGCAGATGCTGGTTTATACAGAAGATAGATGCAAAATGCTGGAGTAACTCAGTTGGTCAGGCAGCATCTTTGGAGGAAAAGAATAGGAGTGTGGGAGGAAACCGAAGAAAACCAACGTAGGTCACGGGGAGAGCGTACTAACTCCATACAGACCATACCCATAGTCAGGATCGAACCCGGGTCTCTGGCACCATAAGGCAGTAGCTCTGCTGCTATGCTACCATGCGCAGGTATAACTATTCGACTGGACAGTTTGTAAGAAAATAAATTCACTGTGCGTTTCCACTTCACATAAAGGCAGCATTGAATCATTCAACCATTTTGCTAATGGTTTTGCGATCCACTTGCTCAGTTTTCATCATCCATGTTCAATATTGCTCCACATCATTTTGCAGAAATACAGCATTCGTATCTATCAAAAATATAATTCGGCAAAGGAATTTAAAATTTCTCATCCAGTCCTGAGCTTCTTGGATGTATCTGTTGTTCGGCTGCACTGTTGCTATGTGAGAACAGATTTCATAAATCTGCATAGCTTTAATTAAGCATAGCTTTGTCTGTCATCGTCAAGGTCATGAGAACTATTTGACTGAGAGGTGCCATTATTATTAGCCCATGCTGGCTTGAACATTTGTCACCAAGATGCATGTGATAATAACCATGGTAACTGCTAACATTTAGTTAGTGAGCTTATTGAAGGAAAAGAATGTACCGAATAGCGAAAGGCTTGGATAGAGTGGATGTGGAGAGGATGTGTTACGAGAATGATCCCAGGATGTGTTACGAGAATGATCCCAGGAATGAGTATGTTAACTGGGCCTGTACTCGCTGGCGTTTAGAAGAACGAGGGGAGACCTCATTGAAATTTACAGAATAGTGAAAGGCTTGGATAGAGCGGATGTGGAGAGGATGTTTCCACTAGTGAGAGAGTCTAGGACTAGAGGTCATAGCCTCATAATTGAAGGACGTTCTTTTAGGAAGGAGATGAGGAGGAATCTCTTTAGTCAGAGGGTGGTGAATCTGTGGATATCTTTGCTGTGGAGGCCAAGTCAGTGGATATATTTAAGGCAGAGATAGATAGATTCTATATTAGTACGGGTGTCAGAGGTTATGGGGATAAGGCAGGAGAATGGGGTTAGGACGGAGAGATAGATCAGCCATGATTGAATGGCAAACTTGATGGGCCGAACGGCCTAATTCTGCTCCTTTCACATGACATGATCTTAATGATACACGGTGACAATGTGATTGTGATTTTTTAATCTAGAGGTGGTGTCTATTCATTTCCAAAAATTACATTTATGTATCTTTCATCTCTAATACAGCTAGAGATTATTTTGAAAGTTGTTTTCAATACATTCACATTTAATTTAGTGTATTTTTGCTGCACCAGTATTCATCTTCATTTAACAATATTCCTTAAATAAATAGTAATGGTTAAAATTGGACTTTTAATGAAAACCATCCCTCGAATGCGTCTCCTGGGCGAAGATGTTGCAGATGCCGTCATTTATTGTGTGGGCATCAAAGTCCTTGGCTGAGGGTGGCACTGTGGCGCGGCGGTAAAGTCGCTGCCTTACAGTGCCAGAAACCCGGGTTCGATCCTGACTGCGGGTGCTGCCTGTACGGAGTTTGCACGTTCTCCCTGTGACCTGCGTGGGTTTTCTCCGAGATCTTCGGTTTCCTCACACACTCCAAAAACGTACATGTTTGTAGGTCAATTGGCTTGGTATAAATGTAAAATTACCCTAGTATGTGGGATAGTGTTAGTGTGCGGGGATCGCTGATCAGAGCGGACCCGGTGGGCGGAATGGCCTATTTCTGCACTGTATCTCTAAACTAAACCTAGTGGTAGAACTGCTTGACTCACCGATTCAGTGACTGCATTCGATCATGATGTCTGGTACTGCCTATGTGGTGTGTGCATGTTCTCCCAGTGACTACCTGGGTTTCCTCCAGGCGCACTAGGTTACTGCCACATACGCAAAAACTAGATTTGTGGATTAATTGGACACTTAACCATGGTGTTGGTTAAATTATTGAATTTGAGGTCTCGAGGGAGCGTTCGGGGGGGGGGATGATAATGATGAAAATGTTGAGTTATAGATGAGTTAGAGTCGGGTTTGTGTAAACATGGGTTGGTTGGCACACACATGGTAGGCTGAAAGGCCTGTTTCAGTGTTGTGTCTCTTTATGACTATGAGTGACTCTCCTCTGAATTTCCAGCCCAGCTACTACTGATGAAAGCACAATTCAGTTAGATATAGCTCTTAGGGCTAACAGAATCAAGAGATATGGGGAGAAAGCAGGAACGGGATACCGATTTTAGATGATCAGCCATGATCATATTGCATGGTGGTGCTGGCTCGACGGGCCGAGTAGACGACTCCTGCACCTATTTTCTATGTTTCAATGTCTTACACAATTTACTGGTAAAAAGAACCAAATTGATCAAGCAGAACAAAATTCATGTATTGCAGAGAATTCCCTGTGGTTTGTCTCACCTCCATGTAGCTATTTAAATAATCTGGTTTCTAACTAAACCATTGGTGGGTGGCACAGTGGCACAGTGGTAGAGTTGCTGCCTTACAGCGCCAGAGACCAGGGTTCCATCCTAACTACAGGTGCGATATGCACGTTCTCACAGTGACCGTGTGGGTTTTATCTGGGTTTTCTCCTGGGTTTCCTCCCACACTCCAAAGATGTACACGTTTGTAGGTTAATTTACTTCGAAAAATATTGTAAGTTGTCCCTAATGTGTACGATAGTGCTAGTATATAGGGTGATCTCTGGTTTGCCTGGACTCGGTGGGCCAAAGGGCCTGGTTCTGTGAAGCATCTCTAAAGTCTAAAGTGTAAATCACTTTGAAAAATCAGGCCGCATCTGTGGGGAGAAAAACAGAGTTAATGTTCAGATCAATGACCCGCAATCATATGAATTGTGATAAAGGGCTATAACCAGAAACATCTACTCCGCAGAAAGACCTGCTTAGCATTTAAAATAATTCCACTTTTAGATTTAAAGAATCTGCGGTTGTTTATTTCAATTTTCTGTTTTGGTGTCAAAATAATATGTTCAAATTTGCAAGTGTTACTGTATTAATGAGGAGAAAGGGCAGCTTATTAAAACGGGAGAATAATTGAAAAAAGATTACACCATATCAAGGGTCAAGAGAGAGTCAAAAAGTGTTTAGTTGCCAAGATGAACCAACAACGGATAATGATATTCTTACTTGCAGCAGCTTAACAAGAGAGAGTCAAGAGTGATTTTATTGTCATGTCCCAGATCGAACAATGAAATTCTCAACATAATACACACAGATAAAACAAAATAATAAAAAAAATCCAACATATTAAATAACTGTAGTAATAGTGCAAAACAACTCCAAGGTCTGAAAAGTTAATTTGGAACTGTGTAGAATTGTGGACATTAAAAACTAATATACTCACAATGGAAGGGTTCTTATTGCAAAGGACAGGGTATTTATGTGATGAGTGCTGCTGATTTCAGGAAGGGCAGGTATTAGTCTAAAGCCAGATTGGTCTAGTCAGCTGTCCCATGAATGTAGGCTTCAGATCTGGTCAATGAATCAGTCTCAAACCCTGGAAGATTGCAACAAAGGGCCGATGCTTTGTGTTGGGAGCGTGATTAATGAAGGGAAATTGGCAAGGCTATTTATGGTCTCCTACCTACAAAGAATGGAAGGTGCTAAGTGGGCTGGGCAGGTTTAACCCCGAGCCAGATGGTCCTATGACTGAAGACGCAGTGAATAGTTTTTAGTTTTTGTTTTAGCTTTAGAGATACGGTGCAGAAACTGGGTCTTCGGCCCGCCGAGCCCACGGCGACCAGCAATCCCCGCACACTGACACTATCCTACTACAGTAGGCAGCAACTCCACTGCTGCACCACCAGGCCACTGAATAGAAAGGTTCAAAAACTCTCCCCGTGAATTAAGTGCTAAACTTATTTTAATTAACAGATGATTGAGTTGGAGGCCTCTCATCCTTATTTTTCAAATGTATTTTTAAAAGATACTAGACCAAGTGCAGACCCGTTGGGTCTGTTCCTCCAACGCCCGGTTTGCGGTGGGGGGCTTGGGGGGGGGGGGGTCACACGCACCAACCACCCCCACACACACGCTAACTTGATATTATATTAATATTATTAAGGGAGGGGGGGTGGAGAGTGAGGGCAGAGAGAGAATGGGGAGAGACAGAGAGAGAGGGGCAGAGACAGAAGGGCAAGAGACAGAGGGAGAAGGGGTTGGAGGTTGGAGGGAGAGGGAGGGTGGGGAGAGAGTGATGGGAGGAGGGGGGAGGGGTGGAGGGGGTTTAGGGCCTGGAGGGCATAGGGGTGGGGGAGAAGGGAGGGGGAGAGAGGGGGAGAGAGAGAGAGAGAGGGGGGAGAGGGAGAGAGAGAGAGGGGGGAGGGGGGAGAGAGAGAGAGGTATGGAAGAGAGAGGGGGAGGGGGAGGGGGGAGGGGGTAGTGGGAGAGGGGGGTAGTGGGAGAGAGAAGGGAAAAAGGCGGTGGGGGAGGAGGGTGGAGGGGAGAAGGGAGGGGGGAAGAAGGGAGGGAGGGAGAGAGGGTTAGGGCCGCCCAGCAGCAGTCGGCCTCAGAGTCAGCCTCAGCTCCATGGCCTTGCATCCTCAGCGCATCCTCTCTGTACCCCTGTAGCCAGCCGGTTATCTCTGGGTCATCACAGAGGACCGGTTCTCGAACGCTTCCGACCCCGAGTACGGGGAGAGGGGAGTGGGCGGGTGGGCGTGGCCCCGAGTGAGCCTGCAGGCCACCAGCGAGGCACGGAGCGATCTGAGGACGGTGAAAAACAGCGGGGGGACCAGCCGATCGTGGCTTCCGCCAGCGTGACAGAGCTGGGCCGGGCTGGGGGCGGAGAACGTGGCCCTGGCGGCCATTACTCCCTCTGGATCTTTGGTCCGCAGCACAGCGGGGGAGGCGAAAAAATGACTGGGGGGGGGGGGGGGGGGGGGGGGGGGGGGGGGGGTGGAAAGTGCGCCTGTGCGTTGAGAGCATCTGCTTTAATCGAGTGCGGGGAAGGGGGGGGGGGGCGGTGCTGCGAGCAAGGGCATTGTGATGTCCGCAGCTGCCGCAACGGTTTAAAAAAAAACTGTCCGTTTTGTGAACAACTTTATTAAAAACCTGGGGAAATAATTGATCAAATTTAGGGAGGTCGATGCAAAAAAATACCAAAGATAAAGGAAACAGGCCATTGTTAGCTGTTTGTTAGGTGCCTCCTAGCGTATATCATAAATACACATGTCTGTATGGAGTTTGTATGTTCTCCCCGTGACCCGTGGGTTTTCTCTGGGTGCTTCGGTTTCCTCCCACACTCCAAAGACTTGCAGGTTTGTTGGTTAATTGGCTTAGTATAAGTATAAATGCACATGCCACAGAAAGAGGCCATTGGGTCCATCAAGTCTATGCTGGCTCCGAGTAGAGCAATCCTACCAGCCTCATTCCCCGGTGCCCAACTCCTAGTTCCCCATTGTCTTGTTTTCCTGTAGAACTGCAATTGTTCCTCTCGCATGCCTCCCAACTTACCACTTTATTGTTCGGCCGCTTCAAGTGAACAGGGCCAATTTGCAGTATTAATTAAGAGCAACCGCTGAAAGAACTAAAGTGCCTTCAATAAATTTGAGCATAAAATAGCCCACCCCCATTTTTGTAAATAATTGTGGGATTGAAAACATAACTCATGCAGATGACAGGGGATTTGTAATGCCTACACTTGCGTGGTGCTCTTATAAATTTAACTGAAGTAAATGATGCTCCGTTGTCAAGCTGAACTTCCAAGGTATGTGAAAATAAGGTTAAAGCTGTCAAAAATGACTTATTTCATGATTAATGGAGTGGGGGAGGGAGGTAGGATGAGGTTTTCATTGCTGAAATGCACAATCATTTTCTTTTGAATTTTGCAACAGATTTTTAATTCCGTCACCCTTCACTTTCAGAAAAATTCAAGCATTGAGAGGCATTCTCATTAAACAACGGCCACCGATAGAGGTATGCATCAGTACGGATTGTGTTCAGCTTGTAACGGAGGTCTTTGTTCAGCACCAGACATGGTTGCAAGGAGTGTTTAGTTTATTGTCACGTGTACCGAGGTACAGTGATAAGCTTTTGCTGTGTGCTATCCAGTCAGCAGGAAGACAGTACATGATTGCAATCGAGCCACTTACAGTGTGTGGATACACGATAAAGGAATAATGTTTAGTGCAGGGTTAAGCCAGCAAAGTCCGATCAAGGATAGTCCGAAGGTCACCAAGGAGGTAGATAGTAGTTCAGGACTGCTCTCTGGTTATAGCAGGATGATTCAGTCACCTGATAATAGCTGCAAAGAAATTGTCCCTGAATCTGAAGGTGTGCATTTTCACACATGTATACCATTTATTCAAGTGGAAAGTTGAAACATCAAAGACAATTTGTGTGTCAATTCACAAACACTGCTACGGTGACAGCACAAAGTACTATTACAAAGCTTATTCTCTGTTCCAGCTTCACTGTTGTGCTCAGTTTCAGTTCAGTTTAGAGATACAGCCACGGAAACGGGCCCTTCGGCCCACCGAGTCCGCACCGACCAGCGATCCTCGCACACTAACACTATCCTACACACTAGGGACAATGTACACTTATACCAAGCCAATTAACCAACAAACCTGCAAAGTCTTTGGTGTGTGGGAAGAAACCGAAGCACCCAGAGAAACCCCACGCAGGTCACGGGGAGAACGTACAAACTCCGGCCAGACAGCACCCGTAGTCGGGATCGAAACTGGGTCTCCGGCGCCGCAAGGCTGTAAGGCAGCAACGTGCTGCCCCTGGCTGAGGCCAGCACTGAGAGAAAACCAGGTTGCGGGGAGAACGTACAAGCTCCGTACAGACAGCACCCGTAGTTGGGATCAAAGCCAGGTCCCTGGCGTTGTAAGGCAGCAACTCTACCGCTGCGCCACCGTGCTCATAACTTTTGTTTTGGTTGCTTTAAGCGATGTGTCATGATTCTCCCAATACTACATTCTGGGACCACAAGTGAATAAGTTCAAGTGATAGGAACAGAATTAGGTCACTCGGCCCATTCTCCACCATTCAATCATGATGGATCTAACTCTCCCACCTAACCCCATTCTCCTGCCTTCTCCCCGTAACTCCTGACACCCAAACTAATCAAGAATCTATCTCTACTTTAAAAATATCCACAGACTTGGCTTCCACAGCCTTCTGTGGCAATGAATTCCACAGATTTACCACCGTCTGACTAAAGGAATTCCTTCCCATCTCCTTCCTAAAGAAATACCCTTTAATTCTGTGGCTACGACCTCTGGTCCAAACTATCCCACTGGTGGAAACATCCCCTCCACATCCACTCTATCCAGGCCCTTAACTATTTCGTAAGTTTCAGTGAGGTCCCCCCTCATTCTTCTAAACTCCAGCGAGAAGAGACAATAGACAATAGACAACAGACAATGGGTGCAGGAGTAGGCCATTCGGCCCTTCAAACCAGCACCGCCATTCAACGTGATCATGGCTGATCATCCACAATCAGTACCCTGTTCCTGCCTTCTCCCCGTATCCCCTGATTCCACTATCTTTAAAAGCCCTAACTAGCTCTCTCTTGAAAGCATCCAGAGAACCGGGCCTCCACCGCCCTCTGAGGCAGAGAATTCCACAGACTCACAACTCTCTGTGAGAAAAAGTGTTTCCTCGTATTCGTTCTAAATGGCTTACCCCTTATTCTTAAACTATGGCCCCTGGTTCTGGACTCCCCCAACATCGGGAGTATGTTTCCAGCCTCTAGCGTGTCCAAACCCTTAATAGACAATAGACAATAGGTGCAGGAGTAGGCCATTCGGCCCTTCAAACCAGCACTGCCATTCAACGTGATCATGGCTGATCATCATAAAGAAATGTCTTTAGTCAGAGGGTGGTGAATCTGTGGAATACTTTGCCACAGAAGGCTGTGGAGGCCAAATCAGAGGATATTTTTAAGGCAGGGATAGATTGATTCTTGATTAGTACAGGCGTCAGAAGTTATGGGGAGAAGGCAGGAGAATGGGGTTAGGAGGGAGAAATAGATCAGCCCTGATTGAAAGGCGGAATAGACTTGATGGGCCAAATGGCCTCTCTGCTCCGATCACTTTTGAACCTTCAGCCCATCAAGTCCATGCCGACCAGTGATCCCGGCACACGAGTGCTATTTCACACACAACGGACAATTTATAATTTCTCCCAGAGCCAATAAATCTAAAAACGTGCACGTCTTTGGAGTGTGGGAATAAACCCATGCAGGTCATGGAGAGAACAGACGAACTCCGTACAGACAGCACCCGTGGTCGGGATCGAACCCGGGTCTCCGGCGCTGTGAGGCAGCAACTCTACCCGCTGCGCCACCAAGTATCTGATCCATGTCCCTCACTGTACCCCTCTCTCCCCCACTCCCTCATCCCCCCCTCCCTCACTCCCCCCCCACTCTCACCCCCCCCCCTCCCACACTCTCCCCTCCCTCACCACTCCCTCCTTCCCTCTCCCTCAATCTCCTCTTCCTCACTCCCCACTCTCTCACTCCCCTCTCATTCCTTCCCCCTCTCTCTCACTCTCCCCCGTGAGCTGGGTTTCTTATATCTTTCAATAAGATTCCCTCTCATCCTTTTAAACCAGAGTATACAAGCCCAGCTGCTCCATTCTCTCAGTAATCCCGCCATCCCGGAAATTAGCCTTGTAAACCTACGCTGCACTCCCTCAATAGCAAGAATGTCCTTCCTCAAATTAGGAGACCAAAACTGCACACAAAACGCCAGGTGTGGTCTCACTAGGGCCCTCTACAACTGCAGAATGACCTCTTTGCTCCTATACCCAACTCCTCTTGTTGTGAAGGCCAACATTGCCATTCGATTTCTTCACTGCCTGCTGTACCTGCAAGCTTATTTTCTTTGACTGATGAACAAGGACCCCCAGATCCCATTGTACTTCCATTTTTCCTAATTTGACACCATTTAGATAATAATCTGCCTTCCTGTTTTTGCTACCAAAGTGAATAACCTCATATTTATCCACATTAAACTGCATCTGCCATGCATCTGCCCACTCACCCAACCTGTCCAAGTCACCCTGCACTCTCATAGCATCCTCCTCACAGTTCACACTGCCACCCAGCTTTGTGTCATCTGCCGTCAAACGCTCATCACCTGTTAACACGCTAATTCTCTTAAACCTCCCCTGGACCCTTTCTAGTGCTTTCTCTACACATCCTCCACCTATCTTCGTATCATCCGCAAATCTAGCCACAGCCTTCAATCTCCTCATCCAAATCATTAATATACAACATGAAGAGCAGTGGCCCCAGCACCCAATCCTGATGGGCACCAGAAAAACCCGCCTTTATCGCCACATGAGGAATAACTGTGGTCGGGTGGAGAGAACGTACAAACTCCATACAGACAGCACCTCTAAGCAGGATCGGGCTCGAGTCTCTGGTGCTGTAAAGGGGCTGTCCCACGTGGGCGACGTAATCCACGAGTTAAGAAGAGTGTCTTCGACCAAGTTCGAGGGCACTCACCTGGAAAACCTCGAGCTGGATCGACCGTCCGCGTTGAAATCGCGAGCTGGATAGACCGACCGCACACACACACACACACACACACACACACACACACACACACACACACACACACACACACACACACACACACACACACACACACACACACACACACACACACACACACTTTCACACACACTTTCACACACACACACTCACACACACACACACACACACACACACACACACACACACACACACACACACACACACACACACACACACACACACACACACACACACACACACACACACACACACACACAAACACATCGCAAAGGCAGGGGCCAAGGAAAGAGGGGGAGCACTGTCCGAAATTCACACCCGTGATGAAGAGGAAGGTAAACGGCTGCACAGTAACGGTGAGTCCTTTAGAGAGCGTGTGGGGGGGGGGGGGGGGGGGGGGGGGGAGAAGGAGAGAGAAAGGAGAGAGAAGGGAGGGGGGAAGAAGGAGTTGAGACACTTTTAAGAAGTATAATAAAGTTTAGCGGGCATTTAACCGTCGGTTTTCCCTGGTCCTGAAAACGCCAATAAGCCAAACAAAATGCCCGGTCAGCGAAGGAGATTGCCTACGGCAGCCCTTGACTGCCTGTAACTAAATAGCGACCCCACTCCACTGCACTATGAGTTCAAAAGAACCATACCGACCAGATTTTACTCGCGGAAAATTTTTCGACATGCTGAAAAGTTTTCCGCGACCTAGCTGAGGCCACGAGTATTCGGGAACTTCCCTCGATCATGAAGGAGAGTTCCAGCGACCTCATAGGACCTCCTAGGACTACGTGTCGACGATGCTGCGAGTTTGAAGGTCGAAGACACTCTTCTGAACTCGCAAATTAGGTCGCCCAGGTGGGACAGCCCCTTAAGGCAGCAACTCTACCGCTGTGCCACTGTGCCTAGCCATTTCTCCTCACCAACTCTGCAGCTGAAGCCTAACTTGCCTTCTCTCTTTCAGATGGAGTGTTTCTTTATCTCTTTCCACAGATGCTGCCAGATAAACCGAGTGTTTCCACCATTTTCTGTTTTAGTTCCAGATTTTAGTCCCCTTGTTTCCTGGACGCTGCCTGATCAGCGCTCCCTTACAGAACACCAGTGGTAAACACTGGAATTTACGTTAGCCAAGTGGTTGCTGATCAATGCAGAATGCACTCGTCGCTGGGAGGGAAAATAATATAAAGTGCCGTTTATCTGCTTAGTTTGCATTTCTTTTCTCAGATTTTTAACATGACAGCTTCAAACAACTTCCGTGTACATTTTCAAAACGAAAAGATAGCCCGTGCCTGCTAAAATTAGAATTGATGCTTACATCAGAATTGCTAGTCATCCTCTCTGTGTTGATCAGTATGCGCCATGGCTTGCTGACTCCATTTATGTATCGATTCGGCAAAACTACTGTCTGCATCTGCTCAGCTGGGGAATTGCAAATGGGCTGATTGATCTGAACAGTGATCTCCCGTGAAACCTAATGCATATTGCTTGAGTCATCATGCTCCACTCAGTTCTCGGATATCAGCGACGGCTATAATCTGTATTTATATTGCGCGCTTAGTGTAGTAAAATGTCCCAAAGTCTTTCATAAGATTTGATCAAACAACTGTGTGGGAAGGGACTGTGGATGCAATAAATGTAACAGCAGATGGACACAAATTGCTGGAGTAACTCAGCGGGGCCAGGCAGCATCTCTGGATAGAAGGAATGGGTGAGGTTTTGGGTCGAGACCCTTCGTCTAAAGAAAGGTCCCGACCTGAAACATCATCCATTCCTTCCATCCATAGATGCTGCCTGTCCCCGCTGAGTCACTCCAACATTTTGTGTCCATCTGTGATCAAACAAAGACTGACATCGAGTCCACAGGGTGATATAAGATTACTGAAATCCCCGTTAAAAAACGGTGGGCCTCAAGTAGAAGCATGAAGGAGGAATGAGAGGTGGTAGTAAAGTCAGTAATGTTATGGGAGGGAATGACATAATTCTAAGCCATGATGTTCAAAGGAATGACCGTTGACTTAAGTTTAAGGTGAGAGGGGGAAATATTTCATAGGAACCTGAGGGATATCTTTTTTTCACACAGAGGGTTGTGGATGTATGGAACGTATTTAAGGCAGGTAGTATGTTTAAGAAACATTTGGACGTCCATGGTTAGGGTGAATTTAGAGGGATATGGACCAAACGCAGGCAGGTGGGACTAGTGTAGATGGGACATGCTGGTCAGTGTGGATAAGTTGTTGGGCCGAAGGACCCGTTCCCACGCCGTATGACTCTATGTCTATGTGGAGCAACTAAATTGGGTGGTGGTTAAGAGACGGAACTGAAGGAGTGAAGATGCCTTGGAGAGTTCCTAGTCTGATTGATGTTTCAAAGGAAAGGGAAGACAGTCAAAGAAGGATTAGAAAATAAGAATGTTATTGCCTGTTGCAGTGAGATAGCAACACCGCAAACTACACTGCGGAACAGTTGGCAGAACTACACTAACGTCACGTAACCCTTGTAAACCCCCTCCCTCCGTTCCTCTCCCACACTAGTCGTTTTACCAATTTTCAATGTTGTCCGGGTGAGTTTCATTGTCTGTACTGGTTTTCACCTTGCACACAGAAACATAGAAACATAGAAAATAGGTGCAGGAGTAGGCCATTCAGCCCTTCGAGCCTGCACCGCCATTCAATATGATCATGGCTGATCATCCAACTCAGTATCCTGTACCTGCCTTCTCTCCATACCCCCTGATTCCTTTAGCCACAAGGGCCACATCTAATTCCCTCTTAAATATAGCCAATGAACTGGCCTCAATTACCTTCTGTGGCAGAGAATTCCACAGATTCACCACTCTCTGTGTAAAAAATGATTTTCTCATCTCGGTCCTAAAAGACTTTCCCCTTATCCTTAAACTGTGACCCCTTGTTCTGGACTTCCCCAACATCAGGAATAATCTTCCTGCATCTAGCCTGTCCAACCCCTTAAGAATTTTGTAAGTTTCTATAAGATCCCCCCTCAATCTTCTAAATTCTAGAGAGTACAAGCCGAGTCTATCCAGTCTTTCTTCATATGAAAGTCCTGACATCTCAGGAATCAGTCTGGTGAACCTTCTCTGTACTCCCTCTATGGCAAGAATGTCTTTTCTCAGATTAGGAGACCAAAACTGTACGCAATACTCCAGGTGTGGTCTCACCAAGACCCTGTACAATTGCAGTAGAACCTCCCCGCTCCTATACTCAAATCCTCTTGCTATGAATGCTAACATACCATTCGCTTTCTTCACTGCCTGCTGCACCTGCAACTTTCAATGTCTGGTGTACCATGACACCCAGGTCTCATGGTAACAATGGCCTGTGTCCTTTATAATCGTTACTTTTTTTCCATATCTCTCATTCATTCGTTCTATATCTCTCGACATTGCCGTCTATATCTCTCGTTTCTCTTTCCCATGACTCCCAGTCCTAAGAAGTTCAAGTTCACATTTATTGTCACATGCACCAATTGGTACAGTGAAATTTGAGTTACCATACAGCTATACGAATAAAAAGAACACAATAGGGTTTAACATAAACATCCACCACAGCTGAATCAACGGTTCACACTGTGATGGAAGGCAATAAAGTTCAGTCACCTTCCTCTTTGTTCACCCGTGGTCGGGTCTCCACCCGAAACGTCGCTTATTCCTTTTCTCCGGAGATGCCGTCTGACCCGCTGCTTTACTCCAGCTTTTTGTGCCTATCTTCAGTTTGAACCAGCATCTTTCTACACATTGGGTGTAGTATGGAAACATGCGGGACTGCAGGGATTGGTGCCTGAACATATCTATTCACATTCTACATCAATGATTTGACTGAAGGACCAAATGTCATACGTCCAGGTTTGCTAATAATCCAAAAACCAGGTGGGAATGTAAGTGAAGAGGAGGTTTTAAAGAGACTTTAAGGGGATACAGACAAGCTGGATGAATGTGTGGAAAAATGGGCAGATGGAAAAAATGTGGTCATTTTTTTGTGCACAAAACAAAGAAGCGGAGTATTTTTTTAAATGGTGAAAGATTCTGAAATGGTGCGGTTCAAAGGCACTTGGGCGTCCTTGTCATGGAAAGCTAACATGCATGTTTAGTTTAGTTTAGAGGTACGGACGGATACAGGCACGTCTGCTCATCGTGTCCGCGCCGACCAGTGATCCCCGTACACTAGCAGGGATAGCGTGGCACGGTGCTGCAGCGGTAGAGTTGCTGCCTTACAGCACTTGCAACATTGGTGACCCGGGTTCGATCCAGACTACGTGTGCTGTCTGTATGGAGTTTGCACGTTCTCCCCATGTCCTGCGTGGGTTTTCTCCAATATCTTCGGTTTCCTCCCACACTCCACACTAAAGATGTACAGGTTTGTAGGTTAATTGGCTTGGTGAATGTAAAAATTGGCCCTAGTGTGTGTAGTACAGCTGCTCCTCGACCTAGATAAGCCCATCGTAAACCAAAAATATCGCAATTCGAAAACGTATTTAATACAATGCGATCACGTGACCGGACGTGACGTGCGGCTCGCTGCCGTTGCCGAGCATTTGCCGATCGTAAAGTCGAAATATAGCAAGGCGAAGCATCATAAATCGGGGGAGCACCTACATAATGTTAGTATGCGGGGATCACTGGTCGGCACAGACCCGGTGGGCTGAAGGGCCTATTTCCGCACTGTATCTCTAATATAAACTGAACGAGCACTATCCTACACACTAGGGGGAATTTACAATTTTACAGAAGCCAATTGATCTGCAAACCTCCGCATTTTTGAATGTGGGAGGAAGCAGAAACACCCGGAACAAACCCACACAGGTCACTGGGAGAAGGTACAAATTCCATATGGACAGCACCCGTAGTCAGGATTGAACCCGGGTCTCTGGCGCTGTAAGGACTGTGCCGCTTGAGTGTGCAGCAAGCAATTGTGAAGGCATTTTGTATTCTGACCATGGCAAATCCAAAAGGCTTGCAGGATTCTGCAGGCTGAATGCATTCCTCCAGCTATATACGAGTCTCAATACTCATGCTGCCTGATCCGCTGAGTTACTCCAGCATTTTGTATCTACCTTTGATTTAAACTGGGGCTAGTGGAGTCAAGGGACATGGGAAGAAGGCAGGCACGGGTTATTGATAGGGGACGATCAGCCATGATCACAATGAATGGCAGTGCTGGCTCGAAGGGCCGAATGGCCTCCTCCTGCACCTATTTTCTATGTTTCTATAAACCAGCAGCTGCAGTTCTTTCTACACTGTCTGTCTGCCTACCCACCCACCCACCCAATATGTTGAAAAATTTGCGGTGACCATAATGAGGCCACGACTAGTTCCCAGAATGCGGGAACTCCTCACGACCATGAAGACGACTCCCCGACAACCACCCGTGAACATGTGGCGACTGCACAGTCTCCTGCAGTCGCCTAAAAAGTTGCCTAAGTGGGACAGGCCCACAAAGCTACATCTGCTGGGTAAAGAAGGGCGTAATGTCTCCAATCGCTGCAAACAATCGTAGGCAAATAGATTTAAATTGGACTCGTCGATAGCAGCGAGGATTATTAACTGCAGGAGCAGTCTGCAGTCATGAGTATTATTTAGACCTCTATGTGCCGTGAACAGTGGGGGGCGGGGTGGGGGAAGATAGACCAAACTACAAGAACACCAGAGGGGAGGGAGTCTGCCTGCCTGTCGTTTTGTCGGCCCCGGTGAGGAATAAAGCGGGAGCATTTCATTGTGGGTTTAGCATCTGCAGCCCTAATCACGCTGTGCTATTATTCATACAGGGGTTTCAGTTGTGTACACAAAATCATTTTTTTTTTAACCGAGTGCATCATTTCTTTCACACACATAAAGTAGGGCATCGTGTGCTCTCCATCTGCCGAGTTTGGAAACCTAATCTTGTACGTGCTTCAAAGGGTAACTGGATGAAGCCACTGAAGAGTTCTTCCTCTGTGTTGCTGAGATAATGGTCTTAAAAGATTTATACTGTATGTTACAGATGCCGTGGAAATTGGCATTGATGGATTTTTTTTCGCAGTGCTTTATTTATAATTATTCCCGCTCGCTACATTCTTGTAATAATGCTGGGGAAAAAAAGCAGCTTTCTTCTGTAAACGCGTTTTTTTTAAAAACTCGGTTTGGCGGTCTAATTTGGATAATTAGCTTTCTTTGCCGCAAAGATAGGACGAATTATAAATTAAGCTTCGGCGGTTGGTTTCATTATCGGCGACTTATATTAAAGCAAAAGTGGAAAAGGGGTCAGGATGCTCCATCCATCAGGAAAAGAGCTTGGTGTCTGTCCCTTTCCTGAATGCATGACCCGCACAAAAGCAGTGACAGGGCCAATTTGTCATAGCTCGGTATTGACTAGACAGAGTCCTCCCCCCCCTCTCCCGTTCAGTATATAACCCAAGTCCCAGAGGAGCCCACTGTCACTGCCCAGGGCTGTCTTAACCCGAGAGAGGCCTGCACATGCACTAAAAGTACAGAGCTAATTAGCCAGCTGCAGTGGGGACCAGTCGCTGTTTACATCCGAGGGAGGCAAGTTTTGATTTGCTTCCCCGCTGTGTCATGGTGGCAATTTAGGAATCTAATAATGAATGCCTGCCTTGAGAAATTACTTTCTGCCGCCTGCTCTTTTTTTTTTTGTCGGTTGAGTGTCCTCCTCCTAAAAGCCTCGAAGGCACCGGCACTCTGTTTTCTTATCAGTAGCACCACACTCCTCCCCCCACCCCCAAATCCACCTTAATGAAATGCAATTAAAATTTCTGTCAGCGGTAATAAATTGCGCTTTCCGCACTGGCTGATGCCTCCACAATTGCTGCCTGAATGTGCCGTCGTTATGCACTGTCCTACACAATTTGACCTTGTGCCATGGTGTAGTTTTATGGACGCGGCTGCACTTGCTTGTAACGCCTCCACAAATGGAGGGCTCCTTTTGTGTCCACATCAATTAACGTAAAGCCAGAGTTCAATGGCACTGTCGTGGCCCAGGCTTAAGAGCTTGTAATGCAAGTCGATTCAGGTGGAGATTTGAGTGTTGCCTAATTAGAGTCATAGAGTGATACAGTGTGGAAACAGGCCCTTCGGCCCAATTTGCCCGCACCAGCCAACATATCCCAGCGACACTAGTCCCACCTGCCTGTGTTTGGTCCATATCCCTCTAAACCTGTCTTACCGTTGTACCCGTCTAACTGTTTCTTAAATGATGGGATGATCCCTGCTTCAAATACCTCCTCTGGCAGCTTGTTCCATACACCCACCCATCACCCTTTGTGTGAAAAAGTTACCCCTCAGATACCTATTAAATCTTTTCCCCTTCACCTTAAACCTGTCCTCTGATCCTCCATTCACCTACTCTGGGCAAGAAAATGTGCATCTACCCGATCATTTCCTCTCATGATTTTATACCCTCTATAAGATCACTGCTCATCCTCCTGCGCTCCAGGGAATACAGTACCAGCCTGTTCAACTTCTCCCTATAGTTCAGACCCTCTAGTCCTGGCAACATCCTCGTAAATCTTCTCTGTACCCATTCCAGCTTGACAGCATCGTTCCTATAACATGGTGCCCAGAACTGAAGACAATACTCTAAATGCGGCCCCATCAACGTCAAGTACAACTGCAACATGACCTCCCAACTTCTATGCTCAATACTCTGACTGATGAAGGCAAATGTACCAAAAGCCTTTTTGACCACCTTATCTATCTGCGACTCAGCCTTCAAGGAACCATACACCTGTACTCCTAGACCCCTCTGCTCTACAACACTCCCCAGAGGTCACTGTGTAGGTCCTGTTCCTGTTAGATTTCCCAAAATGCAACAACTCACATTTCTCTGTATTAAATTCCATCAACCATTCTTCAGCCCACTTTGCCCTTATGTTTTAATCCAAATCATTGATGTAGATGACAAACAGTAACGGGCCCAGCACCAAACCCTAACCCCACCACTAGTCACAGGCCTCCAGTCCAAGAAGCAACCTTTCACCATTATCCTCTGCTTCCTTCCATGAAGCCAATTTTCTATCCATTTAGCTATCTCTCCTTGGATCCCTAAGCGATCTAACCTTCCAGAGCAGCCTACCATGCGGAACCTTGTTGAATGCCTTACTGAAATCCATGTATGCAACATCTACAGCTCTACCCTCATCGACTTTTTTGGTCACTTTTTTTTGTTTAAAGCAACTAAACCTCTTAGAGAACATCTTCAGAAAACTCAATCAGATTTTTAAGACACGATCTCCCACTTACAAAACCATGCTGACTGTCCCTAATCAGCCCTTGCCCGTCCAAACGCCTATATATCCTACCCTCAGAATACCCTCTAGTAACTTTCCAACTGGAGATGTTAAACATCACTGGCCTATAGTTCCCATCATTTTCCCTGCAGCTCTTCTTGAATAGAGGTATAACATTTGCCACCCTCCAATCTTCCGGCATCTCTCCTGTATTTAAAGACGACTTCAATCAATTTCAACCAAGACTCCGGCAATTTCCTCTCCAGTTTCCCACAATGTCCTAGGATATATTTGATCTGCCCCAGGAGATTTATCTACCTTCAAACACGATACTACCTTCAGCACCTCTTCGACCGTAACGCCTTCTGCTCTCCAAACACTTCCATTGACTGTCCCGTCCCTCCGTTCTCCTGTCTTTCTCTTCGGTAAACACAGAGAAATACTCATTGAGGACCTTGCCGATCTCCTGTGGCTCCACACAGACGTGACCGCTTTGATCCCGAAGAAGTCCCATTCTCCCTCTAGCTACCCATTTCCCCATTATCTCTATAATAATCAAAAAACTCTGATCTTGGATGGGTGTGTGTGTGTGTGTGTGTGTGTGTGTGTGTGTGTGTGTGTGTGTGTGTGTGTGTGTTGTGTGTGTGTGTGTGTGTGTGTGTGTGTGTGTGTGTGTGTGTGTGTGTGTGTGTGTGTGTGTGTGTGTGTGTGTGTGTGTGTGTGTGTGTGTGTGTGTGTGTGTGTGTGTGTGTGTGTGTGTGTGTGTGTGTGTGTTCACCTCTTCTCCAACAAAATGACTCGCTAACGGTAACATCTTCCGGTAGAGATTTCTCCCGTGGAATCCGAAATCACCTTATCTGAAAAATTCATGCTTTATTAATTAAAATATTCACAATTCTGAAAAACGTTGAAAAAAAAGGCGTCTTTCACTGATGACATCACAATGGGTTGGCGTGCAGTGTTCCTCATGCTGCGAGTGAAGAACAATCTCTCGGGTCCGTCTCGGGTCGGGTCCCCCTCCCCCCCCCCCCCCCCCTTCCCTCCCCCTCTCCTCCTCTCCTCCCTCCCCCAGGGTCTCTCTGCTCTCTCTCTCTTCTCTCCCCTCTCTCTCCCTACTCTCCTCTACCCCCTCTCTCTCCACTCTTCCCCCCTCTTGCTCTCTCCCCCCTTCTGCCCATCCTCTCCCCCCACCATCTCTCTCTCCCCCCTCCCCCTCTCTCTCTCTCCCCCCTCCCCCCCTCCTCCCTCCCCTCCTCTCCCCCCTCCTCTCTCTCTCTCCCCCCCCACTCCTCTTTTTCCCTCTCTCAGCCCCCTCTCCTCCCCTCCTCTCCCCCTCTCTCTCTCCCCCCCCACCCCTCTCCCCCCTTTTCTCTCCCTCCCCTCTAACTCCCCCCCCCCCTCACCCCCCTCTTCCCCCCCTCTCTTCCCCTCCTCCCCCCCCCTCCCCCTCTCCCCCCCTCTCTCCCCCCCTCTCTCTCCCCTCTCCCCCCCCCTCTCTCTCCCCCCACATTCTCTTCCCCCCCTCTCCATGTCTGCCCCCCCCCCCTCTATTCCCCTTCTCTGCCCTCTCCCCCTCTCTCCCCCTCTTCTCCCTTCCCCACTCCCTCCGTGCTCTCCAGCTACCCCGTCTCTCCACTTCCCCCCACGTTTACCCCCCCCAACTATTCCCATTCTCTGCCCCCTCCCCCCCCTCTCTCCCCCCAGCTCTTTCCCCTCTCTCTCCCCCCCCCTCTCTACAGTACACTTGTATCTGCTTCCACCACCACTCTATGCTGCATCACATTCCAGGCGCCCACCACTCTCCATGTAAAAAACTGAAAGGACTGTTTGGGAAAAGAGGAGGTAAAAGAGCAGATGCATCTCTTGTGTTTAGATTAGCTGAGATATACAGCGCGGAAACAGGCCCTTCAGCCCACTGAGTCCGTGTTGACAAGTGATCCCGCGCACGATAACACTATCCTGCACACACTAGGGGCAATGTTACATTTTATGCCAAGCCAATTAACCAACAAACCTGTACTTCTTTCAGTCACTGAAAGTGAGCAAGTAAGCATGCAGGCACAGCTGGCAGTGAAGAAAGCGAATGGCATTTTGGCCTTCATTGCAAGAGGATTTGAGTAGAAGAAAGGAGGCCCTACTGCAGTTGTACAGAGCCCTGGTGAGACCGCACCTAGAGTATTGTGTGCAATTTTGCTCTCCTAATTTGAGGAAGGACATTATTGCTATTGAGGGAGTGGAGCGTAGGTTCATCAGGTTAATTCCTAGGTTAATGATGAAAGAATGGGTCGACTGGGCTAGTATTCACTGGAATTTAGACGGATGAGAGGAGATCTTATTGAAACATATATAATTCTTAAAGGAATTGACATTCTAGATGCAGGAAAATTGTTCCCGATGTTGGTGGAGTCCAGAAACAGGGGTCACAGTTTAAGAATAAAGGGTAGGCCATTTAGGACTGAGATGAGGAAAAACTTCTTCACCCAGAGAGTTTGTTAATCCGTGGAATTCTCTGCTACAGCAGGCAGTGGAGGCCAATTCACTGGATGTTTTCAAAAGAGAGTTATATTTAGCTCTTAGGGCTGAAGGAATCAAGGGATATGGGGAATAAGCAGGAACGGGGTACTGATTTTAGATGATCAGCCATGATCACATTGAATGGCGGTGCTGATTCGAAGGGCTGAATGGCCGAATGGCCTACTCCTGCACCTATTTTTCTATTTTTCTATGTTTCTTCTGAGTGTGGGAGGAAACCAGAGCACCCGGAGAAAACCCACGTGGTCACAGGGAGAACGCACAAACTCCATGCAGACAGCACCCGTGGTCACGATCAAACCTGAGTCACTGGGGTTGTAAGATAGCAACTCTAGTGTTACGCCAATGTGCCACAAGGATTGCTGCTTGTGTTTATTTAAAATGCTCACAGTACATACCATACATATAGGTATTTAATGAGCACCTAAAAGTATGAACCACCTTGTGGGCAAGTTATTACAATCACTTGTACTGATTGGATGTGGAGAGAAGTTTTCCACTAGTGGGAGAGTCTAGGACTAGAGGTCATAGCCTCCGAATTAAAGTACATTCGTTTGGGAAGCAGATAAGGAGGAATTTATTTAGTCAGAGGGTGGTGAATCTGTGGAATTCTTTGCCACAGAAGGCTGTGGAGGCAAAGTCAGTGGATATTTTTAAGGCAGAGACAGATAGATTCTTGTTTAGTACGGGTGTCAGAGGTTATGGGGAGAAGGCAGGAGAATGTGATTAGGAAGGAGAGATAGATCAGCCATGATTGAATGGCGGAGTAGACTTGATGGGCCGAATGGCCTAATTCTACTCCTATCACATGATCTTATGATGATGTTTATAATGTGGAGAGATGTGAGGCGATGCATTTTGGTCAGAAAGCAGGGAAGATAAAGTAAAGGAACAGCCGTTACGGGGATGGATGAGACAGGCTGTATCTTTCCTTTGGAACCGGCCACTGGGAGATTTAACGGAAGCGAATAGACTAATGAGGAATCTTGACAGGGTGGATAGTGGGAGGGTGTTCCCATTGGTCAGGTGGTCGAAGATTGGAGGCCGCAGGAAAAAAAAGGGAATAGAATTGTGCAAACTAAGCAGAGGAAAAGGAGTGCAGCGTGTGGTTGGAATCTAGAATGCGCTGCCTGCATATGTGGCAAAGGCAGGTTCCATCATAGCGTTCAAGAGGCAACTGGATAAATAAATGGAGAAGAAAAAATGCAGGACTGTGGAGAAAGAGCAGTAGGTGGATTTAGAGCTTTGCCCAGGTTGAGAGCTGGCATGGACATAATCGGGTGAATGGCCTCTGTGCTGTATTCATTCTATGATTTCAGTCACAAGCACTACCTTATTAATCATAACATGTCCCTCTGTCCAATGTTGAGGTTCCATACGGACTGCTGGACGTCATTGAGCTCAGCTTATCGCTTCAAATAGTGTCCTGCCTTCATTTCTATGTGGGTCAGGTCAGGGGAGTTCCCCCCTCCACGGTTACCTTGTAATCCCGTGCTACCTGCTCCATGGTGGGATGGTCGGCGACTAAACCATCTCCCCCACCTGGTTTGCCAGGTGAGGAGGGGGCTGTGGATCCCCAGCAGGACCATAAACAAGACCTGTCAAAGGGCGGATGAGTTTCTAGTGAGCCAACAGCCATCCACACTTCTGTAGAAGTTGCGATCACTGTCGTACACAGCATTGTAAGGAATTATGATAAAGCACACGCACCAAAATCCTATATTTTCAGCGGCGGAAGTCTTGAACTGGAGGACAGAGATGTGTGGTGCGTCTGTCACCCTTCCCGTTGGAAACCAGCACCACTGCGTCGCTAATGTTTTCAACGGTGACGAATGAATGAATGATCTATGTGGGATGCATCTTACAGCAAGCATTGCTGATTGTTCTGTCAATATGGTAGCTGCTGATATTGTTATAATCAAATAACAAAAAAATTCCCAAACAGTTTAGTTTAGAGACACAGTGCAAAAACAGGCCCTTCGGCTCACCGGGTCCATGCCGACCAGCGACATTAACACCATCCTACCCATACCAGCGACAATTTACACTTATACCAAGTATATAAACCCAAGCCAATTAACCTACAAACCTGTGTGTCTTTGGAGTGTGGGAGGAAACCAAAGATCTCAGAGAAAACCCACACGGTCACGTGGAGAACGTACAAACTCCGTACAGAGAACCCAGGTCTCTGGCGCTGCAAGCGCTGTAAGGCAGCAACTCTATTGCTGCGCCACCGCGCCACTCAGTTGCCGGAGAATCGGTGATGGACCTGTATTTAGGAACTGAACCAGGAACTGTGAAACTTAACGATCGCGTCACGATTAATTTTTATACGTTGTGTCAGTCTAACCAAGACGTGAACTGCACGATCCAGTGGAAGCCTTGCTGATCAAGCTACCCCCTCCCCTCCCTGTGTCTTTGGTTGACCTCGTTCCCAATTGTGCTCTTTGTGCTTGTGCACAATGCTCAAAGTTTGTAAGTTTGTCTGCACCCCTTATATTTGCATACCTTGGCTATGCAGCAAAGAATTCCACTATTCCACGTCTCATGTGACATTAAAGTATTCCATTCCATTCCATTCCATTCCAAACAGCTCATGAAGTTATGTCCAGACAAATGATTAGGCCATTTGACAGAGTTCCATCTGTCCAACAAACGTCAATGGTGCTTTATTTATCACATGTGGGACTGCACAGTGAAATTTGTTTTGCTCGCTCGACTGGAGCACTTCCCAATCCAGGTAAGCCCCAGCCACCTGCAGGTCCTTCCTCCATCGCCTTCGAACGGATCGGCCCACAAACCGGCGTCCCTCTCCTCGACCGGCCATCTTGGTGTCCTGGGGGCACCTCCTGCAGCCGAACTTGAAGGTGTTGAAGGCAATACTCCGGTTCATGCTCCTACCGGCCTTTGCACCTCGCGTCGGCTCCCTCCCACAAGTCTCATCTTGTGAAAATTTAAGCACAGGTGATTTTAGACATTTTATGGAATTGTGCAAAAAGTTAATTAGATTTACCTAAGGAATAGAAACATAGAAAAATTGAAAATAGCTGCAGGAGTAGGCCTTTCGGCCCATCGAGCCGGCACCACCATTCAATATGATCATGGCTGGTCATCCAAAATCAGTTCCCCGTTCATGTTTTCTCCCCATATCCCTTGACTCCATTAGCCCTAAGAGCTACTGTATATTAAACTCTCTCTTGAAAACATCCAGTAAATTGGCCTCCACTTTCTTCTCTGGCAGAGAATTCCACAGGTTTACAACTCTCTGGGTGTAAAGGTTTTTCCTCATCTCGGTCCCAAATGGCACACCCCTTACTCTTAGATAGAACGGAGCATCACTTGACTTAACTCCTCGTGACCTTTGTTGCCTCATTCTTTTAAAAAAGCACGACTTGTGAAAACCCATGCCACGTCAAGTAACACCAATTTTTAAAATATTTGTTGAGAGTTCAAAAGTTCTCCGTGCAGAATTGGGCCATTTTTTGCCCCACCTAGTCTACTCCACCGTTCAATGATGACTGATCTATCTCCCCCTCTCCACCCCATCCTCCTGCCTTCTCCGCGTAAACCCTGACACCCGTACTAATCAAAAAAGTTTGTTGGTTGAACTACAAATTACCTTTTTGCGTGCAGTTAACAGGGATATTTTATTTGTGAAATAATCCTTACTATTTCTGAAATTGACATCAGGATTGGACAGACCTCATGCTCGGCGTGGATTCTGATGTAGACAGTAATGTAGTAAGTGGCATCTGGGTAGTTTGCAGGATTGTGACACTCAGGACGTCCGTGGTTTAATAATGGTGATTTTTTTAACAAGTTGTCACACCGATGCTGGCCCAACAGGGGTTGCCTTTCAGTTGACAGCCTGCCCAAGAGGATGCTCAGAAATGTGCAATCATCCACAGAGCTCTTAACACCGTCTGACTAATTTGGAATGACAGGGTAACACGGGGAAGGCACTTACCATTAGGGGCTCATCATTTAACTGGTCCAAGTGTCAGTTCTGGAGCGTAAGAAGGATCATTCGAAGGAATTGTCAACATGAAGGTAATTGGCCTGGTCCTGTAAGATTTGATTTTTAACGATTGGCGAGCAATCATGTTAAATCGCAATCCACTTTATTTCCATTACGTGTGCGAGTGCAAGGGTGCGACCTTGTATTTACCGCTATTTTAACAAAAGTGGCAAAGCATTCATTTTAAATTGAGAATTTCATCCTCCCATCCACTCGTAGAGTCAAGAGAGTCAGACAGCATGGAAACAGGTCCCTGCAGCCCAACTTGCCCATGTCGCCCAAGTTTTCGTGTAGATTATTTTAGTTTATTGTCACGTGTACGGAGGTACAGTGAAAAGTTTTTGTCGCGTGCTAACCTGTCAGCAGAAAGATTATACATGGTTACAGTCGAGCTATCCACAGTGCACAGATACATGGATAAAAACGTTTAGTGCAAGATAAAGTCCAGTAAAGTCCAATTAACGATAGTCCGAGGGTCTCCAATGGGGTAGGTAGTAGCTCAGGACTGCTCTCTAGTTGTTGATAGGATGATTCAGTTGCCTCATAACAGCTGGGAAGAAACTGTTCCTGAATCTGGAGGTGTGCGTTTTCACACTTCTATACCTCTTGCCTAATAACCATATAACCATATAACAATTACAGCACGGAAACAGGCCATCTCGACCCTTCTAGTCCGTGCCGAACACGTATTCTCCCCTAGTCCCATATACCTGCACTCAGACCATAACCCTCCATTCCTTTCCCGTCCATATAACTATCCAATTTATTTTTAAATGATAAAATCGAACCTGCCTCCACCACATTCACTGGAAGCTCATTCCACACAGCTACCACTCTATGAGTAAAGAAGTTCCCCCTCATGTTACCCCTAAACTTCTGTCCCTTAATTCTCAAGTCATGTCCTCTTGTTTGAATCTTCCCTACTCTCAGTGGGAAAAGCTTATCCACGTCAACTCTGGACTAACCCTCTCATCATTTTAAAGACCTCTATCAAGTTCCCCCTTAACCTTCTGCGCTCCAAAGAATAAAGACCTAATTTGTTCAACCTTTCTCTGTAACTTAATTGCTGAAACCCAGGCAACATGGAGGGGAGAGGAGGGAGCGACTGGGGTGAGACTCATCCTTGATTATGCTGCTGGCCTTGTCGAGGCTGCGCAAAGTGTAAATGGAGACAGTGGAAGGGTGGTTGGTTTCTGTGATGGTCTGGACTGCGTCCACAATTCTCTGCAACTTCTTGTGGTCTTGCATGGAGCTATTTCCAAACCATGCTGTGATGCATCTCAATGAAATGCTTTCGATGGCGCATCTGTAGAGGTTGGTGAGAGTTGTTGGGGACATACCGAACTTCCTAAGCCTTCTAAGGAGGTAGATGTGGCCCATCTACACTCGTCCCACCTACCAGCATGGCCCAATATCCCTTCAAACGTTCCCTTCCATGTACCTGTCCACTCACTTTTATTCTGTTCAGGGCCTCTACTCTCTGGAGTTCAGAAGGATGAGGGGGTACCTCATTGAAACTTACCGAATAGTGAAAGGTCTGGAAAGAGTGGCTATGGAGAGGATGTTTCCACTAGTGGGAGAGTCTAGGACCAGAGGCCCAAACCTCAGAATAAAAGGACGTACCTTTAGAAAGGAGATGAGGAGGAATTTCTTTAGTCAGAGGGTGGTGAATCTGTGGAATTCATTGCCACAGACTGCTATGGAGGCAGTCAATGGATATTTTTGAGGTGGAGATTGACAGATTCTTTATTGGTACGGGTGTCAGGGGTTATAGGGAGAAGATTGAGAGGAAAAGATAGATCAGCTTGATTGAAGGGCAGAGTAGACTTGACGGGCTGAATGGCCTAATTCTCCTCCTAGAATTGATGAACCTCTGAGGATGAAAGAAACAGGAACAGAAACAAAATATATTCAAAGTGCACAACAGGTGATTCAGAAAATGAAAGCAGACAGGTTAATATTCCTGGTGGAATCTTTACTCAGAACTATCACATCCAGCTAATTCTGACAAGTAATTATACAAAATTGAAGAGGAAAGCCGAGATCTGAAGACCTCAGTTTTGAATTTGCTGATCATATAGCACATTTGTCAGCCTATTCGGTTTAAATGAGTAAGCACTGATGTTAAAGTAATGCAGATGAGAAAATCTGGGCTCTAACATACTAAATGCCCTGATGAAGGGAAAATAGACACAAAAAACTGGAGTAACTCAGCGGCTCAGACAATATTTGCAATATTACAATATTTGCATTTGGTATTCACGTCCAACATTTTAAATCCTCATCTATTTATTTAATAATATTCCTTTATCAGAGCTGAGCTGATTTATAATATAATATCAGAGCAATTATATTATTTTAAAAAAATAGATGAAGATGGAAAATGTTGGAGGTGAATATCAAATGCAAATATTGTACAAATTGAATTGAAAGTCCTTTTGCATGACATCTTTCGACTTTGAGTTGCATGCTGTGGAGTTATGCACACCACTTAAATATTTAATTATGTTTCTGGTTTCCTAAAAAAACGGATAAATCACGAGGTAGCACTCATGTGAATTAATTCTCTGAGATCATCAAGTTGCTTTATTTCCTGTGGGCAATTGAATTAGAGTTGCTCTGACCCCGCCGTAGAATTGTCTTTATGGGTTCTCTTCAACGAGTAATAGCATTACTGGCTTTTCTCTCATGCAGTTTAATGACATTTTTTCTGCCTATTTCGGTATCTGGTTTGCTAATCAATGTATCCAGAGTCATTGCCCATCTCATAATCTTTTTTGCAATGATTTTTTCAGTGAAACAGAGCTTTGCCAAAAAAATATACAACCATTGTTCTTCGTAAACTATCGCCAATTACTTGCCTTCAATTTTTAATCATCTTTGATCTTTTTGAAAAAGGATTTTTTAAATTGAGATGATAAAATTCAGCCCAAAAAGTGCTTCCTTTGCATAGAACCTGTAAAGCAGCAACCACGAAAAAACTCTTCACGAGCCTTAAACTACAGATTACAAGTGAGCCAGCCACATCTTATTTGAGCAAATCAAGTAGTACCTGCTCATGCTTAAAGGAGCCACTGTTACCACTAAAGATTGACACAAAATGCTGGAGTAGCTCAGCGGGACAGGCAGCATCTCTGGAGAGAAGGAATGGGTGATGTTTCAGGTCGAGACCCTTCTTCATACTGGTTAGGGACAAGGGAAACGAGAGATATTGACGGTGTTGAGGAGAGATAAAGACCAATGAATGAAAGATATGCAAAAAAGTTATGATGATAAGTGAAACAGGCCATTGTTAGCTGTTTGTAGGGTGAAAAAGAGAAACTAGTGAGACGGGTGGGGGAGGGATAGAGAGAGAGGGAATGCCGGGGCTACCTGAAGTGAGAGAAATCAATATTCATACCACTGGGCTGTAAGCTGGCCAAGTGAAATATGAGATGCTATTCCTCCAATTTGCGTTTAGCCTCACTCTGACAATGAAGGAGACCAAGGACAGAAAGATCTGTATAGGGATGGGAAGGAGAATCAAAGTGTCCAGCAACCAGGAGATCAGGAAGGTGGTTCAGGACGACTGAGCGAAGGTGTTCCACAAAACGATCATCCAGTCTGCGTTTGGTCTCGCCGATGTATAAGACTCCACATCTTGAACAACGGATATAGTAGATGAAGCTAGACAAAATTGCTGGAGAAACTCAGCCGCTGTGGCAGCACCTATGGAGCGAAGGAAAGAGGCAACGTTTTGGGCCGAAACCCTTCTTCGGACTGATGCAGGGGTGGGGGGTGGCCGGGAGAAGAAAGGAAAAAGGAGGAGGGGCCAGAGGGCTGAGGGAGAGCTGAGAAGGGGAGGAGACAGCAAGGGTTACCGGAAATTGGAGAAGTCAATGTTCAGGCCACCGGGATGCAGACTGCCCAAGCGGAATATGAGGTGCTGTTCCTCCAATTTCCGGTGGTGCTCACTCTGGCAATGGAGGAGGCCCAGGCCAGAAAGGTTTGATTCGGAATGGGAGGGAGAATTGAAGTGCTGAGCCACAGGGAAATCAGGTTGGTTAATACGGATTGAGAGAGTTGTTCGGCAAAAAGATCGCCAAGCTTATGCTTGGTCTCACCGATGTAGATCAACTGACATCTTGAGCAGTGGATGCAATAGATGAGGTTGAATGGAGTCGAGGGGGGAGGTAAAGCGACACGTGTAGCATCTCTTGCCCTTGCAAGGGAACGTGCCCTGGGAGGGGGTGGTGCGGGAGGGAAGGGAAGAATTGACCAGGGAGTTACAGAAGGAGCGGTCTTTGCGGAAAGCGGACATGGGAGGAGATGGGAAAATGTGGCGAGCGGTGGGGTCACGTTGGAGATGGCGGAAATGACGGAGGATTATTTGTTGTATTGCCGGCTGGTGGGGTGGAAGGTGAGGACTAGGGGGCTCTGCCCTTGTTGCGAGTGGGGGGGATGGGGGGAGTGAGAGCAGAGTTGCGGGGTATTGAAGAGACCCTGGTGCGAGCCTCATCTATGGCAGGGGAGGGGAACCCCGGCTCCCTGAAGAATGAGGACATTCCCGATGCCCTGGTATGGAACACCTCAACCTGGGAGCAGATGCAGCGTAGACAGAGGAATTGGGAGTAGGGGATGGAGTCCTTACAGGAAGCAGGGTGGGAAGAAGAGGAGTCTAGATAGCCATGGGAGTCAGTGGGTTTATAGTGGATGTCGGTCACTATCTCCATCACCTGCGATGGAGATAGTGAGTTCAAGAAATGGTAGGGAAGTGTCGGAAATGGTCCAGGTGTATTTGAGTGCTGGATGGAAGTTAGTGGCGAAGTTGATGAAGTTAGTGAGTTGTGTGTGGGTGCAGGAGGTAGCACCAATGTAATCATCGATGTAAATGATGAGACGTAGTAGATGAGGTTGGAGGAGGTGCAAGTGAACCTTTGCCTAACTTGAAAGGACTGTCGGGGTCCCTGGACAGAGTCGAGGGAGGAGGTATAGCGACAGGTGTTACATCTTCTGCGGTTGCAGGGGAAGGTACCTGGGGAGGAGGTGGTTTGGGTGGGAAGGGATGAGTTAACCTGGGAGTTGCGGAGGGAACCGTCTCTGCGGAAGGTGGAAAGGGGTGGAGATGGGAAAATGTGGCTAGTGGTGGGATCCCTTTGGAGGTGGCGGAAATTTTGGAGGAACATCACCCATTCCTTCTCTCCAGAGATACTGCCTGTCCCGCTGAGTTACTCCAGCTTTTTGTGTCTATTTTAGGCTTAAACCAGCATCTGCAGTTCCGTCATACACATTGCGAAGTCCTCCTCCTCTCTCCAACGAGAGTTCTGAAACACCCTCTCTCGCTGCTCCCCTCTATGATTCCTCCTGCTCTCCGACACTATGCATTCATTGTTCTTTATCTCTCCACATCACCATCTATACCTCTCGTTTCCTTTATCCCTAACCAGTCTCAAAAGGTCTCAACCCGAAACATCACCCATTCCTTCTCTCCAGATATCCTACCTCTCCCGCTGAGTTACTCCAGCTTTTTGTGTCTATCTTTGGTTTGAACCAGCATCTACAGTTCCTTCCTACTCAATAGAAGGGAGGTTGTTTCTGTGATGGTGGAGAAAATGCTGGAGAAACTCAGTAGGTGCAGCAGCATCTATGGAGTGACAGAAATAGGCAATGTTTCGGGCCGAAACCCTTCTTCAGACTGATGGGGGGGTTGGGAGGGGGCGGGGAGAAGAAAGGAAAAAAGGAGGAGGAGACAGCCCGAGGGCTGAGGGATGGGAGGAGACAGCCCGAGGGCTGAGGAAGGGGAGGAGACAGCAAGGGCTAACAAAATTGGGAGAATCTTTGTTTCTGTAATGGTCTGGGCTGCGTCCACAATTCACTGCAATTTCTTGCGGTCCTGGATGAAGCTGTTCCCAAACCAAGCTGTGATGCATCCCGATAAAAAGCTTTCTATGGTGCTTCTGTAGAAATTGGTGAGAGAGAGGATGGTGTGTGTGTGTGTCCACGTGCATGTGTAGGTGTGATATGGAAGATAGCGGATGGGTGGGTGCTGTGATAGCTGTCACGGTGAATAGGTGTAGGTGTATGTGAGTGAATCCTGGCACTGTGTGAAGTGGCACTCTGTGAGCAATGGTGCTTGTGTCGTCAATAGGGACCTGTAGCTGGCTCAAACCCACGATCCACTGGAGCAGGAACGAGCCATGGCAGATTCTACAGAATCATTGTGTGCATAACAAACTAAAAAAATCTCTGCATAAACCCTCTCGGTTGACTTTAGTTTAGTTTAGTTTAAAGATACAGCACGGAAACAGGCCCTTCGGCACACCGAGTCCGTGCCGACCAGCGATCCCCGCACACTAACACATACACATACTACATACATAATTTACAGTTATACCAAGCCAATTAACCTACAAGCCTGTACGTCAATGGAGTCATAGTGTCATAGAGTGATGCAGTGTGGAAAAAAGCCCTTCGGCCCAACTTGCCCACACCGGCCAACAATGTTCCAGTTACACTTGTCTCACTTGCCTGCCCTGTGGCCCATATCCCTCCAAACCTGTCCCATCCATGTACATGTCTAACTGTTTCTTAAATGATGGGATAGTCCCAGCCTCAACTTCCTCCTCTGGTAGCTTGTTCTCAGGCACGGAACTCGCTATCAAAACATGGAGGGGACTGGGGGACGGGGCCATAATTTGTTGGCGTTCGCTCGTGCATGCCCACACTCACACACACATGCGCGAGGCTTCGGAGGCTCAATCCAGCGCTAAATGCAGCTCAACTCTGCCTGTCTCGCCGGGTTAACCTACAAGCTCTGACTGGACTGACAGGACACCAGCGCTGCTTCTCCGCGTTGGCCATATTTCCCGCAAGCCCAGGCAGGCAGAGTTGAGCTGGGTTGAGCGCTGCTTCTCTGCGCTGGCTGTGGGCATGGGGGCGCCGCGCCTGTCTGATTCCCGACCTCTCTGGCCACCCGTGGGGAGGGGGGGGCACTCGGGTGGGGACGGGGCAGCATCGGAGACCCGGCCGGGATCGATCCTGGCTGTGGATGAGGCGCAGGTCTGTGCCACGTCTCCCTCCTCCAATCACAACACTCTATCCTCAGTCTCTCCCCCCCCCCACTCCTCCCTCCTCCAATCATCGCGCTGAATCATCATGTCCCGCCCCCATTGCCTGCTGACCGACGTCTCTCTCGTCCAATCGGCGCCCTCGATCAGCAGTCCCACCTCCACTGTCTCGCGGAAAGCGGAGATTTAAAAATCCGGATTACAAAAACTTGGGGTGAATGTCCCCCACCTCTCAAAACATGGGGGCACATGACCCCTCTCCCCCCCCGGGTTTTCCGCCCCTGCTTCTTCTATACACCCACCACCCTTTGTGTGAAAATGTTACCCCTCAGATTCCTATTAAGTCTATTCCCCTTCACCTTGGTCCTCGATTCCCCTACTGTGGGCAAGAGATTCTGTGCATTCACCCGATCTATTCCTCTCATGATTTTGTATGAGTGTGAGAGGAAAGCGAAGATCTCGGAGAAAACCCACGCAGGCCACGGGGAGAATGCACAGACTCCATACAGACATCACCTGTAGTCAGGATGGAACGCAGGTCTCTGGCGCTGTAAGGCAGCAACTCTACCACTGCGCCACCGTGCCGCTGGTTTTAAAGGCTATTGTATGCATTCCATCTGCTCTTAGTGCGTGAGGAATATTTAAGCTTGCCTGTATTTTAACACTGTTTACACAATTGCTCTCGATCACTTAGTGAGTTTATTTAGCGAGCACTTGACATATACAGACAACAAAGATGTCAGCCTCAACCCAAATATTTGGTTTATATTTATTTGCAAATCTTTCTGCTTCATGTAACAGGTCACATTGGTTCAGATTATCCACTGCCGAATGGATAGTTTCTTTTTGACCTTGGAATCCCCTCAATTTTCAGCAATCTGTTTGTTGGGCACGGCTTTAGTCTGAGCCACACTATCAGGTTCTTTTGAAAGTAGAACATATTGCTCCTGCAGGCTTGAAGCGTCTATTGTGCTTCCAATTGATTGAGTTCCCCCGGCCAGATAGTGTATACATTGTGCTGGGCCTCTGATAACAAAGCCTTTGTTTTAGGTCAGTAAGTATAGTCTCAGTGACCCTATTTAAAAATAAATTGGACTATCTGTTTGTGTGTTGTCCCTGAAGATGTTAACATCCATCCTATCAGTACCACCCTTCAGAAAAATGTTATCCCTTCACCTTTTAAGTGAGAAAATCAATACTTCTTTTTGGCTGCTTCGCAGAGATCTTTGTATGTGTAAGAATGAACTGCAGATACTGGTTTAAACCGAAGATAGATACAGAAAGCTGGGGTAACTTTGCGGGACAAGCAGCATCTCGGGAGCGAAGGAATGGGTGATGTTTCAGGTTGCGTTTCAGTCTGATGAAGGGTCTCGACCCGAAACATCACCCATTCCTTCTCTACAGAGACGCTGCCTTTCCCACTAAGTTACTCCAGCTTTTTTTGTCTATCTTCGTAGAGATCTTTGTTGGATTTAATACCGATCCATAGGGTCGACTGGTGAAAGCAATGCAGTGAAAGCTGAGATTAATTCTGGAAAACCTGTACACCTTTTGAATATTTTCCATGGGGTTGGGGGGGGGGGAAACACACCAGATAGTTTTACATCAGAGCAAATTTAATAAAGGAACCTGGAGCTAGAAACTCAGTTCTATAGAGTCATAGAGTGATACAGCGTGGAAACAGAACTTTCGGCCCAACTTGCCCACATCCGCCAACATGTCCCACCTACACTAGTCCCACCTGCCTGCATTTGGCTCATCTCTCTCCAAACCTGTCCTATTCATGTACCTGTCAAACCATTTCTTAAACGTTGTGATAGTCCCTACCTCAACTACCTCCTGTGGCAGCTCGTTCCATACACCCACCACCTGTGTGAGAAGGTTACCCCTCAGATTAGTATTAAATCTTTTCCCCTTCACCTTAGGCCTATGTCCTCTGGTCCTCGGTTCTCAATGCAGATGTGAATGTGAAAATTTCTCAATGCAGATGTGAATGGACCAGAATCTCATTTAGGTTACTCAATGAGAAATCATTCTCAATCCCACCATTTTATTCCAACCATTTTAAAAGATCAATGTTTAACTTAAAAGGACATACAGTGCTGAAGTAACTGAGGAGGTTATGGAAGGTGAGCCTTCAGACTCGAAAAGTCACCTATCCATGCTCTCCAAAGATGCTGCCTGACCCGTGGAATTAGTCCAGCACTTTATGTCCTTCTCTATAAACCAGCATCTGTAGTTACTTGTTTCTATTCGACGTTTAACGAGTTAGATGTGCTGGTTAAACAATCATAACCATGATCATTATTTAAAGTCCAGGAGGTATTCCAAATGGTGATTGCTAGTTGATGCTGTGATTGATATCCAAGCGTGAATGTGTATTTCCCAGTTAAGTGCTGCCCTCAGCCAGGGGCGGCATGGTGGCACAGCGGTAGAGTTGCTGCCTTACAGCGCTTGATGCGCCGGAGACCCTGGTTCGATCCCGACTACGGGTGCTGTCTGGACGGAGTTTGTACATTCTCCCCATGACTGCGTGGGTTTTCTACGAGATATAGACAATAGACAATAGACAATAGGTGAAGGAGATAGGCCATTCGGCCCTTCGAGCCAGCACCACCATTCAATATGATCATGGCTGATCATCCCAAATCAGTACCCCGTTCCTGCCTTCTCCCCATATCCCCTGACTACACTATTTTTAAGAGCCCTATCTAGCTATCCCTTGAAAGCATCCAGAGAACCTGCCTCCACCGCCCTCTGAGGCAGAGAATTCCACAGACTCACCACTCTCTGTGAGAAAAAGTGTTTCCTTGTCTCCGTTCTAAATGGGTTACTCCTTATTCTTAAACTATGGCCCCTGGTTCTGGACTCCAGGAGGTCTGAGATCTTCGGTTTCCTCCCACAATCCAAAGACGTACAGGTTTGTAGGTTCAAGAAGGAACTGCAGATGCTGGAAGATCGAAGGTACACAAAAATGCTGGAGAAACTCAGTGGGTGCAGCAACATCTATGGAGCGAAGGAAATAAGTCTGAAGAAGGGTTTCGGTCCGAAACGTCGCCTATTTCCTTCGCTCCATAGATGCTGCTGCACCCGCTGAGTTTCTCCAGCATTTTTGTGTACCCAGGTTTGTAGGTTAATTAGCTTGAAATATGTCAATTCTCCCTAGTGTGTGTAGGGTAGCGTTAATGTGCAAGGATCGCTGGTCAGCGTGGATTCGGTGGGTCGAAGGACCTGTTTTCGCACTGTATCTCTAAACTAAACTAAATTAAACTAAACTAAACTCAACTAAATTAAACTAAACTAAACTAAATCCCCTTCCCCCTCGCTCCCATCTCGGGCACTACCACATAAACTTCCCTGCTAATACAGGGGAATAATGGAGAACTGTTTACAAAGTAAACTTCTGAGTCAGATAGCAACAAATTTATAACTATGTCCACAATTAAGTTTCCTTAAACAAACCATTCTCCTTACCGTGAGTGGTTTCAAACATCAACAAAGTGGTGATAGCTGGAGTAACACAGCGGGTCAGGCAGGATCTCTGGAGAAAAGGAATAGGTGGCGTTTTGACTCCAGTCTGAAGAAATTAGTCTGTAGAAGAGTTTCGACCCGAAACGTCACCTATTCCTTTTCTTCAGAAATGCTGCCTGACCCACTGAGTTACTTCAGCTTTTTGTGTCTATCTTGGCTGTAAACCAGCATCTGCAGTTCCTTCCTACGCATCAACAAACTGGTGATGGCTAAATGTTTAGTTTAGTTTAGAGATACAGCACGGAAACAGGCCCTTTGGCCGACCGAGTCCGCACTGACCAGCGATCCCCGCACATTAACACTATTCTACACACACCAGGGACAATCTTTCTTCACATTTTATACCAGCCCAATTAACCTACAACACTGTAGATCTTTGGAGTGCGGGAAGAAACCAAAGATCTCAAAGAAAACCCACGCAGGTCACGGGGAGAACGTACAAACTCCTACATACAGCACCCGTAGTCGGGATCGAACCTGGGCCTCTGACGCAGTAAGGCAGTAGATGTACCGCTGCACCACCGTGCTGCCCATGTGATGAGAAGTATTTGCTAGCACTTATTGTGGGAGATGAGATGCAATTCTTGCTGCATACCACTGGTAGCCACTGTTGTATCATTGTCTTGTATTTAACACCGTCTTAATAACATTATCCCCCTTTCCCCAGAAAGCTGCGTGTTCAAAGCTTTTGAGGAAAGAACGGAGATCTTGGATGCAATGGAAATTCAAGAAGATAATCTGACACAAGTGGAGCTGCCTATTGATCAGGTTAGCACATATGCAGGACTTAAACATATTATTCAAGTAACATGATATTGAAATAAAAATGATTGCATTTATTCACATCTTTCACAACCTGAGTCTGTTTCAAAACACTTATACACAATTAAGTATTTTCTGGAGTCCAGTCTCTGGTGTAATGCAAGAAACCTCATAGCTGATCTGAGAGCCCACACACACCAGAGAAGTTTTCTATTCAAGCAAAGTGGGATGTGAAATAGGTATTGATCATCATTTATATGAGTGCTCATCTTTATATCTCCTGAAAGGGCAAAATAATTCCTGATTCAATATAGACACAAAATGCTGGAGTTACTCAGCGGGACATGCAGCATCTCTGGAGGGAAGGAGTGGGTGACGTTTCGGGTTGAGACCCTCCTTCAGACTGAGAGTCAGGGGAGAGGTAGTCCAGAGATGTGGACGGGTAAGGTGTGAAAACGACTGATCAAAGCCGACAATGACAATGGTGCATTGCCAGCTGAGGGGAAAGTGACAAGGGGGCATACTATCAGTAAAATTAATCAGAAGGACAGTGAAACTAGTCGGAGAACTAGTGTGGGGGAGGGACGGAAAGAGAGGGAAAGCATGTTACTTGATGTTAGAGAAATCATTATTCATACTGCTGGGTGGTAGGCTGATCAAGTGAAATATGAGGTGTTGTTCCTCCAATTTGCGTTGGGCTGCACTCTGACAATGGAGGAGGCCCAGGACAGAAAGGTCAGTGTGGAAATAGGAGGGGGATTTAATGTTTTTTGCAACTGGGTGATCGCGTAGGCCGAGCCAGACTGAGCGGGGGTGTTCAGCGAAACGATCGCCGAGCCTGCTATTGGTCTTGCCGATATATAGGATTCACATCTGGAACAGTGGATACAGTCGATGAGGTTGAAGGAGGTGCAAGTGAACCTCTGCCTCACCTGGAGGGACTGTCAAGGTTCTTGGACGGAGTCGAGGGAGGAGGTATAGCGATTCACTACCTTGTTTGAAACATGGCCAAAGATGAAACACTCACCTGGTCCATCAAATTAGTTATAATGCTCAAATCCCTTGAATGGAACTTGGATTCACAATCTTCTGAATGGAGATGAGAAACATGCAGATTGTTCACATGCACCTCCTCGAACCTCATTTACTGCATTCAGTGCTCCCAATATAGCTTCCTGTACATCGACGACACCAAGCAAAGATTAGGCAACCGTTTTGCTGAACACTTGTGCTCAGTCCGCCAAGGCCTGCTGGATCTCCCAATTGCTAACCATTTTAACTCCCATTCCCATTCCATTACCAACCTTTCTGTCCTGGGCTTCATCCATTGCCTGAGTAAGGCCACAGAGTGAGCAATCTTGGGCCCGTTATCTGAGGACGGATGTGCTCGCACTGGAGAGAGTTCAGAGCAGATTTACACAAATGATCCCAGGAATTAGTGGTTTAACATATGATGACCGTTAGATGGCACTGGGCCTCTACGTGCTGGAGTTTAGAAGGATGAAATATCCCGAATAGTGTATGGCCCGGTTAGTGTTGATGTGGAGAGGATGTTTCCACCAGTGGGAGAGTCTCGGACCAGAGGTCATGGTCTCTGAATTAAATGACGTTCCTTTAGGAAGGAGGTGAGGAGGAATTTCCTTAGTCAGAGGGTGGTGAATCTGTGGAATCCATTACCACAGGAGGCCAAGTCAATGGATATTTATAAGACAGATATAGATAGTACGGGTGTCAGTGGCTATAGGGAGAAGGCAATGGGGTTAAGAGGGAAAGATAGATCAGCCGTGATTGAATGGCAGAGCAGACTGGATGGGCCAAATGGCCTAATTCTGCTCCTATCACTAATGAACGTATGAACATACAAACTGGAGGAAGAGCACCTTATATTCTGCTTGGGTAGCTTACAACACGAACATTGAATTATCCAATTTTAGGTAACAACCTCCCCACCCTTTCACCCAACCCCCTCACCCCCCCTCACCCCCCCCCCCCCCCCCCCCCCCCCCCTCTCCCTGCGCTCCACCCTGGCTAAGGTGTAGTTGGTCGGTCAGTTTAGTTTATTGTCACGTCTACTGAGGAAGTGAAAAGCTTTTGTTGCGTGCTAACCAGTCAGCACAAAGGCAATACATTATTACAAGTGAGCCACTTACAGTGTGTAGACACATAATAAGCCAGCAAAATACGATCAAGGATAGTCAGAGGGTCACCAAAGAGGTTGATAGTAGTTCAGCACTGCTCTCTGGTTATGGTAGGATGATTATATGATGGTAAGCCCCCCCCCCCTTCAATTACATGTTCTTGTCTCTTAATAAATGCTGGTGAGAATCTCACCTTCAAGAAGGCAGGAACTCTGCCTCACATATGGGGGAGTTATTCCCCCACAGAATAAATATCTGTGCATCCACTAATGCATTCTGGAGATAATGGATGATCTTTAGGTACAATATGATTGATGGCCTCCATGGAATAATGCCTGCTGCCTTTGCATACGGATGGAAAGAAAGCACTGTAATGCAAGCTTCCAAAGCTGAATTAATTTTCTCACCTTTCATTGAGCGCCCATTAATATATTTGATCTGTAATTTAAGATAAATCAAACCCGCTTTTAACTTGGCCGTTGCACACTCGGGGTACTGCGGAGTTTGTCGAAAGAAAACCTTATCCGGGAGCAATTGTCTTCTTTTCAAGTTGGTTTTCACAAAGAGTTTATTGATGGAAACACTGCAATAAAACATTATAAATATATTTAAAATACTTAGTTTAAAGAAGAATGTACAAGCTTCTTTATTTCCTCTTTGCTAGTGCTAAACATTGGAGGGACTTGGCCAGATGAACAGATGTTTTAAATCGTTTGGACATTCAGGAAGGCAAACCACCTAAATCATTGAGTAATATGTTGCAGCACTATGGTGGGAACACTAAGGAATGAGAAATCTTATTGCTTACATTTCATTTGGTTTCATCTGGTTTCTGCATATTATTGGGCTGGGCGACTTTTACTGCCTATTAAATAATAATACGATTGTAGTGTTCCCAATTGAGAATTAGAGCTTTATTTAAACAAAGTTTATGCAGCACGGTAGTATGGCACAGCGGTAGTATTGTTGCCTTAAGGGCCTGTCCCACGGGCATGCGACCTGCATGCGGCAAGCGCGACCTAAAGTGCCGGTCCCTCCAGCATGCGCCTGCATGCGGCAAGCACGACCTAACCAGAAGCGGGGGCTGCATGGAGGTCGAGTGAGTGAAATGAAGTTCGAGCGAAGTCTGCGTGAAGTTCGCGTATAACGTATGGCATCGATGCGGCTGTGGGCCGGCAGGCCGTTGCCGCTTGGAAATTTTAAACACGGTCAGTTTTTCGGAACCCCGCGTTCTGTTGGGACCAGCTCCGCACAACTCCATATGGCTCCGGCAATCGAAGTGGGACCGGCCCCGTGAGGCCGTACGGCTCAAGCGACCACCTTAGGTCGCACTTGCCGCATGCAGGCGCATGTTAGTGGGACAGGCCCTTTAGGTTGCGCTTGCCGCATGCAGGTCGCATGCCCATGGGACAGGCCCTTTATAGCATCAGAGACCCAGATCCTGAATATGGGGTGCTGTCGGTACGGAGTTTGTACGCTCTCCCCGTGACCTGCCTTGGTTTTGTCCGGGTGCTCTGGTTTTCTTCCACACTCCAAAGACACACAGGTTTGTAGGTTAATTTAAAATAGTAAATTGTCCCTAGTGTGTAGGACAATGCTAATGTAGGGGTGATTGCCGGTCGGTAAGGGCCTGTTTCCACGCTGTACCTCTAAAGTCAAAAGTTCTAAAAGTTGGTTTAAACCAAGAAAAAATAGAGGTGATGATCTTCTCCACCTAGGCAGTGGTTCAAATGTAGCAACAGAAATATAGTTCATGATTTACATGCTGGCACAATTTTTTATAATTGTTTCTGTTCTGGATAATGAATATGCATTGCTCGTTTTCAATGATACTAAAGAATACAAGAAAACGAAAGTGCAGTCATCTTATCTTCAGACCGTCTGAAGAAGGGTCTCGACCTGAAACGTTGCCTATTTCCTTCACTCCACAGATGCTGCTTCACCCGCTGAGTTTCTCCAGCATTTTTGTCCACCTTCGATTTCCAGCATCTGCAGTTCTTTCTTAAACAACTTGTCATCTTCTCTGGCCGTTTGCACCGTTTAGGTTTATAACAGGCACAATGCCTCTGGGGACCTGTTTACACAAACGTTGGACTGGCTACTTACCCAATACAATCTTAAATGTGCTGATGCTATCAGCACCTATTATCTCCTCTGGGAAGCCATCTGCTATATTCATATTATCATCTGGCTATGGTATGGGATGCCAATATTCAGATCCTTCACCACCAATTGTACATAATATTAGGAGTCACATATAACTGGCATCTGATTCAAGATAAATTTCAACCCACTATTCTCTGTGTTGTTTTTTTTTCACCAATATAGTGGTGAAATTGCACCACATGATGAATGGAAGGTGCAGAACCAGGTTGGTTCATGGTTAAGAGGTTACTTCATGTTCTTGGGAATGGCTGGATGATAACTAATTATCAATTTTGTTTCTTGACTAGTTTTGGCAAGTGCGTGCTCTTCGGTATCAGCCATCATCTTCTAGCTCTTGTCAAAGCCAAGTATAAAACTGGTTGATGTAAACATTGGCCTCCCCAGCCTGTCTGAATGACTACCGTCCGGTGGCCCTTACCTCGGCAGTCATGAAATGCTTTGAGAGGCTGGTGAAGAAACACATTTGCACCTTCCTCCCTCGGAACATGGACCCATTGCAGTTTGCATACCGTCCGAACAGATCCACGGACGATGCGGTCTCCCAGGTCTTGCACAACGCTCTCTCCCATCTAGACAGCCAGAAGGGGGGCTACGTGAGGATGCTGTTCATAGACTACAGTTCAGCCTTCAACACGATAGTCCCCACCAGACTGGCCGGGAAGCTAATGGAATTGGGGTCAACACCTCCCTGTGTGCCTGGGTCCTGGACTTTCTCACCGCCGGGCCCCAGGTAGTCAAGATGGGAGGGAATACATCGAAGTCCCTCACCCTGAGCACAGGATCGCCCCAGGGTTGCGTCCTCAGCCCCCTATTGTACTCCCTGTACACACATGAATGTGGGCCTGATCTCAGACAACGACGAGAAGGCCTACCGGGAGGAGGTGGCTGGTCTAGCACTTTGGTGCCAGGATACCAGCCTCCTCTTGAACATCAAAAAAACGAAGGAGCTGATCATGGACTTTAGGAGGGCACATCATCCGAGGACGTACACTCCATTGAGGATAAATGGGTATCCTGTGGATAGGGTGAACTGTTTTAAATATCTGGGAGTCCATATCTCCGAGGATATGACATGGGCATCACATGCCTCAGCACTCGTGAGTAAGGCAAGGCAGCACCTTTACCACCTCAGGCAATTGAGAAATTCAGAGTGTCTCCGAGGATCCTCCAGTGCTTCTACGCAGCGGCGGTGGAAAGCATCTTGTCTGGGAACATTACCATCTGGTTTGGGAATTGCTCTGCCAAGGACAAGAAGGCTCTGCAGAGAGTAGTGCGTTCGGCCAAACGCACTATGGGAACTTCACTTGTCCCCCTGCAGGAACTATACATCAGGAGGTGCAACTCCAGAGCCAACAATATCATGAGAGACCCCTTCCACCCTTGCAACGGACTGTTCCAGCTGCTACGGTCAGGCAAACGCCTCCGTTGCCATGCGGTGAGAACGGAGAGGTTGAGAAGGAGTTTCTTCCCAGAGGCCATTCGGACTGTAAACACCTATCTCACCAGGGACTAACTCTACTGACCATTTTTCCTTCCATTATTTATTATGTAAAAGAATATGTGTGTTATGATTGTGTTTATAGTTTGTTTGGTTGTTTGGTTGTTTGTCTTTTGCACAAAAGTCCGCAAGCATTGCCACTTTCATTTCACTGCACATCTCGTATGTGTATGTGACAAATAAACTTGACTTGACTTGACTTGACTTGACTTGGCACTGCATGCTATAAAAACCCATTGCCGCATCAAGCAATGTTTCTCGTGGAATTGTAATTGCTCTGCTCGCACAAGTAAAAACACAGAAAAGTTGAAGCATTTTGTAGAGAAGTGGCTTTGAGAGCAACTTGGCTCGTGCTTATATTTCTCACTTACATGGCTGGCAATGGGCATCTCAAAGTGAGCAGTTATATCAAGTTGACATTAAACATTAACAAGTCTCCAGAGACTGTATTCACCTACCTCCGGGGTCTGGCTTTAAATCAGGCCGAGACAGATGGACTTAAAATCTCTTGGTCTTCGATGGCTGTTAAACATACTAAGTGAAATAAGTTCTGGCAGTCTAATTCTGGTTCCCAGTGGGCACGAGTTCACGTTGGAAACCAGCTTTCAAGAATCTCAGTTGGAAGTAAAAAAAACCAAAGGAAAACTAACCATCATGAAACCATTAATGACAACAGATCTAGCTACCCCGAGAGCTTCAAAGGGTACAGCAAAGTTAAAATAATTTGATCGACCTCTAATTGGATGTAAAGTGTTTGTTTTTATTAACGATGATATGAATTGTGATGTGGATTTAAGAGAGTGTACCAAAGATTTGTTTATAGCACGAGGATTGCTGAGTGGAATCAAATTCCAATTGTTGGCTGGGTCACTCATTTGAACTGCTACAGTCAGCAACCCGCAGTCATGACAGGATTGATGGTCTTGGATGTGTCATTGCTTTGGATTAGCTTGTGCTGTCTGATCCTACATAACTGCTTGCAGCTGTTCCATACGCAGGGTTGGTAGTAATGTCACAACGTACCTTTGAGATAAGATTAGTTTTGTTTAGAGATACAGCGCGGAAATAGACCCATGGGCCCATTGAGTCCGTGCTGACTGGCGATCATCCCCTACACTAACACTATCCTATACATACTAAGGAATTTTACTTTTACAATTTACTAAGCTATTTAACAAATCTCCACAACGTTGGTATGTGGGGGGGAACTTGAGCGCCCGGAGAAAACCCACGCAGGTAATGGGGAGAACGTGCAAACTCCATACACACAGTACCCAGTCAGGATTGAACCCGGGCCTCTGGTGCTGTAAGGCAGCAACTCTACCGCTGCGCCATCATGCCGCCCCCTAGATGGGTGTAAGACAATGAAACAATTTGAGCAACAAAACCAGTTCCTATTAATCCATTAACTCCCAGCCTGAGACTTCAATAAAAAATACTGTTGCAGTAGCAATATTCTTCCTGGTTCATTTAATGTGTATATAAAGCCTGCGTCAGCGTTTTATAGCAACATTTGATTCCAATAAAACATTTCAACACATCTGGCTAGAATGATGATCTCAGTTTTGTCTTAAGGATAAAAATAAATGTAATTAAGTCTAATGCTCTACCATGCCATTTTTAGCAAAATGATGAATTTTTAAAACTACAATCTGTGATTAGTTGAAAGCAAGATTTTTCAACTAACTGTAGTGTGCATATGAAAATAAACTCGACTTGACTTGCCTGTAAATACTTAGCATTTCTATTTTGATCATTGTGTTGTTTGTTCCGACATTCAGATTGGGGTCTGAACTTGAGCGCAAGCTCAGTCTGTGGACGATTTTTCATGGTAGGTCAGCGAAAGTAAAGCCTTGTGTTGAATTTCAAAAGTCAAGAGTCAAGATTCAAGAGTCAAGAGTGTTTTATTGTCATATGTCCCAGATAGAACAATTACATTCTTAAGGGCCTGTCCCACTATACGAGTTTACCCAAGAGCTCTCCCGAGTTTAAAAAAAATCAAACTCGTGGTAAGTACGTAGAATGTACGTAGCGGGTACAATAGACAATAAATAGACATTAGGTGCAGAAGTAGGCCATTTGGCCCTTCGAGCCAGCACCGCTGATCATCCCCAATCAATACCCTGTTCCTGCCTTCTCCCCATATCCCCTAACTCCGCTATTTTTAAGAGCCCTATCTAGCTCTCTCTTGAAAGCATCCAAAGAACGTCGGAGCTCGGGACGTCTCTTAGTGGTTCATAACGCTAACGGCAAGTACTAGGGAAACGCGGTAAGCTCATCAAGTTTTTTCAACATGTTGAAAAATGTCCACGAGAATCCTGAGTACCGACGAGCGGCTATTACCGTAATTCTCCGAGTTCGAATCAGGGGAAACTCAGGAGAACTCTTGAAGTACCCCGTACAGTGGGACAGGCCCTTTACTTGCAGCAGCACAACAGAATATGTAAACATAGTACGCTGTAAACAGTATAATAAACGAGAAACAAGAGGTTCAGTGTGTGTGTGTGTGTGTGTGTGTGTGTGTGTGTGTGTGTGTGTGTGTGTATACACATTCTCACACACACACATTCTCACACACACACACACAAACACACACACACATAAATAACAAGCAATAATAGTAAATGTAATTAGAATGTGGACCCATTTCCAGAGATGAACGTGTCATAAATCGGTCAACTGTCCTAACACCTACGGAACTGTGAAGCAAGATGTGTATTTGTTTCACAGGCGAGCATATGCTGCTTCAATTCGAGAGACCAATAAAAGATCTCTGCCAGATATTTGAGACAAGTTTTATTTATTTTCTAAACCAACTCGTTCAGTAATTAACGGTAGCATTATATATGTCTGTGCACCATGAAAACAATGAGTGTAATTTATATAATTACTTTTAGCGGCTTAATTATTAAATGTTTTACTGCAGCTTCCTCAACAATGAGACATTCATGCAAAATTAATCATTATCCTGATCCCTCAATTCCTTTATTACTTTTGTAAAATCTGTAGTAATGGGGTACAAATGGCGATTCTTTGCATTATAGGGGAGAAGTGATTGTGGCAGTAAAATAAAAAAGTGTCATTATTTCTGCTTACAAAAACTTTATCTTACCACAATTGTGGCATTATGTGAAATTTTGTGCTGAGGGCAATGATGGAATGAGCAAATCTGTGAAGAGCAATGGTAATGGACGTTGTATGTATATAACGGAGATTAGTATACAAACTTAAAGCACACGGTATTGGGGGTTCAGTTTTGATGTGGATAGAGAACTGGCTGGCAAACAGGAAGCAAAGAGTAGGAGTAAACGGGTACCTTTTCAGATTGGCAGGCAGTGACTAGTGGGGTACCGCAAGGATCAGTGCTGGGACCCCAGCTATTTACAATATATATTAATCATTTGGACGAGGGAATTGAATGCAACATCTCCAAGTTTGCAGATGACACGTAGCTGGGGGGAAGTGCTAGCTGTGAGGAAGATGCTAGAAGGCTGCAAGGTGACTTGGATAGGCTGGGTGAATGGGCAAATGCATGGCAGATGCAGTATAATGTGGATAAATGTGAGGTTATCCACTTTGGTGGCAAAAACAGGAAAGTAGACTATTATCTGAATGGTGGCTGATTAGGAAAAGGGGAGATGCAAAAAGACCTGGGTGTCATGGTACACCAGACATTGAAAGTAGGCATGCAGGTGCAGCAAGTAGTGAAGAAAGCGAATGGTATGTTAGCATTCATAGCAAAAGGATTTTAGTATAGAAGCAGGGAGGTTCTACTGCAGTTGTACAGGGTCTTGGTGAGACCACACCTGGAGTATTGCGTACAGTTTTGGTCTCTAAATCTGGGGAAAGACATTCTTGCCATAGAGGAAGTACAGAGAAGGTTCACCAGACTGATTCCTGGGATGTCAGGACTTTCATATGAAGAAAGACTGGATAGACTCGGCTTGTACTCGCTAGAATTTAGAAGATTTGGGGGGGATCTTATAGAAACTTACAAAATTCTTAAGGGGTTGGACAGGCTAGATGCAGGAAGATTGTTCCCGATGTTGGGGAAGTCCAGGACAAGGGGTCACAGTTTAAGGATAAAGGGGAAATCGATAATGGCGGTGCAGGCTCGAAGGGCCAAATGGCCTACTCCTGCTAGTTTCTATGTTTCTATGTTTCTATGTACTATTACTGCTCGTGGGCAGCATGGAGGCACAGCGATAGAGTTGCTGCCTTACAGCACCGGAGACTCGGGTTCGATCCTGTCTACGGGTGCTGTCTATAGGTATTTTGTACGTTCCCATGGTGTCCTTCATGGGTTTTCCCCGGGCGCTCCGATTTCTTCCTACATTCCAAAGACGTACAGGTTTTTAAGTTAGTTGGCTTTGGTTATGATTGTAAATTGTTCCTAGTGTGTAGGATAGTGTGTTAGTGTGCGGGGATCGCCGGTCGGCACGGACACGATGGGCCGAAGGGCCTGTTTGCCACCTGTGTCTCTACACTAAACTAAATTACTGCTAAACTGGATTTTGCTCACAGGTCACAATGAGGCAATGAACTTGGCAGAATTAATAAAGATGTGTAAAGGCCTTGTCGTCATTTTGCAGTTCAGAGATGCATTGAAATCTCAGTGGGACAAGGGGCCAGTCAGATTGAGCTAAGGAACACCCAAATCAATGACAAATACTTGCTGCTGAATGGTAATCAGGGTTAGATTTACAGGGACGAGATATCTTACTGGCAGCCCGGATGGTCACTAGCCAGTTATGCAAATCCGTTCATTAATCTCAAGACGCAATCATTTTTTTGAAGAGAAAAATGGGAAGATATTAATAACGCTCGCAATAAAAGCACATTAAATGACAGAATTGAATATAAATATGAGTAATTACAATTAAAACTATGATAAATTACCTTATGCAAACAGCAATAGCCATTCAAAAACAAATTAAATGTCATAAATGTCTCTGGCCATGATTTCAACAAGGGCTGGTTTCAAAGGAGAAAGATATATGGGAAATTCAGAGGTTTGGGTGGTATGGATTTCTAGTTTTACAACATGCAGCTTTTTCCCTCACAGAATACATGTCTGGACCGAAGATAGACACAAAATGCTGGAGTAACCCAGCGGGCCAGGCAGCATCTTCTTCACCTGAAGAAGGGTCTCGATCCGAAACGTCACCCATTCCTTCTCTCCAGAGATGCTGCCCGTCCCGCTGAGTTACTCCAGCATTTTGCGTCTATCTTCGGTTTAAACCAGCATCTGCAGTTCCGTTCCTGCACACAGGGTCAGGCAGCATCACTGGAGAACATGGATAGGTGACATTTCAGGTCTTGGCCTTCCACAATCTGGGGAAGGTTTCCGACCCGAACCATTATCTATCATGGCTGTGATTGATCCCACCTTCAATTGATCTCTCAAAACTGAGGTTAGGTTTGCATTGCCTTGTTTATTATTTTGTTATTATGTAAGGATGGACGCACACTATGGGCATCAGGGACCCTTGGGAGGTTGTATGTCATGGCTCCTGTTGCCAAACACTTTAACCCCCCTTCCCATTCCCATATTTACCTTTCTCAAGTCAAGTCAAGTCAAGTCACATTTATTAGTAAGATTAAACGAGTACTTACCAGTATGAAGTTTGATCTGTATTTTATGAGGAGTTACGGTGAGGTATTACGTGAAGATCCCAGCCCCAGTGCGCATGTGCGGCATACTTCGAAGCAGCGGTGTGAAATCACAGGATAGACACAATATTTGAAGTAAGATAGTAAAGATCATGAGACATCAGTTTATTAGTTTGATCTATATAATGAGGGTGGGAGCGGCGGGCACGTAATACCTCACCGTAACTCCTCATAAAATACAGATCAAACTTCATACTGGTAAGTACTCGTTTAATCTTACTATTTTACTTCGGAGTCACGTGAGTGATTCTGTGAAGACTTCAAAGGTCTGTGATTTCAAACCGTGTAACAGTTTTTGTTTCACTCACTGCCGAAGTTTTTGAGGGAGGAAGTGTTATCGTAATCAACCAGTGGATCTGCTTTCACAAGAAGCAGAAAGGTATTTGTTAACAATAACAACATAAAGAGCTCCCCTGAGCTTAAATTAATATTGCAGTTTGTAATATTCTTTCTGCAATTAAATCAGGTTTATCAACGGTTTATAATAAAAAATGTTCTGAACGTCGTTCCCTTGACCATTCTGCCGTATTGAGAATGTGGTCAACCGGGATGTCCATTCGTTCAGCCGCTGATACCAATGCTGCCCTAGTGGAATGGGATTAAATGTATTATTATCTATTCCGGCAGCTTTCAGTACCTGTTTGAGCCACCTTGGAGTGGTTTGGCTCGTACCCCGTCTTGGGGTTTCTGTGGTTGACCCATAGGCTTTCCTCTCCCTTTAAGATTGTGGGTTGTGTCTATATATAGTAGTAGATGGGTCACCACACTCAACCTGGACTCTGGTGGGTAGGCCCGGAATCCCACCAGTGAATTAGGCGTTCCTGGTCCATATAGCCATATAACGATTACAGCACGGAAAACACAGGCGATCTCGACCCTACTAGTTCGTGCCGAACTCATAATCTCGCCTAGTCCCATATACCTGCGAGTTAGATTTTACCAGACCTAGAATATGAACGTGATGCGTCTGGGGTAATCTCCATGTTATCCAGTCTAGTTTTATGGAGTGACCGGAATCTTGAGCGTGTACGAGAGCCATAAGCATGAGCGTTTTTAACATAGATTAAGCAAGCTGAGGGATCTGGCTGGTGCCATTCTCTGAGATATGTCAATATCACACCAATATCCCATACATGGGTATACCTGGGTTTTTGGGGCTTATTATTATAGTTGCCCTTCATAAGTTTACCTTCAGTGGATGGGATCCCATGCTCTGCTGTCATGCTGTTTTAGATAAGCAGATAAGGCGCTCCATGCTGTATTTACGGCACTGTAACTCACCTTTTAGTCATGGTGTAGATGTTCCAGGAACTCCAATACGTCAGTGGTTGAATAGTTCGGTATGTTGTCCCTGCGTCGTGACAGTATTTTACCCATGTTAGCTTTTAGTGACTGTTCGCAGGGATGCCGACATGGTGGTAATGGTTCCTTAGATAATCCCAGTCCCTGGTAAGGTCTATTCAAAACCCTGCACCCAGGAGTTTGATGTTTCCCTGGCATGGGTGGCTTGTGCCTGATACTGGGTTGAGTCAGCAACCATGGTCCACTAGGGAAATCCATAGGTGACTCGCCCACCGTGTCGTGATGAACTGGGAACCATGGCTGTGTAGGCCGGTCGGGCACGTTCAATATCTCGGAGACTCCCATCTGTATTGCGAAGTGCCCGTCTGATGAGGCAGAAGGGAGGAAGGCAAAGCAGAAATTCCCCCTTCCAGCGTGTAGGCATCTATCGCTGCTGCCTCTAATCTGGTTCCTAAGTCACATACATAGGTTACTGGTGATTCCGTCTTGTGCAACCAAATTGATATCTGGCTTTCAAACTGCTTAATACCTTTAGCAGATATTTTGGGTTTGACATCTATTCAATGTAATCATAAATTTTACCCCGTGACATGGTGTCTCCCACTGTGTTCTAGCTTCCTAGGACATAGGCAGCTGATAGTTAAAATGTCTTTTGACACACCATTGCCAGATTTGTTTGACCAATTTGTTGCACAACAATGATTATTATGCTCCCCATATGGTTGATGTAAGCCACCACCATGGGCGATCACCAATCCCAAGTAGTTGATGCCCGGTATGTGTAGTAACGATGTTTGTGAATTGGTCCATCTGTTACCTGTGCTGGATATGGAGTTTAGTTGCTCCCCAGCCTAAAGTACTGGCATCGGGTTTTAATAACCAAGTTGGGATTGGTGATGATAATAGGGCTGAAAACTATGCCAAATATATGTCTAACCACCACCTTAATTGTGATATAGCTTCAGTGGGTACATTCATGATTTGATTATAGTGACCCAAGTACCTTGGCAAAGTAACAGTCATATGGACGGAATTATTATTGAAGCCCAGATAATCCTTGGTAGTTAACGCTTCAATTCTGGTTTATCTGGGCGTGGGATAAACCTCAGAGCTTTAGGGAGCTGTTTCGTAGCTAGAACTGCTGCCACAGCTAATTCCTTTGTTTCCCCTAATATGAGGATATCATCCAATATATGCCATGATTATGCTAGTTTTCTTAATATTTTCATGGCCGTTTTTAATATTTATAATAGTTTAGGGCTGAGGTTAGACCATAGGGAATGCTCTATGCTCCCATGGTTGCCCTAACCGGGATATCCATTATCCAGGTAAAATTTTTTAGGTATCTATAATGATCCTAGTGTATGGGTATAAGATAGTTAGCATCTTCCATATCAATGCTCCCCATAGGTATCCTTGGGAGATCAGATATCTGGCAGTGACAAAAACCCGTCTCCATCTTAAAGTGTATATACTCAACAGATTTATTTAGTGATATTAGATCAATGATGATGCTACATTCACCATCTTTTGTAGTTTTTGTGAATATATTCGATACAAATTCCAATGGTTCATGTTTACTCCCATGATCCGTTTAGTAATGAGCCTTTCTAGTTCAGCTTGACCTTCTCACTTCTCTTTTCTTAGAGGGAGAAAATGCCCTTTGGGCGCATTGCTGAACTGGTGGTAATATGCCCAATTTGAATTCGTTTTTATCCTCTAATACTGTTGAGTATATTTTAGTTATTTGTGACAGCACCCCATGCTTTATCAACAAGTGTAAATGCCCCCCCCCGCAGTTAGTAGAACACCCTTATTTAGTGTAAACTGGGAGGAACCAGACTACCTACCTCCATGTTTATTGTTTTTTAATGAAGGCCTAGTTTGCTGGTATGCTGGTGCTGTCGGTGGGGCGGCGCATTTTCCCACGGCTCCGCTCTGGGCCCCTGTCTAAAAAAGAACTTTGGGGGTAATGTGAAGCGGTCGCCAGGCTTTCACCAGTCCTTGTTTGATATTGCTGGTGGATGCCGAGGGGTGCTGCCAGCTGGGTGTTGGATGCGATGTCCTGCTCGTTCCATGGCCTGCCCTCATGAGGCGCACAGGTTTAGCTGCCTCTCTTCCCGCAGCAGCGGTTTGCATAGCCCCGTATATTTGGGGTTGCGGGCAGGTCTATATGCACCATTGTTCAGTCGAGTATCCCAAATTTGGGAACATCTTAGGCGTCAGCACCCTGGTAGTGCAACGGAATAGTCTCATCCTGGGAGAACCACCTTGGTGATCATGGCGTCTCGCCTGCCAGGTGAGTATGATCCGTGGAAAAAACGAGCAAAGGCGGTAACATCTTGACCCTTCTGTTAGGAGCTTCAGAATTCGCTGCTTGTCTGCGAGTCTGCTGACCCAGCTGCCTGCGGATTTCCTCTAGAAAGGCCTGCTCCTGCAGGGCTTTGTTGGGAAGATGGTCGCGTGGAGGAGCCATGTAGTGGCCCACGACACTCAGTAGCTCTTCCTGATCCTGCTCCCCTGGCATACTGCTGTTCTCGTCCGCCTGCCCAGCGTTTAAGCCAGCCCAGCCCTGGCCTCCTTAGCTAGCCTCAAAAGAGGGAGCAAAAGGGTGTGCTATAAATTGGAGGAGGCATAGCTCAAACTCCGCTGTTGCATCAATCCCTCGTCAAGGGAGATGGCTAGTGCAATAGCACTGGGGTAGGAGTGTCAGCTCCCTTGGCATTCAGCCAGTGCCCCTTTTTTCCTGGAGGTGAACTCCATGACCTCCTCTGGCTTGGGGAGACAGACATACTTAATTTTGCTGTCTCCAACCTGTTCCAGTTTTGGAGGAAGTTGGCTCCTGTAGAACCTGTTAAATTGGGAAGATTTTTGTCTTACCTGTATGTAGAGGCTGCCTGCCGTTTTTCAGGCGGCATTGTAGTGGTTCCCGGGCGGCGATTCTCCTTGTCAGGAGTCTGCAGGGCTGCCGGTCGGGTTTTTAAATTTCCCGCCGGTCCGCTGCTGTTCACCAAACAGCTGTTCAGCGGACCGGCATCAGCGCAGCTCCTTGCAGCGGTCCGCAGCGTGTGCGGTCCGGTTAGCGCCTTTCCCCCTCCACTGTCGGCTCCTTCGCTGGAGTCGAAACGGGGGCCGCTGCCTCTCTACTTTGCTCCCCCTGGAGCAAAAACCACAAGGCCCGATTAAGGTAAGTACTTACCTCACGTTCCTTGGATGCGGGAGCTGCCGACTCCCGCTGGCCGCGTTCTGCACAGCTGTGCGATTATGTCGCACATGCGCACTGGGGCTGGGATCTTCACGGAATCACTCACGTGACTCCGAAGTAAAATTATATAGCACATTTAAAAAACAACTCTCGTTGGCCAAGGTGCTTTATATTTGTTATAAGAATTGTATAAACAAACAAACTACCAAAACTACATACATACACTCGCTCAGTGGATGTCAGGAAAGGCTTGGGAGTATAGATACGTTTTTAGTCTTGACTTAAAGGAGTTGATGGAGGGGGCAGTTCTGATGGGAAGGGGGATGCTGTTCCAGTCTAGGAGCTGCAACTGCAAAGGCGCGGTCTCCCCTAAGCTTATACCTAGACCGCGGGATATTCAGCAGCTCCAAGTCGGCTGCCCAACGACCTGGAGGTGGAGTGGTGGGTGAGAAGACTTTTAATGTAGGAGGGGGCAAGCCCATTGAGGGCTTTGTAGACATAGAGGAGGGTCTTGAAATGTATACGGAACCGCACAGGGAGCCAGTGGAGAGAGGCCAGGATCGGGGTGATGTGGTCCCTTTTTCGGGTGCCTGTCAGGAGTCTCGCTGCGGCGTTTTGGGCCATTTGCAGGCGGGACAGGGAAGATTGGCTGATGCCAGTGTAAAGAGAGTTGCAGTAATCTAGGCGGGAGGAGATAAATGTGTGGATGATCTTTTCCAGGTCATCAAAGTGGAGGAATTGTTTTATTTTAGCTGTCGTCCGAAGCTGAAAGAAGCTAGCCAACAAATCACCATTGTGGGCTCCACCTTTCTTTGATGATCGTTACTTTTTGCATATCTTTCATTCATTTGTCCTTTGCAGAAAAGCTCTTTGCGCAGGACTGATGATCAATGTGATAAACCTATTGCAACAAAGTAAAAAATTTGATTGATTTCTCTCTCTCTCTCTCTCTCTCTCTCTCTCTCTCTCTCTCTCTCTTTTTTTTTCCAGAAAGTATTCAAACCCCTTCACTTTTTCCACATTTTGTTACTTTACAGCCTTATTTTAAAATTGATTAAATTCATTTTTTTTATCATCAATCTACACACAATATCCCATAATAAAAAAAAGCGAAAACAGGTGTTTAGAAATTTTTGCAAAGTAATTAAAAAGAAATAACTGAAATATCACATTTACATAAGTATTTAGACCCTTTGCTATGACACTAAAAAATTGAGCTTTGGTGCATCCTGTTTCCATTGATTATCCTTGAGATGTTTCTACAACTTGATTGGAGTCCACCAGTGGTAAATTAAATTGATTGTACATGATTTGGAAAGGCACACACCTGTCTCTATAAGGTCCCACAGTTGACAGTGCATGTCAGAGCAAAAACTAAGCCATGAAGACGAAGGAATTGTCCATAGACCTCGGAGAGGTCTCCGAAGGATGAAGGGGAAATCCTTTAGGACCGAGATGAGAAAAACATTTTTCACACAGAGAATGGTGAATCTCTGGAACTCTCTGCCACAGAAGGTAGTTGAGGCCAGTTCATTGGCTATATTTAAGAGGGAGTTAGATGTGGCCCATGTGGCTAAAGGGATCAGGGGGTATGGAGAGAAGGCAGGTACAGGATACTGAGTTGGATGATCAGCCATGATCATATTGAATGGCGGTGCAGGCTTGAAGGGCCGAATGGCCTACTCCTGCACCTATTTCAAGTCGTCAAGTCAAGTTTTTTCGTCACATACACATACGAGATGTGCAGTGAAATGAAAATGGCAATGCTCATGGACTTTGTGACCGTAGCAGCTGGAACAGTCCGTTGCTGGGGTGGAAGGGGTCTCCCATGGTTTTATTGGCTCTGGAGTTGCACCTTCTGATGTATAGCTCCTGCAGGGGGGCGAGTGAAGTTCCCATAGTGCATTCGGCCGAATGCACTACTCTCTACAGAGCCTTCTTGTCCTGGGCAGAGCAATTCCCAAACCAGATTGTAATATTTCCGGACAAGATGCTTTCCACAGCCGCTGAGTAGAAGCACTGGAGGATCCTCGGAGACACTCTGAATTTCCTCAATTGCCTGAGGTGGTATAGGCGCTGCCTTCCCTTACTCACAAGTGCTGTGGCGTGTGATGTCCATGTCATATCCTCAGAGATGTGGACTCCCAGATATTTAAAACAGTTCACCCTATCCACAGGATCCCCATTTATCCTCAATGGAGTGTACGTCCTCGGATGATGTGCCCTCCTAAAGTCCATGATCAGCTCCTTAGTTTTTTTGATGTTCAAGAGGAGGCTGTTCTCCTGGCACCAGAGTGCTAGATCAGCCACCTCCTCCCGGTAGGCCTTCTCATCGTTGTCTGAGATCAGGCCCACCACCACAGTGTCATCAGCAAACTTAATTATTGAGTTGGAGCTGAACCTACCCACACAGTCATGTGTGTACAGGGAGTACAATAGGGGGCTGAGGACGCAACCCTTGGGCGATCCTGTGCTCAGGGTGAGGGACTTCGATGTATTCCCTCCCAACTATTTTCTATGTTTCTATGTTTCTATGAGACAGGATTGCTTCGAGACACAGATCTGGGGAAGAGTATAAAACAATTTCTGCAGCATTGCAGGTCCTGAAGAGCACAGTGGCCTCCGTCATTCGTAAATGGAAGAACTTTGGAACCACCAGGACTCTTCATAGAGCTGGCTGCCCGGCCAAATTGAGCAATCGGGGGAGAAGGGCCTTTGTCAGGGAGGTGACCAAGAACCCGATGTTCACTCTGACAGAGCTCCAGAGTTCCTCTGTGAAAATGGGAGAAACTTCCAGAAGGACAACTATATCTGCAGCACTCCACAAATCAGGCCTTTATGGTAGAGTGGCCAGATGGAAGCCACTCCTCAGTAAAAGGCACATGACAGCCTGCTTGGACATTGCCAAAAGGCACCTAAACAAGATTCTCTGGTCTGATGAAACCAAGATTGAACTCTTTGGCCTAAATGCCAAGCGTCATGCTAAATGCCAAGCGGGACTAAGGGAGAATACGTGTTCGGCACGGACTAGAAGGGTCGAGGTGGCCTGTTTCCGTGCTGTAATTGTTATATGGTTATATGGTCATGTCTGGAGGAAACCAGGCACCGCTCATCACCTGGCTTATACCATACCTACGGTGAAGCATGGTGGTGGCAGCTTCATGCTGTGGAGATGTTTTTCAGCAGCAGGAACTGGGAGACTAGTCAGGATTGAGGGAATGTTGAACGGAGCAAAGAACAGAGAGATCCTTGATGAAAACCTGCTGCAGAGCGTTCAGGACCTCAGACTGGGGCAGAGGTTTACCTTCCAACAGGACAACGACCCTTAGCACACAGCCAAGACAACACAGCGGTAGCTTTGTGACAAGTCTGTGAATGTTCTTGAGTGGCCCAGCCAGAGCCCGGAGTTGAACCTGATCGAATATCTCTGGAGGGACCTGAAAATAGCTGTGTATCGACGCTCCCCATCCAATCTGACAGAGCTTGAGAGGATCTGCAGAGAAGAATGGGAGAGATTACCCAAATACAGGTGTGCCAAGTTGTAGCGTCATACCCAGGAAGACCCGAAACTGTAATCACTGCCAAAGGTGACTCAACAAAGTACTGAGTAAAGGGTATGAATACTTTTGTAAATGTGATATTTCAGTTATTTATTTTTAATTACTTTGCAAAACCCCCCTTTATTTATTTATTTATTTATCCATTTACCTATTTATTTATTTATTTATTTATTTTTATTAGAAGCAAATGTACAAGAGTAGAACAATCGGAATATAAAATGATACAGTTCATGTACAGCTTCAATTTTAACTTTTTAACTAAGGAAAAGAAAAGAGAGAGAACAAGAGAGAGAAAAGGTGAGATGTGCAAAGATAGAACCCCTAAACTACAAACATAGTGCAGCCAAAGAGTGGGTAAAAGAAAGAAAGAAAGAAAGAAGAAAAAAAAGAACAAAAATAAAACGAGAGAAAGAAAAGTGGTGATATACCTGCCTCTCGTCCCTCCCCACCCACCTCACCCAACCCATAACTAGATTTAAATCCAAAGTTGTGTTGCGCCAAACTATCCTTGTAAGAATTCGGTGAAGGGTGTCCATGTCTTGGAAAAATTATCTGATTTTTCTGCCAAGACAAGTCTAATATTTTCAAGATGTAGTGTCTCGGACATATTTATAATCCACATCTTAACAGTAGGGACTGATGTGTGTTTCCAAAATTTAAGTATTAGTTTTTTTGCCGTTATCAGGTCATAATTAAGGAAACGTCTTTGAAATAGTGTTAGCTCAGAACAGGGTTCTGACATACCTAGAGTGATCAGTTCAGTGTCGGGGTCCAATTTTATTTTAAGTGTTTTGGAAAAAATTTCAAAAATTCCTCTCCAGAAATTATGTAACTTTGTACAAGAGGCAAAGGAATGGGTTATAGTTGCTTCCTGGAGGAGATATTTATCACAAATAGGAGAAACATTTGGGAAGATCTTATTCAGTTTAGACTTTGAATAATAGTCTGTGCAGTATTTTAAATTGTATAAGCGAATGCCTAACATTAAGAGAAGAGTTGTGTATGTATAGAAGGCTTTCCTCCCATCTGTCTTTTAAAATTGTTAGGCTGAGCATCTTCCCAAGCTTTTCTAATTACTTCTGGCGATGGGATTTGTATATTTAAAAGGGTATTATAAAGGTATGATATTAACTTGTTTGAATTCTGTTCATACATTCGTCTAGTGTGTCTGGAAACATATATTGATAGTCTTGGGTGTATGATTTCAGATAGTCTCGTATTTGAAGATATCTAAAGTATTGGCTACCTATCAGATGATATTTCGACTGTAATTCTTGAAATGAGAGAAGAGTTCCCATCTCATAAAGATCTCCCAGTTTTTTAATTCCTAATCTTTCCCAGTGTGTGAACGTCTTGTCTAAGATAGACGGCTTGAACGAAGGGTTATTGGCAATTGGTGAGAGAAGAGATAAATTTCTCAGTTTAAGGATTAACTTAACTTGTTTCAAGATTCGTAGGGTGCTATGGATAATCGGATTTTTCTCATATAGTGTTTTCATCAAATTTATTGGAGAGAGAAGAATCGCGCCTATATTAAAAGGCGAACAATCCTCTCTCTCCATTATTAACCATTTTACCTGTTGGGATGTGTTGTCCATCGAATAGATTAAGTTTTTGAAATTCGTTGCCCAATAATAGTACAATAAATTGGGGAGAGCCAATCCGCCAATTTCTTTGGGTTTACATAGATGTCGTTCATGGATTCTGTGTGTTTTATAATCCCAAATAAAGTTTGTGATCAGAGAATCAAGTTTTAAAAACAAAAATTTAGGGAGATAAATCGGTATTGATTGAAATAAGTACAGGATTTGTGGAAGGAAGATCATCTTCGGCATTTATTCTGCCTTTGAGAGACATCGGAAGCGTTTTCCAAAATTGAATAAGGGCATTTAGTTTGGTAATTAATGGAGGAAAGTTTGCTTGGAATAAAGAAATGTATTTTCTAGTTATGTGAAAGCCAAGATATTTAAATTTTTCTGTAGCATTTCTAAAAGGGAATTTTAGAAGGTGCGCCGGATCTTGAGGCTTTATTGACAAAATTTCACTTTTGTTCCAGTTTATTCTATATCCTGAAAAGGAACCGAATTCCTCTATAAGATTTAGTATGTTTGGAATGCTAACTTGGGAATTGGAGATATAAAGTAATACATCATCTGCATATAATGATATTTTATTATTAGACTATCCAGTATTATAGCCATGAATATTCGGATGTACTCTTATACTTTCTGCTAAAGGTTCAATCGCAAGGGCAAATAACAGGGTTGATAATGCACACCGTTGTCTATTGCCCCTGGATAGCTGAAATTTGGGTGAGAGTACTTGATTAGTCAGTATTCTGGCAGTCGGCTTGTCACATAGCAACTTTATCCATGAAATAAAATTTCCTCCTAACTGGAATTTTTGCAATACTGTAAAAAGATATTTCCATTCTACTTGGTCAAATGCTTTTACTGCATCTAATGAAATAATTGATAAGTCTTCCTTTATCGTTCTATGTGAGTACATTTTATTAAACAGACATCTCAAATTAAACGAGTGTCTCTTGGGTATAAATCCAGTTTGATCAGAATGTATTAATTTATTAACATATTTACTTAGTCTTCTTGCCAGGGTTTTAGCTAATATTTTCTGATCTGTATTTAACAGGGCAATTGCTCTGTATGATCCCGGCTCTTCCAGATCTTTATCTTTTTTGGGTATCAGTGTAATAGTAGATTCGGCTAAGGTTTGTGGTAGCGTCTGTTCTTTAAATGCGTGTATACAAAGGTTATGTAAATGCGGGGAGATTACGTCATAAAATTTAAAATAAAATTCATTACTAAACCCATCTGGGCCTGGTGTTTTGCCATTCTTCAATGAATTAATAGTCTCTTTGATTTCTTTAATTGTAATCTGTGCTCCTAAAATAATTTTTATCGTTTCTGCTGATGTTTTGGATGTATATAAATTTTGATAAAATTGGACAAATCTTTCGTTAATATCTTTTGGAAGTGTGAACAGTTCACCTTTTTCTGATCTAATTTTTGAATAGCATGAACCTTTCTACTTTTCTCAACTGACGTGTGAGAAGTTTATGCGGTTTGTCGCCGAATTCAACATTTTCCTGTTTAGTAATTTGAAATAGCCTGATAACTCTTGCAGAGAGAATTAGATTTAGCTTGAATTTTAATACTGCTATCTTATTATTATCCATAGACGGATCTGTCGCATTTTCTGAATCCAGCTGTCTGACCTGTTCTTCTAATTCCAATTGTTCCATCCTGTTCTTTTTGTTTTGATATGCTTGATATGAAATGATAGAACCTCTAATAAAGGCCTTAAAAGTTTCCCATAATAACGAAGCTGAAATACATGGGAGTATCATTTGTCTCAAAAAGAATTCCATCTGGTGTTTTAGATCTTCTCAGCAAGCTGGGTTAGTTAGTTTTTGGGGATTAAATCTCCAGACGTTTTTTCATTGGACATTCCTTCAGGAAGAAGGTTAGAGGGGAATAATCGGAAATAATACTATTATGATATTTGGGATTCGTTGTAAAAGGTATTTTTGTGTCCACCAGAAAATAGTCAATACTTGTATTTGTTTTATGTATGAATGAATAAAAGGAATATTCTCTTCCGGATGGATTTGCAATCCTCCATACGTCTGTTACATTTGTATTTTTTATATACATATTTAGGAGTTCGCTGGATTTTGATTTTGTGTTATATCTCTTTTGTGGTGAGGATTTATCCAAATATTGATCCAAAACACAGTTGATCTCCTCCAATTATCAGGTTTTGCTGGGTGGATTCTGAGATGATATTAAATTTTTAAAAAAATTGTGGATTATCAAAGTTGGGAGCGTAGATATTCACCATAGTCAGTGGGGTAGAATATATCTCCCCAGATACTATGATGTACCTACCCTCCTTATCTGCTATGGTGGTTTTATGTTTTAATGGTATACCCTTACGAATTATAATTGCAGTATCTCTCGCTTTGGAGAGAAAGGTAGAGTGATATATTTGACCAATCCAGTTAGCCTTCAGCCTGTTATGAGCTTGATCTTTGACGTGCGTCTCCTGTAAAAATATTATATCAGCATTAATCGATTTTAATTGGGCAAGAACCTTACCTCTTTTAATTTGCTCATTAACACCCCTAGTATTCCAACTACAAAATGTGATTCCTCCAGTTTTCTTCAGAGGGTCATCTTGCATTACATGGTTTCCCATGTTTCAGATGGGGCAACACAATATATAAAATCAACCTTCTGGTTATTGGGTGGGTGAGCCCAATATCAAAGCCCTGCAGGTATATCACAAGAAAAAGTGCATTGAGAAGAGTAAGTGAAAAATGTGCTAAATAAAGTAGATAATTAAAAAAAAACAGCGTTTGAAGACACTGTGCGTGAAGCCCATCCCCAGGTGGGATATTTCTTGTGAGTTTCCATGGATGTTGATTACATTTAGCTCCGCCCCTTACAGAGATATTTAAAAAAAGGGACTGAACAAGATATTATGTAAAAAGAAAAAAGGAAAACCGACCGTAAATAACATCATCTAAGAGAGTTAAATTTCTTCTTATAACTTGCATCCAAGTGGGTATTTAATATTTAAATTGAAAAATAGAAATATAACAATTCTTAACTTGCTTATTGCAATTAGTATGTTAAATTTGATTTGATTCAACTTTATTGTCATTGCACAAATACAAGTACAGGTACAACAAAATGCAGTTTAGCATCTAATCAGAGTGCAAGGTAGTAAAAATACTGGTTAAAACAATATGTGCAATGTGGATGAATTAAACTAGTACATAGGCAATAAATATATACAGATAAAAGAGTATAATTAGATAAGATAAAAGAGTATAAAGATAGCTAGTGTTGGGCCTGTGAGTTCAGCAGGGTGATGGTATTTTGGAAAAAGCTGTTCCTCAGCTTGTGCGAGACCTGAGGCTCCTGTACCGCATCCCTGATGGGAGGAGGGCAAATAGTCCATGGTTAGGGTGAGAGGGGTCTTTAACGATTTTCCCAGTCCGTCTCAGACACCGTTTGCGGTGGAGGGCATCCATGGCAGGGAGCGGGGTACCGATGATGTGCTGAGCAGTTTTCACCACCCGTTGCAGGGCCTTCCTCTCAGCTGTTGTGCAGCTGCTATACCATACCATGAAGCAGGTGGTCAGGATGCTTTCAATGGTACAGCGGTAGAAGTTGGACAGGATCTGGGGGGACAGGTGAACTTTCTTAAGCCTCCTCAGAAAGTAGAGGCGCTGCTGCGCCTTTTTGATCAGTTTGGTGGTATTGAGTGACCAGGCCAGATCCTCTGAGATATGTACTCCGAGGAATTTGTAGTTGGAGACGCGCTCCACCTCAGTCCCGTTTATGTGGATGGGGGTATGTCTGCCACCTCTGGTCTTCCTGAAGTCTACGATGACTTCCTTCGTCCTCTTTAAGTTGAGGACCAGGTTATTATTGGTACACCAGGCTGCCAGGTTCTGGACCTCCTCCCTGTAGACTGATTCGTTATTGTCCCTGATCAGTCCTAAATACATAGCCGGTTAAAAATCGTCAGGCTTGAAGGGGTTAATTAGAACCTCCAGCGGTCTCACAGGCAGAACGAGAACTCTCTCTCTCTCTCTCTCTCTCTCTCTCCTGACCTCTCAAACCACCATCAACAGCCCCACCGCTTTTCCTATCAGTCTAATACTCTTTACTCCACTTCGGGCCCAACTGCCCAAGTTATTCTCTCCCTTGTCGGTGGGTCAAACGGCCACCACTCCACTCGAGCGGTTCCCAAGAGAGAGTACAAAAAATAGGGATTCCCCTGGGTTCTAGACCTCGGAATTATAGTGGAATATGATAAAAGGTTGACTTGACCAGAGTGTGCTGATGAGAGAAAACAAACCAAGGCAGACTCAAAGCAAATCTAAAATTTACAGGCTTTGTTAAACAATGAGAAATCGAATCTCACCAACACTACATAATAAATGACTAAACTTATGCTTAAACTAAGACTGTGGAAAGAAAATTATCGGGCACGTCGTAAAACTTACTTTACACAATTTTAATTACAGATACACCCCCTTTCCCCTTCTTCTCTCAACCTCTATCCTATTTCGGGAACTTCCAGCTAGATTGATGCAGGGTCCGGAGCCGTCCAACAGAGCAGAAAAGAGAGCGAGTTCTGGCTTGCCTGTCCCTTTTATACCCGAGTTTCTCCCTTGAAACCTCCTAGATGGTCCTCTGGACGAAAGGGTCTTTCGTTGATTCCCAGTTTCAATCTGGCATGAACAATAGGCTTCCGATGATAATGGGTTTGCTGATGTCACAATACCTCATCCTGATCGTTATCCCACCACCTGGATGGGCTCCCATTGTCCCGATGGATGGGCCATTCACGATGGTGATTGTCTTGTTGCTGGGCTGTTTACTCCTGTCTGCTGAGGTTCGGTTACTTCCTTTGTCTCTCCAAGATAATCTCGTTATCTCCGTCCCGGCCTTTCCTGTTCACACCATTCGCAAAGTCATGTAATGCCCAGGCCCACAGACAGGTTTTAAACTAGTTCTTCCTTTGTGGATTGGGATTTTTCTTTTTTTTTTGCAGCCAGCAAATTTGTTTAAAAAATGTCCACGGTCATCATCCCCGAGTTCTTCCATAATTTTGGAGGATTTGCCCCAATAACTTACACCTTCTACCTGATCTTTTGTCTTGCTCTCTTCTCTAACTGTCTTGCCCTACCCAAGTTCCCTTATTAGTCCACACTGAATCCAGCTTCCAATAACCTACTGTGTCCCCGTCTCCCATCTCCTTCCTCTACCTCCTGCCCCCCAAAATCTTGATTACCTTGCCCCTCCTCGGCCAACTTTCTAACATCTTCCCTCTCCACTTCCTCTCGCTCTGACCTGCCAACTGCTGTGAATTCCAACCCCCCCAATCGGATAGATATTAACCATATTTTAAATATAAACAGATTCATTCACCGTTACCTAGCTTTAGTAAATCTCATAACTATTACCATAGAGGGAGTGCAGAGAAGGTTCACCAGACTGATTCCTGGGATGTCAGGACTGTCTTATGAAGAAAGACTAGACTTGGTTTATACTCTCTAGAATTTAGGAGATTGAGTGGGGATCTTATAGAAACTTACAAAATTCTTAAGTGGTTGGACGGGCTAGATGCAGGAAGATTGTTCTCGATGTCAGGGAAGTCCAGGACAAGGGGTCACAGCTTAAGGATAAGGGGGGAATCCTTTAAAACCGAGATGAGAAGAACTTTTTTCACACAGAGAGTGGTGAATCTCTGGAACTCTCTGCCACAGAGGGTAGTTGAGGTCAGTTCATTGGCTATATTTAAGAGAGAGTTAAATGTGGCCCATGTGGCTAAACGGATCAGGGGTATGGAGAGAAGGCAGGTACAGGATACTGAGTTGGATGATCAGCCATGATCTTATTGAATGGCGGTGCAGGCTCAAAGGGCCGAATGGCCTACTCCTGCACCTAATTTTATGTTTCAATGTATCTATTAGGTATTAGATTAAAATAAACGACTTAGTACGTTTGTTAGTATTTTATGTGATTATCATATATTTAATTATATTATTTGTTAGTGTATTATATAATTACCATAAGTTTAAATTGTTTTCAAAGCTGAGTTGTTCAAGAAATCTTGAACAATCTCCTCGTAAACAAGGGGACCTTGAACAGTCTCCCCACATACATTCCAATCTATCTCTGATAAGAAAGTCTAGACTTAACGGCCTGTGAACCTGTCGGCCATCTTATGTGCACATTTTAATATATTTTTTAAAAACACATTATATCACTCTACCCCCTTATAAATACATATAAAAGAGGTAAATTAAACACACAATATAACAAACAGGTTCAGTGAAGGTTCAGTAAGCCAAAGCCCTGTTAGTAATCAGTTAGAATCAATTCATTTTCATACAGAATTATGCCAAATATTACTTATCTACTTGTCCTTTGTTAGGTCCTTTTAAAAATCTTGCGCATATTTAAATGCATCTTCTGGGTCGATGAAGAAACGCTCCGATTCTCTGTATATGACCCTTAATTCGGCAGGATACATTAGTCCATATCTTAAGTCTGGCATGTCTCTGAGGATAGCATGCGACTTGGTGAAAAGTGTACGCTTCTTGACAGCCTCTGCTGGATAGTCTCTGAAGATTCTTATATTTTCTCCTTCAAACATCAGGTTTCTGGCACTTGCAATTTTCTTCATGATATCTTCAAGAACTGATGGGCTGTGTAGTTTAAGAATAATTTGTCTTGGTGGAGCTCCAGCTCCTGGTCAGGCTCTCTGAACTCGATGTGCTTGGTCAATTTTAGGTCTCTCAGGCAGTTTAAATACCTGTTGAAGTAAGTCGGCAGTGAAAACCTGAGAATCTTTTTCATTTTCCTTCCCTTCCATCACTCCAACAATTCTTAAGTTTTGGCGTCTAGACTGAGCTTCGAGATCTTGGCATTTGTCGGTCATTCTGGCCAATTTCCCAGAAACACGGTCTAGATCTTTCTTCAGTCTTTGCGTTGTCTGAGAAACGTCCGTAGTAGCACCTCGAGTTCTCTGATAGCGTTTTGTTTTTTTGAGGTGAGGAGAATGGGTTCCAACTTGTTGCTGATATCTTCTTCGACCCTTTTAATTTCTCCTTTCAAAGAGAAATTTACCTCTTCGATTCGAGCTTGTTTGCAAAAATTTCTAAACACCTGTTTTCGCTTTTTTATTATGGGGTATTGTGTGTAGATTGATGATAAAAAAAAAAGAATTTAATCCATTTTAGAATAAGGCTGTAACGTAACAAAATGTGGAAAAAGTGAAGGGGTCTGAATACTTTCTGAATGCACTATGTATGTGTATATATATGTATATATATATATATTGTGATATATATTTTTTTGTGTGTATATATATATATATATATATATATATATATCCTCTCTCTATCTCTCTCCTTTGCCTCCATCTGGAGCTTACAGTTTCTCATTTCTGCTGGAGTCGATATCTATACATAAAAAAAATCCAGAGGCTTGCCTTCACGGATAATGATGAATATAACCTTTAGGTGATCTAAACTTCACTCTCCTTACTGTCCTCTGTTGAAACAGATGGAGCCAGGGCATTTTGGCCACCTTGTCCAACATCTGTCAGGGGAATAAATGGACTAATTATATCCTCACAACTTGGCATGTACTGCTCTTTCTTTCTCCCGGCTTAGGCTCCAAGGTCATTTAGTCAATGTGAATTTAACAGTTACATGTTGGAAGGTATGTGCAGGTATACTCATATCGATGATGTCCTTGGGCAGCTTTAGAACACAGAGGACATTGATTTAAGGTGAAGGGGAAAAGATTTAACAGGAATCTGAGGGGTGACTTTTTTACACAAAGATTCCGATTCAGATTCACATTTATTGTTACATGCACCAATTAAGGTACAGTGATATTTGTGTTACCATGCAGCCATACAATTAAAAGAACACAACATAATTAAAAACGATAGAACTTAGCATAAACATCCACCACAGTGATCAGTGTGATGGAAGGCAATAAAGTTCAGTCAGTCTTCCTCCTTTTGTTCACCCGTGTTTGGGACCTTGACCCTCCACGGTCGCCTTTATGGACGGCCCAATGTGCGTATCGTATGCACTAGGGGCAATTTACAGAAGCCAATTAACCTACAGACCTGCACGTCTTTGGAATGTGGGAGGAAACTGGAGCACCTAGAGAAAACCCACGTGATTAAAGGGAAAACATACAAACTCAGTACAGACAGCACCCGTAGTTCAGATCGAACCTGGGTCTCTGGCGCTGTAAGGTAGCTATTCTACCACTGCACCATGTATGAATAATTTCATTTTGAAATAGAAGGAGATACTGCCATTTGAGAAGGAACAATTTATTGATATGTTACATTTAGGCCTGAAAGAAAACTGGGTGATCAAATAGAAGAATTATTAGTGGCAGATAAGTTTGTTTCCTCTTTTGGAACAATGATTACCATTTAAAGTACTGTAAAGTGCTCAAGAATGTCCTGAGATTATGAAAGGTACAATGAAAGTATGGAAGTTGAGATGTCATGTTATAGTCATATAATAGACAATAGACAATAGGTGCAGGAGTAGGCCATTCGGCCCTTCGAGCTAGCACCGCCATTCATTGCGATCATGGCTGATCATCCACAATCAGTACCCCGTTCCTGCCTTCTCACCATATCCCCTGACTCCGCTATCTTTAAGAGCTCTATCTAACTCTCTCTTGAAAGCATCCAGGGAATTGGCCTCCACTGCCAGGTTCTGAGGCAGAGAATTCCACAGATTCACAACTCTCTGGGTGAAAAAGTTTTTCCTCATCTCCGTTCTAAATGACCTACCCCTTGTTCATTAGTGAGGCCACAATTAGGGTATTGTGCTCAGTTTCGGTCACCAAATTATAGGAAAAATGTTGTCAAGCTGGAAAGGGTACAGAGAAGATTGACAAGGACAACGCCAGGACTCGAGGGCCTGAGCTACAGGGAGAGGTTGAGCAGGCTAGGACTTTATTCCTTGGAGCGCAGGAGGATGAGGACTGATCTTATAGAGGTGTACAAAGTCACAAGAGGAATAGATCAGGTAAATGCAGTCTTTTGCCCAGAGTAGGGGAATCAAGTACCAGAGGATAGTTATAAGATGAGAGAGGAATGATTTAATAGAAACCTGATTGGTAATGCAAGTGAACAGAAGCAAAATTTAACACTGGGGTTCAAATGCGAAACATTTTGGAACAGGAATAGTCCCATGACATCTGGAGATACTTCGGCTGCGAGGAAAATATCAACAATGTGCTGATACGAAACAATATGATAGAACTTTAATTATCCCAGGAAAGAAATTGATCTGCCAACAAACACAAAATATATAAAACATGAAATTAAAGTGATGGGTGGAAAGTATTGGGAATGTACAAAGATTGCGGAAGGTGGGGGGGGGGAGTCAGTCTAACCCAGTCTAAGGGGGAGGAGTTGTACAGTTTGACAGCCACAGGGAAGAAGGATCTCCTGTGGTGTTCTGCCTGCATCTTGGTGGAACCAGTGTGTTTTGAAACTACTCCTCAGGGTGACCAGGGTGTCATGGAGGGAGTGAGCTGTATTGTCCAAGATGTGTAGATGGAACATCTTAAAATGCTCTCAATTGCTGTTTAGTGCTGCTGGTTTCCATGGCCACAGGCGGACACGGTGTCTTGTCAGCCTGAACATGTTCTGACATGTAAGACCACGTTGCCATGCCTCCTAGCGTTATCAGTAGCATCTCTGTCCTTTAGGTATTAAAGTAATTCAGTGCAATACAAAAAGTACATGTAATCGCGAAATGGAACATCAGCACCTCATATTTTGCTGTTCTCAAATTCCTTTTTGTGTTTGTTCTCAATTCTCATTACTGGGTGCTTTGCAGCATTAGAAAATAGTGACAAAAAATAGTTTTGGCCAAGGAGTTCATGCACACTTTGCAATAGCCTGTGGCTGCAACGTGTCCTTTGAGGCCAGCTGCAGCTAGGACAGTCAAAATGGCATCAAAATGGCATAAAAATGGTGCCTCTTGCATATGGATTCAGTGGGCTGTTCAGTACATTCTGGTCTAACCGGGGTGGATTGTGCTCATGAATGGTGATAGTCTAGCTGAGTTGTGTGCAAAATAAGAGTATTTCACTGTGGATAGACACAAAATGCTGGACAGCGGGACTCTAGAGAGAAGGAATGGGTGACGTTTCGGGTCGAGACCCTTCTTCAGACTGAGAGCCAAGGGGAGAGGGAGACACAGAGATAAGGAGGAGTAAGGTGTGAAAACGAGCCATCAAAAGAGATGCAGGTGAAGGAAAATGTATAATCGATCATTGTTAGCTAGGAGAAGGTAGAAACAAAGCAAACAGAGATAAAATATAATTTGGGACAGTCTGACTGGTCAGAGAACTGGGAAGGAGGAGGAATGTAGAGAGAGGGAAAGCAAGGGTTACTTCAAGTTATAGAAGTCAATACGCATACTGCTGGGATGTAAGCTGCCCAAGCGAAATATGAAATTTCACTGTGGCTGGATACATCCACATAATTAAAAGTCTCAACTTGACCACTTCCTGTCTGCGCTGTATATTGATTTTAGAAAAAGGCTCACATATATCGCTATGATTTTTGGCCTCCTCCACTGATAAGGCCCTGAGGATTTTTCCCATTGATGAAAAATAAAAAAGTTATGAGTGTTTAAAAAACCATGAGTCCTCTCGCATGCCAATCACCGTGATGAAGGTAACATCCCTGGGGGGGGGGGGGGGGGGGGGGGGGGGGGGGGGCAGGACTATAAAAACCCCAGATGCCTGAACATGACTCAGTCACTCTGCAAGATCACGAGGGAGAGCCCACAACTCTCATTCTAGGCTGTAAATCAACTGGACTGTGAGTCTGCAATGTTCTTGCAATAAATTATTTGTTAGCCCTTAATGAAAATTCAATGAGTTGTTTGGCCTGCCCTGTGCTTAAAACTGCAATGGAAATGAAATGAAATTGCAATGAGCTGTTTGGCTTGGCCTGCCCTGTGCTTGAAACTGCAATGGCAATGGAAATGAAATGAAAATGTAATGAGCTGTTTGGCTTGGCCTGCTCTGTGCTTGAAACTGCAATGGCAATGGAAATGAATTAAAAATGGAATGAGCTGTTAGGCTTGGCCTGCCCTGTGCTCGAAACTACAATGGCAATGGAAAGGAAATGAAAATGTAATGAGGGCTTGGCCTGCCCTGTGCTTGAAACTGCAATGGCAATGGAAATGAAATGAAAATGCAATTAGCTTTTTGGCCTGTCCTGTGCTTGAAACTGCAATGGCAATGGAAGTGAAATGTAGATGCAATCAGCTGTTCGGCCTGCCCTGTGCTTGAAACTGCAATGGCAATGGAAGTGAAATGAAAATGCAATCAGCTGTTCGGCCTGCCCTGTGCTTGAAACTGCAATGGAAATGGAAAATAAATTAAAATGCAATATTGTTCGGCCTGCCCTGTGCTTGAAATGATAATGGAAATGGAAATGAAATGAAATGAGTTGTTTGGCCTGCCTGAAACCACTAATTTTGGCCCACAAGGCCCCTATTAGCTGAGAAACCAGTCCCTTTTGCCCCAAATGCCCGTATTAGTCCAGGAGGAGCATTTTGGCCCAAAAGGCCCTTGCCAGGCCTGGAAAAGTCCAGAAAAAGTGCCTTTCACTGAATGTTCACAGATTTTTTTAAAGAGCCCCTTCGGCCCATCAGGCCTGGTCTAGCCCAGGAGGAGTCCCTTTGGCCTATCAGTAAGTGTTCCCCCTGCAAGTAATAAACCTCACTCCAGAATTTTTCTTCCTCCCCCTGTGAGATCCAGGCTAGGATAGACTTTCCTTTTTACATTGCTGTGATCTGCAGAAAAAGATGAAAAATGTCTAAAATTGATTCTCCACCATCTCCCCCTTCTCTCTCTCACAGAGTCTCTCACCTGTTTTGGGCAGAATTTATGGCAGTTTCTGAGCTGCCAGCCCATCAGGCCTGAGTGACTGAGCTGAAAGCCCACCAGGCATGAGTGACTGAGCTGCCAGCCCACCAGGCCTGAGTGACTGAGCTGCAAGCCCACCAGGCCTGAGTGACTGAGCTGCCAGCCCAAGAATCCATTCGGCCCACAATGTCCATACTAGCCCTCTGTAAACCAGTCCCTTCGGCCTACAACACCCAGACTAGCACTCCAGAAAGCCCCCTCCCCACAGGCCACTAATATTGGAATTAGTGGAGAAGTGAAATATTGCGTTGGGGGACCAGCCCTCCCATGTGAACATGGGACCAAACGGGTCCCACTTAGTTTAGTGTTATAATAAAGAAATCATTGATATAGACCATTGACTGTTGCAACATTAGGAGTTGTTCCATAATGGAATAGGGTGGTTGCTCCCACTGAATCAGCCCTGCACGCAGGAAATCCTTTCTCTCATCCACTGCTTCAATGCAGAATTCACAGAAGGAATGCTTTCAGGTCTGGGTCCAGAGAAATGCAAGAGAGAGGATAGAAAAAATTGCTGGAGAAACTCAGCGGGTGCGGCAGCATCTATGGAGTGAAGGAAATAGGCAACATTTCGAGCCGAAACCCTTCTTCAGACTGAACTATTCATCAGTCTCAAGAAGGGTTTCGGCCCGAAACGTTGCCTATTTCCTTCGCTCCATAGATGCTGCCGCACTCGCTGAGTTTCTCCAACAATTTTGTCTACATTCGATTCTCCAGCATCTACAGTTCCTTCTTGAACAGATGCAAGAGAGAAATGGTTGGTGATGGGGTGTGTAGAGGTGAGGGAGCTTGCAGTAGTGTCAGCGACGGCAGAACTGAGTTGAGTTTAGTTTATTGCCACGTGTACCGAGGTACAGTGAAAAGGTTTTGTTCCGTGCTAACCAGTCAGCGGGAAGACAATACTTGATTACAATCGAGCCGTCCACAGTGAACAGATAGAGAAGATAGACACAAAGAGCTGGAATAGCTGAGCGGGACAGGCAGCGTCACTGGGTGACGATTCAGGTCGAGACCCTTCTTCAGACTGATGTACAGATACCGATTGGGTTGCAACGACGCATGCTGCAATATTTAACATGATGGTTGACGTTGGGTTCCAAACAGATTCGGTAAACACAAATCTACTGAGAGAATAATTTAACATTTACCAAATACATACTTACTGAATATGAAAGGCTTGGATTGAGTGGATGAGGAGAGGATGTTTCCACTAGTGGGAGAGTCTAGGACTAGTGGTCATAGCATCAGAATTAAAGGACGTTCCTTAAGGAAGGAGATGAGGAGGAACTTATTTAGTCAGAGAGTGGTGAATCTGTGGAATTCTTTGCTGTGGAGGCCAGTTGAATTTAAAGGCAGAGATAGATAGATTATTTATTAGTACGGGTCAGGGGTTATAGGGAGAAGACAGGATAATGGGGTTAGGAAGGAGAGATAGATCAGCCTTGATTGAATGACGGAATAGACCGGCTGGGCAAAATGACCGAATTCTTCCCCTATCTCTTATGACTATGAAGATTTGTAGGATTCAGCTATATTTTCTTCTGAAAAGCTTTGGTTTCATTCTGAGGTATTATTACGGAGAACCAGCACTTAAAACATCAAATAAAGCTTTTGAGCAGAAAATGTGAAGAAGGTTCAGCTTAGATAAGATAGAATTGTACGTAATTTTGATTAAAAAACTCTGTTGGTCATGACACGTTTGACAGCCTCCTGATATCAAAACTCTTAATAGCATTATTGTTTCATTTATGTGTGATCAAGGAAGAACTTAAAAAATGTCATTATTTGCTTTTCTACAATTACCCCTTGCGGTTTTACCATCTTTAGTCTCTGTACATAACATAATGGTTTTTTCTTTTTTTCCTCACTCTTCAAGAATTTGCTGCAGGCAATGTTACAGATGAGATCATTTGCATTTTCTTGCATATGGGCTTGATTTATATTAGTTTCCCTTTCCATATATGTCTTCATATGCCAAAAATTAAAAAGAAAATATCAGTCTAAATTATAGGCATGCAGTACCAGCATCATTTATCTTTTGAATTTGGATTTATAATTAGAAATGCTGTAACATAGGAAGTAGAATAGGCAACTTATTGGGAATGGGTATGGTGAATGCACAATCATTTTACCCATGGTAGGGGAATCAAGAAAGGCACAGGAATCTGTAGGTGGTGCTACCTCTAAAAGGCAGCCAATATCACCAAAGACCCGCATCAACCTGGCCACGCTCTTACTTGGCTACTACCATCAGGAAGAATAGACAATAGGTGCAGGAGTAGGCCATTCGGCCCTTCGAGCCAGCCCCGCCATTCATTGTGATCATGGCTGATCGTCCCCAATCAATAACCCGTGCCTGTCTACTCCCCATATCCCTTGATATCCCCTGACACCGCTATCTTTAAGAGCCCTATCTAGCTCTCTCTTGAAAGCATCCAGAGAACCGGCCTCCACCACCCTCCAAGGCAGAGAATTCCACAGACTCACAACTCTCTGGTACAGGAGCCTGAAAACCATGAGCATCAAGGACAGCTTCTTCCCAGCAAATGTCAGGCTCTTGAACACCACTCAACACTAACCACAACCTCAACAATTATGACCTTGTATGGACTATGTCTTTGGTTTTGGCACTATTATGGTTTCCTAATATTCCAGTTATTAATTCACTGTATTACCGATTATTATATATTTATCAGTGTGTTATTGCATTCCCGCTTTTTCCCCCTTACTACAATCAGTCGGAAGAAGATGGCCCGACCCAAAGCGTCACTTATGCATGTCATCCAGAGATGCTGAATTGTTCCAGCACTTTGTGTCGTTTTTGTAACCTGCACCTGCAGTCCCTTGTGTCTGGTTTAAATTGATTGTTTACCATCTTTGTTGAACACACTTCACTAACCTGCCACTTTACCCAATAATTCATTAAATTATTTTCAGCAACATTTCATAAGTGATTGGAGCAGAATTAGGTCATTCGGCCCATCAAGTCTACTCCGTTATTCAATCATGGCTAATCTCACTTTCCCTCTTAATCCCACTACCGTGCCTTCCGTACCCCTCCTACCCCTGACACCCATACTAATGTAGAATCCATCTACTCATGTAGAATCCATCTAACTCTGCCTTAAAAATATCCATTGTTTTGGCCTCCACAGCCTTTTGTGGCAATGAATTCCACAGATTCACCACCCCCTGACTAAAGAAATTCTTCCTCATTTCCTTCCTAAAGGGAAGTACTTTAATTCTGAGGCTATGCCGCCTAGCCCTAGACTCTCCCGCTAGTGAAAACATCCTCTCCACATCCACTCTATCCAAACCTGTGCCTTGTTACAAATTAGTCAGCCAATACAAAATCTCGAGGCTTTGGAATTCTCTGTTGCTGTGCTTGTTTCCATGCAAGGCATGATTAGATTGTGGAATGACTGATCACTAAGTGCAATCATGATCTCACAGCGGGAACTGTGCATGCTGTGACTTTCTGATGCACTGGAGAAGATTATGTCTGTCCTCCTATAAGGCACGATCGATGTGTGAAATTGATTCTCGTCAGTTCAATTAGCGCACACACACACACCCACACACAAACACACACACACACACACACACACACACACACACACACACACACACACACACACATCAGACACACACACACACACACACACACACACACACACACACACACACACACACACACACACACACACACACACACACACACACACACACACACACACACACACACATTCAGACACACACACACACACACACACACACACACACACACACACACACACACACACACACACACACACACACACACACACACACACACACACACACACACACACACACACACACTAGCGAACCTGAGCAGAAATGAGAGTTCTGCACCTGCATTATTTAATGGGTTCATCAATTACTGGGGTTGGTCTGGGAGCTTGTTGCAGCCAATCTTCGTGGAACTGGTATACAGAACTTCAGACGTATCAGTATTGAAGTGCACTTATCTGTAAAGGTGAGTTCTTACTTTTGACTCAAAGTATGACTTCATTGCGGATGACACAAAGCTGGGTGGCAGTATGAGCTGCGAGGGGAATGCAATGAGGCTGCAAGGTGACTTGGATAGGTTTGGCGAGTGGGCAGATGCATAGCAGATGCAGTATGATGTGGATTAAAGTGGGGTTATCCAATTTGGTGGCAAGAACAGGAAGGCAGATTATTATCTGTAGGTTTCAAGGTTTCAAGGTCAGTTTATTGTCACATGTTAAGGTACAGTGGAATTTGAATTACCGTAGAGCTATACTAAGTGAAAAGCAACAAGGCACACAACCACATAAAAGTTAACATGAACATCCATCACAGTGGATTCCACATTCTCACTGTGATGGAAGGCAATAAGGTTCCATCTTCTTCCTCTTTGTTCTCCCGAGGTCGGGGCAGTCAAACAATCCGCAGTTGGGGCGATCAAAGCCCCCGCAGCCGACGTTGGGGCGGTTGAAACACTCTGCGGCATGGAATTCCCGAGTCGGCCCTTTCTTAACGGAGACTGTGGGCTCCACGAGGTTAAAGTCCCGCAGACTCCCGCGGCCTGAACCGCCCGCTGGTCTCCAGGAAAGGCAGCCAACTCCACGATGTTAGGCCGCAGTGGGGGCGGAGATTTGATAGGGAAATAAATTGCATCTCTGTCGAGGTAAGAGATTGAAATAAAGTTTCCCCCAAACCTCCCCCCCACCCAACCCCACATAAAACAAACCAAGGAACACTAAAACATTATTTTAACACACTAAAAATAACAAAAACAGAAGAAAGGACAGACAGACTGAAAGGTGTCAGATTAGGAAAAGGGGTGGTGCAATGAGATCTGGGTGTGCTTGTACATCAATCACTGAAAGTAAGCATGCAGGAAAGTAGGCAGTGAAGAAAGCTAATGGCATGTTGGCTTTCATTGCGAGAGGATTTGCGTTTAGGAACTACTGCAGTTGTACAGGGCCCTGGTGAGACCGCACCTGCAGTATCGTGTACAATTTTGATCTCAAAATTTAAGACAGGACATTCTTGCTATTGAGGGAGTGCAGCGTAGGTTCACCAGGTTAATTCCCGGGATTCCCGGGTGTCGAATGGGATAGTGGAGGATGGAGTTAAAGGGAAAGGGTTTCTTAAATGTGTGAGCGTAGAGACCGAGGGGTGTAAAATGCGGGTAGAAGAAATAGGTAGCAAGGTGAAAAGTAAAAGTGGCAGGCAGACAAAACCAGGGCAAAAATCAAAAAGGGCCACTTTTCAACATAATTGTATAAGGGGTAAGAGTGTTGTAAAAAGAAGCCTGAAGGCTTTGTGTCTCAATGCAAGGAGCATTCGTAATAAGGTGGATGAGTTGAATGTGCAGATAGCTATTAATGACTATGATATAGTTGGGATCACGGAGACATGGCTCCAGGGTGACCAAGGCTGGGAGCTGAACATCCAGGGATATTCAATATTCAGGAGGGATAGACAGAAAGGAAAAGGAGGTGGGGTAGCGTTATTGATTAGAGAGGGGATTAATGCAATGGAAAGGAAGGACATTAGTTTGGAGGATGTGGAATCGGTATGGGTAGAGCTGCAAAACCCTAAGGGGCAGAAAACGCTGGTGGGTGTTGTGTACAGGCCACCTAACAGTAGTAGTGAAGTTGGAGATGGTATCAAACAGGAAATTAGAAATGCGTGCGACAAAGGCAAAACAGTTATAATGGGTGACTTCAATCTACATTTAGATTGGGTGAATCAAATTGGCAGGGGTGCTGAGGAAGAGGATTTCTTGGAATGTATGCGGGATAGTTATCTAAATCAACATGTAGAGGAACCAACGAGAGAGCAGGCTATTTTAGACTGGGTATTGAGTAATGAGGAAGGGTTAGTTAGCAATCTTGTTGTACGTGCCCCCTTGGGCAAGAGTGACCATAATATGGTTGAGTTCTTCATTAGGATGGAGAGTGACATTGTTAATTCAGAAACAATGGTTCTGAACTTAAAGAAAGGTAACTTTGAGGGTATGAGACGTGAATTGGCCAAGATTGACTGGCAATTAATTCTAAAAGGGTTGACGGTGGATATGCAATGGAAGACATTTAAAGACTGCATGGATGAACTACAAAAATTGTTCATCCCAGTTTGGCAAAAGAATAAATCAGGGAAGGTAGTACATCCATGGATAACAAGGGAAATCAGGGATAGTATCAAAGCGAAGGATGATGCGTACAAATTAGCCAGAAAAAGCAGCATACCGGAGGACTGGGAGAAATTCAAAGACCAGCAGAGGAGGACAAAGGGCTTAATTAGGAAAGGAAAAATAGATTATGAAAGAAAAATGGCAGGGAACATAAAAACTGACTGCAAAAGTTTTTATAGATATGTGAAAAGAAAGAGATTAGTTAAAACAAATGTAGGTCCCTTGCAGTCAGAAACAGGTGAGTTGATCATGGGGAACAAGGATATGGCGGACCAATTGAATAACTACTTTGGTTCCGTCTTCACTAAGGAAGACATAAATAATTTGCCGGAAATAGCAGGGGACCACGGGTCAAAGGAGTTGGAGGAATTGAGTGAAATCCAGGTTAGCCGGGAAGTGGTGTTGGGTAAATTGAATGGATTAAAGGCCGATAAATCCCCAGGGCCAGATAGGCTGCATCCCAGAGTACTTAAGGAAGTAGCTCCAGAAATAGTGGATGCATTAGTAATAATCTTTCAAAACTCTTTAGATTCTGGAGTAGTTCCTGAAGATTGGCGGGTAGCAAACGTAACCCCACTTTTTAAGAAGGGAGGGAGAGAGAAAATGGGGAATTACAGACCAGTTAGTCTAATATCGGTAGTGGGGAAACTGCTAGAGTCAGTTATTAAAGATGGGATAGCAGCACATTTGGAAAGTGGTGAAATCATTGGACAAAGTCAGCATGGATTTACGAAAGGTAAATCATGTCTGACGAATCTTATAGAATTTTTCGAGGATATAACTAGTAGTGTGGATAGGGGAGAACCAGTGAATGTGGTGTATCTGGACTTCCAGAAGGCTTTCGACAAGGTCCCACATAAGAGATTAGTATACAAACTTAAAGCACACAGCATTGGGGGTTCAGTATTGATGTGGATAGAGAACTGGCTGGCAAACAGGAAGCAAAGAGTAGGAGTAAACGGGTCCTTTTCACAATGGCAGGCAGTGACTAGTGGGGTACCGCAAGGCTCAGTGCTGTGACCCCAGCTATTTACAATATATATTAATGATCTGGATGAGGGAATTGAAGGCAATATCTCCAAGTTTGCGGATGACACTAAGCTGGGGGGCAGTGTTAGCTGTGAGGAGGATGCTAGGATACTGCAAGGTGACTTGGATAGGCTGGGTGAGTGGGCAAATGTTTGGCAGATGCAGTATAATGTGGATAAATGTGAGGTTATCCATTTTGGTGGCAAAAACAGGAAAGCAGACTATTATCTAAATGGTGGCCGATTGGGAAAGGGGGAGATGCAGCGAGACCTGGGTGTCATGGTACACCAGTCATTGAAGGTAGGCATGCAGGTGCAGCAGGCAGTAAAGAAAGCGAATGGTATGTTAGCTTTCATTGCAAAAGGATTTGAGTATAGGAGCAGGGAGGTTCTACTGCAGTTGTACAGGGTCTTGGTGAGACCACACCTGGATCTTCTTGAATTTTTTGAAGAGGTTACTAGGGAAATTGACGAGGGTAAAGCAGTGGATGCTGTCTATATGGACTTTAGTAAGGCCTTTGACAAGGTTCCTCATGGAAGGTTGGTTAAGAAGGTTCAACTGTTGGGTATAAATGCAGGAATAGCAAGATGGATTCAACAGTGGCTGAATGGGAGAAGCCAGAGGGTAATGGTGGATGGCTGTTTATCGGGTTGGAGGCAAGTGACTAGTGGGGTGCCTCAGGGATCTGTGTTGGGTCCTTTGTTGTTTGTCATGTACATCAATGATCTGGATGAAGGTGTGGTAAATTGGATTAGTAAGTATGCAGATGATACCAAGATAGGGGGTGTTGTGGATAATGAAGAGGATTTCCAAAGTCTACAGAGTGATTTAGGCCATTTGGAAAAATGGGCTGAAAGATGGCAGATGGAGTTTAATGCTGATAAATGTGAGGTGCTACACCTTGGCAGGACAAATCAAAATTGGACGTACATGGTAAATGGTAGGGAATTGAAGAATACAGTTGAACAGAGGGATCTGGGTATAACCGTGCATAGTTCCTTGAAGGTGGAATCTCATATAGATAGGGTGGTAAAGAAAGCTTTTGGTATGCTAGCCTTTATAAATCAGAGCATTGAGTATAGAAGCTGGGATGTAATGTTAAAATTGTACAAGGCATTGGTGAGACCAAATCTGGAGTATGGTGTACAATTTTGGTCGCCAAATTATAGGAAGGATGTCAACAAAATAGAGAGAGTACAGAGGAGATTTACTAGAATGTTGCCTGGGTTTCAACAACTAAGTTACAGAGATAGGTTGAATAAGTTAGGTCTTTATTCTCTGGAGCGCAGAAGGTTAAGGGGGGACCTGATAGAGGTCTTTAAAATGATGAGAGGGATAGACAGAGTTGATGTGGACAAGCTTTTCCCTTTGAGAATAGGGAAGATTCAAACAAGAGGACATGACTTCAGAATTAAGGGACAGAAGTTTAGGGGTAATATGAGGGGGACTTCTTTACGCAGAGAGTGGTGGCGGTGTGGAATGAGCTCCCAGTGGAAGTGGTGGAGGCAGGTTCATTGGTATCATTTAAAAATAAATTGGATAGGCATATGGATGAGAAGGGAATGGAGGGTTATGGTACGAGTGCAGGCAGGTGGGACTAAGGGGAACAAAATTTGTTCGGCATGGACTTGTAGGGCCGAGATGGCCTGTTTCCGTGCTGTAATTGTTATATGTTTATATGGTTATATGGTTACTATTGCCATAGAGGGAATGCAGAGACGGTTCACCAGACTGATTCCTGGGATGTCAGGACTGTCTTATGAAGAAAGACTGGATAGACTTGGTTTATACTCTCTAGAATTTAGGAGATTGAGAGGGGATCTTATAGAAACTTACAAAATTCTTAAGGGGTTGGACAGGCTAGATGCAGGAAGATTGTTCCCGATGTTAGGGAAGTCCAGGACAAGGGGTCACAGCTTAAGGATAAGGGGGAAATCCTTTAAAACCGAGATGAGAAGAACTTTTTCACACAGAGAGTGGTGAATCTCTGGAACTCTCTGCCACAGAGGGTAGTTGAGGCCCGTTCATTGGCTATATTTAAGAGGGAGTTAGATGTGGCCCTTGTGGATATGGGGATCAGGGGGTATGGAGAGAAGGCAGGTACGGGATACTGAGTTGGATGATCAGCCATGATCATATTGAATGGCGGTGCAGGCTCGAAGGGCCGAATGGCCTACTCCTGCGCCTAATCAGTCTGGTGAACCTTCTCTGCACTCCCTCTATGGCAATGATGTCCTTCCTCAGATTTGGAGACCAAAATATGAGAATAGTGAAGACAACCTCCTTTGATCCTTCGATCTCCTTCGACCTCCCTTTGACTATGATGAAGACTATCTACGACTACCTTTGACTACCCTCGATTACCAACAACTAACATGCCGACCTACTACGACTAAACCTACGAGTAAAAAAAGTATCGATTTTTATCCATGGCGTCCTTTTTTTACTCGCGGGCATTTTTTAACATATTGAAAAAAAACGCCGCGACCTGGCTGAGGCCTCGAGTACACGGAGACCACTGTCGAGCATGAAGGAGAGTTACGAAGACCTCCTATGCCTCGTGTCGACCTTGCTGCGAGTATGAGCCAAGGGAAAACTCGCCAGAACTCCCGGATTAGGTCGCCCAAGTGAGACAGGCCCTTTAGATTTTGCTCTTGGGGCTAATAGAATCAAGGGTTATGGGGAAGAAGCAGGAATGGGGTACTGATTTTGGATGATCAGCCATGATCATATTGAATGACGGTGCTGGCTCGAAGGGCCGAATGGCCTTTTCCTGCACCTGTTTTCTATGTTTCTATATTACAGTGCACTTGTCTGTAAATGTGAGTTCTTACTTTTGACCCAAAGTATGACTATTAAAGCTCTTGTGAAACAAAGGTCTGTCTGAAAACCATCTGGGCATCTTCTTCCCCCAACTGCATTCCCAATTTGGCTATTGGCAATTTCTGGGCCCTCAAGTGTGCACCACCTTTCACTGGTTGCTCACCAGATCCTCAATGTCTTTGTCAATGAAGCGGACAGCCTGCTCGGTTGCTTCTGCAGCAAATCCAGGTTGGGAATAGGGAAGAGAGGGTGTGGAGTTGCACTCATTTCACCTCTTCCTTCTCCGCCAGCCCCATTCCATCCATTTTCCGTTGGCTTCACAGTTTGCAGATCTTCTATCCCAAATGTTTCTTCCCAGCTCTTATCGGGCAATTGAACTGTCCTCTCTCCAACTAGAGTGCGGCCCTGACCTCCCATCTGCCTCATTGGAGACCTTTGGACTATCTTTAAAATCAAGGAACAGTCTCACCCCGGAAACTCCTTCTTAGAAATATAGACATAAAAAAGGAATAGGTGATCTTTTGGGTCGAGTCCCTTCTTCAGATGGAGTCACCCTGAGTCTGAAGAAGGGTCTCGACTCAAAAGATCACCTATTTTTTTTCTCCAGAATTGTTGTCTGTCCTGCTGAGCTACTCCAGCATTTTGCGTCTATCTTTGGTCTAAACCGGCATCTACAGTTTCTTCCTACGTACACTTACTGCAAATATATTTTTTGACCACACTCGAGAAATTCATTATCTTTCTGATGTGAGCTAATCTGCTTATCCTAATCTGCACGAAACTTCAAATGGCCTGATGAAATCACTCTTTGTAGACGTTTTGTGTAACTTTTTGTGTAACTATACTTAAGTATTTTAGTCAAGTCAAGTCAAGTCAAGTTTATTTGTCACATACACATACGAGATGTGCAGTGAAATGAAAGTGGCAATGCTCGCGGATTTTTTGTGCAAAAGACAAACAACAAAGCAACCAAACAAATTATAAACACAATCATAACACACATATTCTTTTACATAATAAATAATAGAAGGAAAAACGTTCTGTAGTCCCTGGTGAGATAGGCGTTTACAGTCCGAATTGCCTCTGGGAAGAAACTCCTTCTCAACCTCTCCGTTCTCACCGCATGGCAACGGAGGCGTTTGCCTGACCGTAGCAGCTGGAACAGTCCGTTGCAGCGGTGGAAGGGGTCTCTCATGATTTTGTTTGCTCTGGAGTTGCACCTCCTGTTGTATAGTTCCTGCAGGGGGGTGTGTGAAGTTCCCATAGTGCGTTCGGCCGAACGCACTACTCTCAGCAGAGCCTTCTTGTCCTTGGCAGAGCAATTCCCAAACCAGATGGTAATGTTACCGGACAAGATGCTTTCCACCGCCGCTGCATAGAAGCACTGGAGGATCCTCGGAGACACTCTGAATTTCCTCAATTGCCTGAGGTGGTAAAGGCGCTGCCTTGCCTTCCTCACGAGTGCCGAGGCGTGTGATGCCCATGTCATATCCTCAGAGATGTGGACTCCCAGATATTTAAAACAGTTCACCCTATCCACAGGATCCCCATTTATACTCAATGGAGTGTACATCCTCGGATGATGTGCCCTCCTAAAGTCCATGATCAGCTCCTTCGTTTTTTTGATGTTCAAGAGGAGGCTGTTATCCTGGCACCAGAGTGCTAGATCAGCCACCTCCTCCCGGTAGGCCTTTTCATCGTTGTCTGAGATCAGGCCCACCACCACAGTGTCATCAGCAAACTTAATTATTGAATTAAGGTTCACCAGACTGATTCCTGGGATGTCAGGACTTTCATATAAAGAAAGACTGGATAGACTCGGTTTGTACTCGCTAGAATTTAGAAGATTGAGGGGGGATCTTATAGAAACTTACAAAATTCTTAAGGGGTTCGACAGGCTAGATGCAGGAAGATTGTTCCCGGTTGTTGGGGAAGTCCAGAACAAGGGGTCATAGTTTAAGGATAAGGGGGGAATCTTTTAGGACCGAGATGAGGGAAAACATTTTTCACACAGAGTGGTGAATCTGTGGAATTCTCTGCCGCAGAAAAGTAATTGAGGCCAGTTAATTGGCTATATTTAAGAGGGAGTTAGATGTGGCCCTTGTGGCTAAAGGGATCATGGGGTATGGAGAGAAGGCAGGAACAGGATACTGAGTTGGATGATCAGCCATGATCATATTGAATGGCGGTGCAGGCTCGAAGGGCCGAGTGGCCTACTCCTGCACCTATTTTTTCTATGTTTCTATGAATTTGAGCTGAACCTAGCCACACAGTCATGTGTGTACAGGGAGTACAATAGGGGGCTGAGGATGCAACCCTGGGGCGATCCTGTGCTCAGGGTGAGGGACTTCGATGTATTCCCTCCCATCTTGACTACCTGGGGCCTGGCGGTGAGAAAGTCCAGGACCCAGGCACACAGGGAGGTGTTGAGCCCCAATTTCATTAGCTTCCCTGCCAGTCTGGTGGGGACTATCGTGTTGAAGGCTGAACTTTTATGTTGGGAATCTGTGTAATTCTCTGCCACAGAGGTCAGTGGAGGCCAATTCACTGGATATTTTTAAGAGAGAGCTAGTTTTAGCTCTCAAGGCTAACGGAACCAAGGGGTATGGGGAAAAAGCAGGAACAGGGTACTGATTTTGGATGATCAGCCATGATCATGTTGAATGGCAGTGCTGGCTCGAAGGGCTAATGGCCTACTCCTGCACCTATTGTCTATGTTTCCATGTTTCTAAGAGCTGAAAAGAAAAGGTTGTTGTCAAGGATCTGGTGTATTTGGCATGATCCAATAAAGTTGGTCAGAAAACATCTTCCCATTTTAAGAGTACACTTTTGACTGAAGAAGCATTCTGTCCCATAACGTGACCAGACCCCAAATGCTGGAGTAACTCAGCGAGACAGGCAGCATCTGTGGAGAGAAGGAATGGGTGATGTTTCGAGTTGTAACCCTTCTTCAGACTGAGAGTCAGGGGAGAGGGAGACATATAGGTATGGATGGGTAAGGTGTGAAAACGAGAGATCAAAGGGGACGATCTCTATTTATCTATTGTAACTGAAGAAGGTTCTCGACCCGAAATGTCACCCATTTCTTCTCTCCAGAGATGTTGTCTGTTACTCAGCATTTTGTGTCTAACTTCAGTATAAACCAGCATCTACAGTTCCTTCCTACATGTTACCTGACCCGTTAAGTTACACCAGCATTATGTGTCTTTCTTCAGTATTAACCAGCTCCATAGTTCCTTCCTGCACTTTGTAACTTTTATCTGTCACTGTATCTAGATCATGGAACATAGAACAGTTAAGCACAGGGACAGGCCTTCGGCCCACAATGTCTGTGCCGAACATGATGCCACGATAAATCGATCTTATCTGCATGCACATGATACACACCCCTCCATTCTCTGCATATCCATGTGACGATCTAAAAACCACTGTGATATCTGCTCCACCACTACCCCTGCCAGTGCGTTCCAGTCACTCATCGCCCCTCTGTGTAAAAATACTTGCCCCGCATATCTCCTTGACATTTGCCCCTTGCCCCGTAAAGCTATTCCCACTAGTCTTTGACATTTCCATGCAGGGAAAAAGCATTTTGCATCTACTTATTAATAGACATGTTGCTCCTTCCTCTTGATGTGTATTATCTACTATTTAATGTAAAACCAAGGGCCCTGCTTATTGAGCATTCTTTTAATGCTCCTTCAATAACCCCTTCATATTTTCTATCTCACTTCGTGCATTACATCCTATCTTTCTCCTTTAGTTTTAGTTTAGTGATACAGCGCGGCAACGGGCCATTTGGCCCACAGCGCTTTAGTAACGACCAGCAATCCCCGCACATTAACGCCATCCTTACACACACATATGGGAAAATGTACACTTTTACCAAAACCAAATAACCTGCAAACATGGAGGTCTTTGGAGTGTGGGAGGAAACCGGAGCTCCCGGAGAAAACCCATGCGGTCAGGGGGAGGACGAACAAACTCCGTACGGACAAGCAAGTGTGGTCAGGATCGAACCTGAGACCCCAGCGCTGTAAGGCAGAAACTCTGCCGCTGTGCCACCGAGCCACCTCCTCTCGTATATTGTCCTAAATGTTACCCTGATTTGTGAAAATAGACACAAGGTATTCATGGCTCTTGTTCCTTCACACACATGTCATCTTTTGACAGTGATTTTTGTGGACGAAAATGTGCTAATATGCAAGATTAATATGTCACATGGCTGGAAAACAAAATAACTTTTTAGAGGGGCTGTTGTACCAGTGCATACCATCAAAGAAAAGCAGCGCCTCCTGGCCTCTGGTAACTCCCACTCTTTCTTCAGCTGCCTTCATGTTTTACTGCATTCGATTTTTGAGCTTTCCACGATTTTACTTGCTAATGTTTTTACCTTGATGCCCAAAGTTCCTGCTACTTTCATCCCCACAAGGAAAGACCAATTTTTACTTCCATGTCTGCCCTCACGTTCTTTGAGGATAGATCATCTTAGGAACAAAGTTGAATATAGGCATTCAGCCATTTAGTTTATATTAGTTTGAAGGTACGGCACGGAAAAAGACCCTTCGGCCAACTGATTCCGCGCCGACCAGTGATCCCCGTACACTAGCACTATCCTACACATGGGGACAAGTTACAAGTTACAATTCTTACCAAAGCTAATTAACCTATGAACCTGTACGTCTTTGAAGTGTGGGGAGGAAACCGGAGCATCTGGAGAAAACCCACGTGGTCACGGGGAGAACATACAAACTCCCTGCACACAGCACCCGTAGTCAGCATCGAACCCAGGACTCTGGTGCTGTAACTCTACTGCTGCACCACCATGCCCCCCCCCTAAACCCATACGGTTTGCCATTTGGTTAGATCACGGTGTAACATAACTCTGCCTAAGGGCATGGTTCCATACTCCTTTACATTCTGACAAAAAACTCTCTATCCCAATCTATGCTGCTATTGATGATATAAAGGGGCAAAAACTTACTGAATTTGTATTCCGTTCCAATACCAGTTCAGTTCAGTTCAGTTTAGTTTAGTTTATTGTCACGTGTACTGAGGTACAGTGAAAAGCTTTTGTTGCGTGCTATCCAGTCAGCAGAAAGACAATACATGATTACAATCGAGCCATTTGCAGTGTATAGATACATGATAAGAGAATAATGTATAGTGCAAGGTAAAGGCAGCAAAGTCCGAACAAGGATAGTCCGAAATGACTATCCACATTGCTGATGGAGACTTTAACTTACCAGGTAAGGTGCTTCCATTAAAATGCCCAATGGAGGAATGCTACAGTATATATAATTATCTACCAGTAATTTCTACCTTCTTGCAGTCATATTTTGTGGACCGAAGATAGACACAAAATGCTGGAGTCACTCAGCGAGGCAAGCAGTTTCTCTGGAGGGAAGGAATAGGTAAAGAAGGGTCTTGACCCGAAATGTCACCCATTCCTTCTCTCCAGAGATGCTGAGTTTGTTGTGTCTATATTTTGTATCCATTGGGCTCTTTGCAATAAAATGTATTTGTTGAATGGAATTTAATCTGACAGTGAGTGAGGCTGAAATGACGGTTCATTGTTTGCGTTTTTGTTTTCTTCCCTCAGAGGCCTGCAGAGATTGTAGAAGAGGAGGAGAACTTGCAAGAGCGGAGTAAAAAAGGCAGTGACAATGGGAGAGATGGGAGGCTCCAAAATGTGGGCGAAAAGATTGGTAATGACATGTTCAACACAGAAGAGACCCCTACGCCCCATCGCTCTGAAGAATATCCTCGTTTGCATGCGGATCCACGTGACAAAGGAAAGAAAGGCAAAGCACGTGAAGCTGGTCCTCGGGCAGAGAAAAAAATGGCCGACCCGGTCAAAGAAGAGGTGGAAGATGCCGCCCAACCAGGAGAGAATCCTAAAGGTAGACGGTTTCACCCGCAGGATCCTCCTCAGAAAGGGAAGACCATTGAAGAAATTGAAGCTGGACTTCAGATGGAAGAGAAGATCGATGGCCTTGCAAAGCAGGGGAAGGACGGTGTTGAAGCTCAGATGGAAGAGAGCCCAAACGCTAAATACCTTTCCCCGCAAGATCCTCCTTACAAAGTAGAGAAGGTAATTGATGAAAGCAAAGCCGATATTCAAGTGGACGAAGACGTTGTTGACCTTGCTGGGCAAACGGCAGGAATTGTGAATCAACCAGTTTGGAATCTGCAAGATAAACGTCCTCCTGCCCTGCTGGGTCCCTCTCAGGTAGAGGACACCATTGAGGAAAGCGAACCTGAGCTTCGAGTGGAAGAAGAGTCTTCTGATCTTGTGGAGCAAGAGGTGGAAGCTGCCAGTCAAGCAGTAGAGGGTCCAAAAGACACTCATTTCCCACCACAAGACCTTCTGGAAGAAGAAGAGATCGATGAAAGTGAAGCTGATCCTCAGCTGGATGAAGAGATGGCTGACCTTGCGGTGGAGGAAGGTGCAGATCAGGTACAGGAGGATTGTGAAGATCCCGATCAGGAATTGGAGGATAGTTCCGCGGAGCAAGAGGTTCCTCTGGATGAGATTGAGAGTGAAATCATATCTGCGTTGGAGGCCGGCACGGTAATGGACGTTTTATAATTCTGTTTTGTGTTCTCACAAGAGTTCCCACATTATAGAGTCATAGTCATAGAGTGATACAGTGTGGAAACAGGCCCGTCACCCCAACGCCCACACCGGCCAACATGTCCCAGCTACACTAGTCCCACCTGCCTGCGCTTAGTCCATATCCCTCCAAACTTGTCCTATCCATGTACCCGTCTAACTGTTTCTTAAACGTTGGGATAGGCCCTGCTTCTGGCAGCTTGTTCCATACACCCACCACCCTTTGTGTGAAAAAGTTACCCCTCAGATTCCTATTAAATCTTTTCCCCTTCACCTTGAAGGCTCCTCGATTCCCCTACTCTGGGCAAGAGTGCATCTACCTGATCTATTCCTCTCACCTCTATTAGATCACCCCTCATCCTCTTACACTCCAAGGAATAGAGACCCAGCGTACTCAACCTCTCCCTATAATTCAGACCTTCTGGTCCTGGCAACATCCTCGTAAATCTTCTCTAAACCCTTTCAAGCTTGACAATGTCTTTTCTATAACATGTTGCCTTCTATAACATTATGTAGAACATCCAAGAAGCACATCAAATGCTTTTTAAAATTGTGAAAATTGCTTTACTTTCAGCAACTCGTAAATGCTAATGAGAATTGGTTTCACAACCATGTGATTTGAATAAAACATAGAACAGTACATCACAAGAATAGGCCCTTTGGCCCGCAATGACTCAGCTGAACATGATGCCAAGACCATCGCTAATCTACCTGCACATAACCCATATCCTCCATTCCCTGCATATCTAAATATAATTTCCCAAAATTAATTAAATTAAATGCCACTATCGTTTGCTTCAGCCACCACCCTGGCAGCTCATTCCAGGCATCATGTAGATAAGAACTTACCCTGCAAATCTCCTTTAAACTTTGTCCCTCTCACCATAAAACCAATATTTGATTTTCATAAATTCATGTTCATGTGATAGGAGCAGAATTAGGCCCTTCGGCCCACCAAGGCTACTCCGCCATCCAATCACGGCTGATCTAACTTTCCCTCTCAACCCAATTCTCCTGCCTTCTCCGCATAACCTCTGACACCCGTACCAATCAAGAATCTATCAATCTCTGCCTTAAAAATATCCATGGGCCTGGCCTCCACAACCATCGATGGCAATGAATTCAACAGATTACCATCCTGGCTGCAAACTGTAAACACTGACTGTAAACGCTCCCACTTCTTTGGAAAATTACTTTCAAAGTACATGGAGCATAAGATTGCCTTCAGAGCAGTATGTTGAGTGCCATGTTACCTTCTGACTGTAACTTAAAACAAATATTTTTCACTTGATTTGTGCCATCTGGTACATGAGGTAATGTGATGATGGATTTGTCACTTATGCAGATGCAGTGGTATGCAGACAGAGCTGGTGATATTACTCTTTATGCTAAATTGATTTGGAAGCCTACACTGGCTTCATGGTGGCACAGTGGTGCAGCGGTAGAGTTACTGCTTCACATCGCTTGCAGCACCAGAGACCCGGGTTCGACCCCGAATGCAGGTGCTGTCTGTACGAAGGTTGTACCTTCTCCCCCTGACCGCGTGGGTTTTCTCAGAGATCTTCGCTATCCTCCCACACTCCAAAGACGTACAGGTTTGTAGGTTAATTAGCATGGTATAAATGTAAATTGTCCCTGGTGTGTGCAGGATAGTGTCAGTGTGCGGGGATTGCGGCCGATGTGGACTTGGTGGTCTGAAGGGCCTGTTTCTGCGTTGTATCTCTAAACTAAACTAAACTAAACTAAACTAAACTAAACTAAACTAAACTAAACTAAACTAAACTAAGCTAAACTAAACTACCAAATCAGACCACAGTGTCTTAGCTAATGCCATTTGTCAATTACTTAGGAAGAACGTAACGTCTAATTATAGGAGCAGAACCTAACTTTTGCTGTGCAATGGAATTCCCAATCACTTTAAGGTTTGTTGCCAATTGAGAACTATTTGGAGACAAGTAAAGTGATTGTCTTGCAAGGTGAAGTAACATTTTATGAGTTCTTCAGGATGTATCGAGGATGGGGTGAGCAGAGCCAGATAGATTCTTGTTTACTATGGGTGTCAGGGGTTATGGGGAGAATGCAGGAGAAAGAGGTTAGGAGAGAGAGATATATCAGCCTTGATTGTCTTCAGTTCTGGGCACCATGTTATAGGAAAGATATTGTCAAGCTTGAAAGGGTTCAGAGAAGATTTACGAGGACATTGCCAGGACTAGAGAGTCTGAGCTATAGGGAGAGGTTGAGTAGGCTGGGTCTCTATTCCCTGGAGCGCAGGAGGATAAGGGGTGATCTTTTGGAGTGTATAAAATCATGAGAAGAATAGATCGGGTAGATGCACAGAATCTCTTGTCCACCGTAGTGGAATCAAAGACCCGAGGACATAAGTTCAAGGTGAAGGGGAAAAGATTTAACAGGAATCTGAGGGGTAACCTTTTCACGCAAAGGGTGGTGGGTGTATGGAACAAGCTGCCAGAGGAGGTAGTTGAGGCTGGGGCTATCCCAACGTTTAAGAAAAAGTTAGACAGGTACATGGATAGGACAAGTTTGGAGGGATATGGATTAGGCGCACGCAGGTGGGACTAGTGTAACTGGGACATGTTGGCTGGTGTGGGCAAGTTGGGCCCTCTATGACTCTATGATTGAATGGCGGAGTATGGCCTAATTCTGCTTTATCACTTATGAACATGAGCATATATTCGTTATTTAAACTTTTATAAATCATAAGACAGAGGAGCAGAATTAGGCAATTCGACCGGTCGAATCTGCCCCGCTATCCGATCATGACTGATCTATTTTTCCCTCTCAACTCTGTTCTTTTGCCTTCTCCATGTAACCTTTGACACCCATATTAATCAAGAACCTATCAATCTCTGCTTTAAAAACACCCAAAGTTTTGGGCTCCACTGACGTCTGTGGCAATGAATTCCACATACTCACCACCATCAAGTAAAATAAATTCCTCCTCAGCTCTATCCTGAAGATTTGTCCTCTAATTCTAAGGCTGTGCCCTCTGGATCTAGACTCTCCCACTACTGGAACTATCCTCTTCAAAACTGTTTTATCTAAGCCTTACCCATCAGAACAGGGCTCATGGGTGAGGGTGCTTTTGGGCTTTCGACATGATGGTGTGGAGGGGGAAAGAGCCTGTAGGACATGCTGACCTTCAGCAACAGATGGTGGAGAAGTGGCCCTGTGTGCATCTCCCACCTGCAGCTCACAGGCAGTTGGACACTTCCAATGGAGGTGCCTCATCAACAATTTATTGGGTGCTTGGGCCGAGCTGCCGGAGGAGGTAGTTGTGGCAGGGACTATCGCAATGTTTAAGGAACATTGGGACAGGTACATGGGTAAGACACGTTTAGCGGAATATGGGCCAAACGCAGGCAGGTTGGTCTAATGTAGATGTGACGTGTTGGTCAGTTTGGGAAAATTGGGCTGAATGATGGGTAGGTCAGACTGGGAAGAACAGAATGCTGAAGCAAGACTAGATATAACATTAGGAGAGGCACAGATAGAGTAGATAGTCAGAACCTTTTTCTCAGGGAGGAAATGTCCAACATTAGGGGACATAGCAATTAAATGAGAGGGGGAAAGTTCAATGGAGATGTGCAGTTCAAGTTTTTCACACAGGGATTGGTGGGGGCCTGGAACGCATCGCCAGGGGTGATTGTGGAGGCAAATACAATAGTGGCATTTACGAAGTTTTTAGATAGGCACATGGGAGTGCAGGGGATAGAGGGATATGGATCATATGCAGACAGATCGAGTCATAGAATCAAAGAGTCGCACAGGCCCTTTACATAGTTGCAACAGGCCCTTTGGGTCAACGTGCCCACACCGACCAACATGCTCCATCTCCACTAGTCTCTCTGCCTGCATTTGGCTCAAATCCCTCCAAACGTGTCCTATCCATGAGATAGGTTTAACTAGGTATGATGCTCGGAACAAACATTATGGGCCAAAGCGCCCGTTCCTGTGCTGCACTGTTCTAGGGGCGCTGCACTGGCAGCAGCCTCTGCCTACAGCCTGTCTGTTTTTTCTGTCTTTTTTATTATTTTTAGTTAGTCTAAAGTCTTGTGTTAGGGGGAACTTTAACTTTTCTATGTGGGGGAGGGGGGCAGGGTAAGGGGGAAACCGTCTCCCAGTCTCTTCCTGGCGGGGACGCGACTATTTCTCCGAGTCGCGTCCTCGCCCCCCACCTCGCGGCCTACCAGCTGGATCGGAGCGGCCTTTCCTGCCGGGGACCGGGAACCGGACCAGGGCTGCTACAGCGGCGGCGCAGCGCTGGAGTCACTGCGGAGCGGGCGATACCTACCTGGGTCGCCGTTGGAGCTCCGGAGCGTTGGGCCGTTGCTCCAACATCGTGGAGCTCTGGTGCGGAGAGCTTCCAACGCGGGCGGCGCTGAACGGCATCGTGGAGTCCTGGGGCGCCTTGCAGAGGGTCTCCAGCAGCAGTCTCCACCCGGCGCGGCCTGCGGACTTTGGGAGCCGCAGACTCCGGTAGGAGGGGGCCGACTCTGTGTCCACGCCGCTGAGGACGTCCCGCAGCCCCGACGTCGGACTTTTAATACCCCGGCGTGCGGTCCTGAACATCGGGCCGCCCGTAGCGGCAACTGCGGAGGGCTTGGGGAGACCCTGACCACGGGGAATAGTGGAGGAAGAGACTGACTTTGGTGCCTTCCCACACAGTGGGGAACTTTGATTCTGCTGTGTGGGGATGTTTTATGTCAACTCTATAGTGTGTTGTGTCCTGTTGATTTTTAATGTATGGCTGTATGGAAATTCATTTCACTGTGCCATTAGGCACACGTGACAATTAAAACTATCTTGTATCTCTTGTATCTTGTATCTTCTGTGTTCCGACGTTCTATGTCCTAACAGACCCCCTTTACAACAAGGTTCTTTATAGTAATAGACCTGCACCTGGTGGGAGAATCTGGAAATCATCACAAGTAGGTAAACCACCACTAGAAACAAGGAATTGCTTTGCCTTAGCATTATATTAGCTTAAACACACTCTTGTTTGTCTGTTAACTCTACTGTTTCCACATTGAATAAATCCATTGCAGTAACATGCATGCCTTTTAGGTAGGGTAAGAAATAACGCACACCCCCAGATTCAGGGACAGTTTCTTCACAGCTGTTATCAGGCAACTGAATCATCCTACCACCATCAGTGCTGAACTACTATCTACCATTTTGATGACCCTCAGACTATCCTTGTTCGGACTTTGCTGGCTTAACCAGTCAATGGATCGATTGTAATCACATATTTTCTTTCTGCTGACTTGATAGCATGCAACAAAAGCTTTTCACTGTACACGTGACAATAAATAAAACTGAACTGAATCGACAAACAGCATTGAAGTACAGATTACTTGGAATATAATTAAATGGCATAAGTAGCTTAAGGAGCTGCATGATCTATTCAGCTCACTACCTCTGTGGACCCAGTTGGTGACACTGGAGTCATTATTCTGCAATTAGTTTGAACTTTTATTGCACTTTACTGACTCTAGGCTGCTGAGTATTAAACACTTCCACTATAATCATTACAGTAACTCACTCTTGCTTCATTGTATTCAGGTATAATCTTGAAGGCTTCAATGCAATTTTACTTCGGAGTCACGTGAGTGATTCCGTGAAGAACCCGCTCAGCACGCATGCGCGGCATTACGTCCAGCAGAGCAACAGCGGCACAGCGGGAGTCAGGCGCTCCCGCTATGGAGGTGAAAGAACGGACCGTCAGGTAAGCTGACGTCGGGTTTTCTTTCACAGGGAGCCTTCTGCTTTCAGGCAGATAAGAAAGGCTCTAGAACAAACCTGTCCCCTGCTCGACTCCACGGAGGAGCGTTCCATCTGGGGGGGCGGGGGGGGGGGGCAGCATCAAGGCGGTAGGACCGCTTACCCGGCGCTCCGCTATCCCGACACCGTGCCGAGCCCAGCCCCGCTAGCGCCTGAGCAGCGGGCTGGAAGTACCGCCACGGAAGAGGCGTCCGGCCGGTGGCTCCGACTTATCGGACGGGACGTCTTTCCGCCCGCACGGGGGGAAAGACAGCCGCCTGAACAGACCTGCCCCCGCTCGACTCCACGGAGGAGCGTTCCATCTCGCGGGGGCAGCAACAAGGGGGTAGGACCGCTTACTGGGCGGTCCGCTATACCCGGACACCGCGCCGAGCCCAGCCCGCTAGCGCCTGAGCAGCGGGCTGGAAGTAAAGCCATGGAAGAGGCATCCGGCCGGTGGCTCCGACTTATCGGACGGGGACGTCTCTCCACCCAGGCGGGGGAGAGACAGCCGCCTGAGCCGCATGGAGCGGCTCTTGGAGCAGGAGCTCCAGCGAGGTGCACCCCAGGAGGGGCGCTCTCGCAGAGGGGGGTCAGGCACTCCCTCCACAGTGCCTTGTGCACTGTCCATTGCTTCCTCCTTTCCAGAGGATAGCTTTGGTGACCAGGACTGGGCTGGTCAAGAACAGGGGCAATGGCTGAAGATCTCGGGAGTATGCAAGGGGTGCAGGAACAGGAAGAGCTGCTAGGTGTGGTGGACAGCTACGTGGAAACCCCACGTACAGGAGGCCGTTAAAAGCCTGACGTCAGCCATCACATCGTTTCTCCTCGTTCCATGGACAAATACGGAGATGACCACAACCTTCGTAAACAAGTCATAAGACCTGCCATAAATCCTACATTGCGGGGTTGTGCATACCCCAGCCACTGAGCCATACCCACTGCTCTTTGGCAAAAACCTCACAAAGCATATGAAGGGTATGCAAGAGGTTTTACAAAACATTTGGCTCATGAGGGCAGGGCCAGGACGAGCAAACCAAAAACAGTAATTCCTACGCAGCAGCACCCCATCGCGTCCATCAGTCAACGTCTACCATATGGGACTGATGAAAGCTCGGGGTCTGCATTCTATCACCGAAAGTCTTCTTTAGACCAGGGCCCAGAGCGGACCCCATGTAAAATGTGCCACCCCCCAATGTCACCGCCACGTCAGACAATGTGCAACACTCGTTGGATCGGCAGGAAACAGAAGAATACCCATAACCATGGAGGTAGGTGGGTCTGGTTCCTACCAGCATATAGAGTAATACAAACACATGGGAGTCTATCACGAGTGATCAGTATATACTCAATGGCATTAGTGAATACAAATACAGTTCATACTAGAAAAATTGCCACCAGGTCAACATTCACCCCAGAGGGTATTTTCCCCTCTCCGTTAAAGAAACAAGAGGGACAAGCTGAACTGGTGAGAATAATTACAAAGGGAAAACCTGAACCCTTGCAATTCGTATCAAATAAATTCACTAAACCAAAAAAACATGGTGGATGTCGCATCATCATTGACTTAACTTCACTAAATATGTTTGTTAAGTATATACATTTCAAAATGGAACCGGTTGTTACTGCCAAACAACTAAATTCCAAAGGATACTTCATGGCAAACATTCATCTTAAAGATGTTTACTATTTATTACCATTCACAAGGATCATCGCAGATTTACCTGGATGGGGCAGCTATAGCAGTTTAAAGCGTTACCCAATGGGTTCACATCAGCCAAGAGTGTCACCAAGACACTAACAACCAGCTCTGGCAATATTCAGAAGACAAAAACATATTGTCATGGCATATCTTGATGATATCCTAAATGGTAGGCAAGACCATGAAATTGACTATGTTAGCTGTTCAGCTACCAAACAGTTATTCGAAACCCTGGGGTTGTCTTACATCCAGATAAATCTAAGTTGAAGCCATCCACTTTCATGGACTTCTTGGGCTTCACAATTAATTCAGTCTACGTGACTGTAACATTGCCAAGAGACACATAGTTGAATTGGCACAATCATGCAACAATTTAATGGTCAACAAACTACCAACTACTCGACAAGTAACAGAGTAGTTGGGAAAATGGTGGCAGGATTTCCGGCTACATAAATCGGACCTTTGTACCAAAAACGAAATACAGGTCATTATGATCATTTCATGAAGTTACCCACTGAAGTAATATCAGAGCTACAGTGGTGGGCAAAAAACGTTTGACATAGTTTTCAGCCTATTATCATCACTAACCCTACGTTAGTTATCCAAACAGATGACAGTGTTCAAGGCTGGGGTGCAACTAACTCTATATCCAGCACAAGTAGTAGATGGACTAACCCAGAATCATTGTTACCACTTACACTTATAATTAATGGGCATTAATTATCTAGAGATGTTGGGTGACTTTTATGGTTTAAAAGCAGATGCATAAATATGCATCACTTGCATGTACGGTTATAAATAGATAATACTACGGTGGTGGCCTACATTAACCATATGGGCGGCATAAAATCAGTATCATGCGACAAGTTGGTCAACACAATTTGGCAATGGTATGTCCAAAGACATATTTGGCTATCAGTAACTTACCTGCCAGGTAAGCTAAATACAGTGGCAGACACCAGGTCACATAAATTTAATGACAACATCGAATGGATGTTAAAAACCCCCCAAAAAATCAAGCAATATGGCACACCAGATATCGATTTATTTGCATCAAGGCTAAATCACCAGGTACCTATGTATGTCACTTGGGAACCACACCCTGAGGCAGCAGCGGTAGATGCGTTCGCGCTGGATTGGGGAAATTCTTCTTCTATGCATTTCCTCCCTTCTGCCTCATCAGTCGGGGACTACGCACAGTACAAATGTTTCAGGTATTTTGATAGTACCCGACTGGCCTACACAGCCATGGTTCCCAATACTCCATGACATGGTTGTTGAAACTCTGATGGTATTCCCCAGTGACCCAGAGTTATTAACACCCAGTGTCGGGCACAAGCCACCCGTGCCATGACAAAATCAAACTCCTGGGTTGCAGATTCTGCACAAACCACTTCTGGGACTGGGATTATCAGATCAAACCGTCGACACCATGTCAGCATCCCTCTGAACATCCACTAAAAAACAGCAATTGTCCAGCATCAAAAAATGGGAGAAGTACTGCTTGGATACAGGGACCACCTACTCAACCGCTACAGTTACCAACGTACTGGAATTCCTGGCGAACCTTCACCACGATGAAGGACTCAGCTACAGAGCCATCAACACAACTAGAATTGCCCTGCCTGTCTATTTAAAACCAGCTCCAGGACAACAGGCCATGGGGTCCCACCAGCTGGTGGTCAAACTAATGAAGGGTATTTACAACTCTAACCCCCTAGACCAAGGTACACCCATATATGGGATGTCAGTGTGGTCCTGACATACCTCAGGGGATGGCCACCAGCCAGATCCCTCAACCTGGAACCATCTATGCTCAAAACACTAATGTTGATGGCACTTGTATCTGCACAGAGGGTCCAGTCACTACACCTATTGTGACTGGACACCATGCTCACAGCTCCAGACCAGATCTGTGTCGTTATCCAGGGAATGATCAAACAGAGCAGACCAGGAACACCTAATCCAGTCGTGGAATTCCGGGCTGACCCGTCAGAAACACGGTTATGTGCCATGACCCTACTATCCTACATAGACACAACCAAAATACTCGAGGGAGATGAAAAGCCTTGTGTCAGTCATAAAAAACCTAATGGTCGGGTGACGAGCCATTTTGAGATGGCTCAAGCAGGTGCTAAAGGCTGCTGGGATAAAAACTAACATGTACAAATTTCATTCCACCAGGGCAGCATCCCCGTCGACGGCTAAAAGAATGGACGTGCCTATAAACCACATCCTGGCTACAACAGGATGGTGGGGGGAAAGACCGTTCAGAAATGTTATAATAAGCCGTTGGCAAAACCTGTTTTATTTGCAGGAAAGATTTTACAGACTGCAAATATTTAATTTAAGCCCAGGGGAGCAATTTAATTTCTTTGTTGTTATTGTTAAAAAATACCATTGTGTTTTTCTACAAACAGATTAATTGGTTGGTATAACACACTTCCTCCCTCAAAGACTTCGGTAGTGATGTAGTAATAACTGTTACACGGTTTGAAATCACAGAGCTTTGAAATCTTCACGGAATCACTCACGTGACTCCGAAGTAAAATAGTAAGATTAAACGAGAACTTACCAGTTTGAAGTTTGATCTGTATTTTATGAGGAGTTACGATGAGGGATTACGTGCCCTCCGCTCCCACCCTCAATAATATGGGTCAAATTCATAAACTGATGTCTCCTTGTCTTTACTATGTTTACTTCAATAACTGTGTCTATCTGTGATTCCACACCGCTGCTTTGAAGTATGCCGCGCATGCGTGCTGAGCGGGTTCTTCACGTAATCCCTCATCGTAACTCCTCATAAAATACAGATCAAACTTCAAACTGGTAAGTTCTCGTTTAATCTTACTATTAAATCTCACTTGGAAGAAATGTTATTTTTGGATAAATTAAGAGAAAGTATGGCTTTTAATGATATTGTTAAAGTGCAGCAGTACCAGTTGCCAAACACTTTAACTCCCCTTCCCATTCCCACACTGACCTCTCTGTCCTGGGCCTCCTCCACTGTCAGGGAAGCCTAACGCAAATTAGAGGAACATCACCCAAGCTTACAACCCAGTGGTATGAACATTGACTTCTCTAACTTCAATTAACCTTTGCGTCCCTTCTCTCTCCAACCCACTACCACCCTATTCATCGTACTAGTGTCACTGTCACCCTGGTGAGTTTCACTGTCTGCATAACTTGTTATCACCTACCCCACAGCCAACAATTGTGGGCTCCACCTTTCCTTGATATTGCTTTTTGCAGATCTTTCCTTCATTTGTTCTTTTTATCTGTATCTCTCGTTTCCCTTTCTCCAAGTCTGAAGAAGGTTCTTGATCTGAAACCTCACCTATTCCTTCTCTCCAGAGATGCTGCCTGGCCCGCTGAGTTACTCCAGCTTTAGTGTCTAATTATATCGGCGTTTGCCATTGAGAACCTAGGCCAGTGAAAATTATGTTTTATGTTCTGTTTATCTTTTGGACTGTCAAGATAAGAAGAGAAAAAATTCAATGAAAATCCTGTGCTCTCCCAACCTAGGTTAGGTGATCAGGATGGGAATACACAGGATTTTTCCAAAATGCTTCCATTCCTTATCTTGACAGTCCAAAAGACAATAGAACATAGAACAGTACAGCACAAGAACAGGGTCTTCGAGCCACATTGTCTGTGCCAGACATGATGCCAAGATCAACTCTTATCTGCCTGCACATAATCCATATCCCTCCATATATCTTGTTAGTTTATTGAGGAAGCATTATGGTGATGCATCATGGATAGTCCAATGATTCTTATTAAACCCTGAACAGTAACAGTATCTTCCGTTGTCACCTTTATACATCCTGATCAGTGTCGTAGGTGGCTGCTATTTGTATACATTGTGTATGCAAACAAACAATTTCACTGTGCCTAGTCACATGTGACAATAAAGTATTCCTATTCCTATTCCTATAATGTGTATACACTATTATATAATATATAATATAGTGTACAAAATCATAAGAGGAATAAATCGGGTAGACACACAGAATCTCTTGCCCAGATTGTGGGAATCGAGGAACAGAGGACATGGGTTCAAGGTGAAGGGGAAAAGATTTAATAGGAATCTGAGGGGTAACCTTTTCACACAAAGGGTGGTGGATGTATGGAACGAGCTGCCAGAGGAGGTAGTTGAGGCTGGGCTATCTCAACATTTAAGAAACAGTTAGACAGGTACATGGATATGACACGTTCGGAGGGATATGGACCAAATGCAGGCAAGTGGAACTAGTGTAGCTGGGACATGTTGGCCGGTGTGGGCAAGTTGGGCTGAAGGGCCTTTCCACTCTATATGACTATATGACATATCTATATGCCTATCCAAAAGTATCTTAAATGCCTCCATTGTATCTGCCTCAATCACCACACCTGGCAGCACCTTCTAGGCACTTCTAGGCACTCAACACCTTACATATGAAAAAAACTTGTCACACGCATTTCCTTCAAACTTTGCCCCTCAGAGCTATGCCTTCTAGTATTTGATTTTTTCATCCAGGGAAATAGGTTCTGACTGTCTACCCTATCTATGCCTCTTATAATATTTTATACTTCTGTCCGGTCTCCCCGCAACCTCCAGTGTTCCAGAAAAAACAATTCAAGTCTGTCCAACCTCTCCCTGGAGCTAAAACCCTCTAACCAAGGCATCATTGTGGTAAATATCCCAGCAGGGCCTCTGTCTGATTATGAAATGCACATAACCAGATTGATAAGATTCCACAAGATGGCCTTTTCTGATTTACTATTAATGCACTCATTCTCCTGAGAGGTATAAAATTGGTCATCTTCAGTTGCCATTGATACTTCTCTAAAGATCTTTCTAACTGATAAATACCTGTAGGTAGGAACTGCAGTTGTTGGTTAACACTGAAAATAGACACAAAATGCTGGGGTAACTCAGTGGGTCAGGCAGTATTTCTCTGCACTCTTTCTCAACCCCCACGTTCCTTGCTACTCTTCGCTGTAACTTGAAGCAATTTAATAAATCAGAGTCTGCAATCACCGATCTTTCTAAAATTACCAAGAGTTATTTTCTGTTTTGGAACGCAAGTGAATGAACCTGGAAATGAAAGAACATCAATTTAAAAAATAAAATCAGTAATTAATTTTTAATTACCTATTGTTTTCCTGCCTTAATTACATTAACCAACTCATTTTTTTTTAAAGTGAAAGAGGTTGCCGAACTGTAAAAGAACTGAGAGATAGTGTGCTTTTAAATAAAAAATCCAATAAATCAAGTTAGCTGTTTCATTGATTTCTCGGTCCCAGATGCTCTTCTGTTCTCTGCGATTAGATATCAAGCTCTATGTAACGATGTTTGTGCTGTCTTAGTTGTTTGTTGCTTTAGAGTAGATTTGCTTTGTTTTAAAGCAGTCTTTCTTCTGCCACAATTTCTGCTTGATGTTTGCCAAACGTGCAATCATTATTTAGGATCTCCTTTGACTGAAATGCCAAATCAGAATGAAAGATTGACCAGTTCAGTTTCAGTTTTGTTTATTGGCACGTGTACCGAGGTACAGTGAAGAGCTTTTTGTTGTGTGATAACCAGTCGGCAGAAAGAAAATACTTGATTACAATCGAGCCATTTACAGTAAAGAGATACATGATAAGGGGACAACGTTTAGTGCAAGGTAAAGCCAGCAAAGTCTGTTCAAGGATATTCCAAGGGACATCAGATGTGGATAGTAGTTCAGCATTGCTCTCTGATTGTGGTATGATGATTCAGTTGCCTGATAACAGCTGGGAAGAAATTGGCCATGAATCTGGTGAGAGCAGTGCTGAACTTCTATCTACCTCTTTGGTGACCCTAGGACTATCCTTGATCGGACTTTCCTGGCTTTACCTTGCACTAAACATTATTCCCTTATCATGTATCTGTACACTGTAAATGGCTCGATTGTAATCATGTATTGCCTTTCTGTTGACTGGTCAGCAAGCAACAAAACCTTTTCACTGTACCTCGGTACGTGACAATAAACTAAACTGAACTGAACATGTGTGTAAGGCGACGGTGAGCATTTCAGTTATTGCATCTGACTGATAGCGAGTGATGGATTAGTGAATGGATCAGTTCCGGAAGCAATTCTTGCTGTATCTGGCATTTGAAGATGCTTACACTGAGCGTGACCATATGCTTAAGGTCATTGAAATATTTGTGCCATTGCATCCCGGTCCTTGCAGCTCCACGCCTCTCTGCTCCCACTGTGCTTCCAGCATGTTTATGTCAGGCTAGATATAGGGCATCTTTCCTAATTTCCATCTGCTCTATCAACCCATCTGGCACATCACCAGGAACGTACTGGAGCCCATAATTTTCCCACCTTCTTGGTGTGTTCCAGGTTAAATGTGCTCCTACAAAACACCAGCATCTGATGCAGCCATGATGTATCTCCCCTTTAGGAGAGGGGTCAGCTCACTCACTCACTCACTCACTCACTCACTCACTCACTCACTCACTCACTCACTCACTCACTCACTCACTCACTCACTCACCAACACCTTCACTCACTCACTCCACTCACTCACTCACTCTCACTCACCCACATTATAGCATAATTTCAAGGCCCATTTCTGACAATCGATTGCTTAAAGTTAGATATTTCCTTTTGCTTTCTGCCAACACACTTGGACCAATATTTCCACAGTTTCTGTTGTTACTAAATTGATCCAACTATAGCTTTGCACATTTCAAGTTAATGTTGAGTGTGTGTGTGTGTGTGTGTGTGTGTGTGTGTGTGTGTGTGTGTGTGTGTGTGTGTGTGTGTGTGTGTGTGTGTGTGTGTGTGTATGTGTGTGTATGTGTGTGTGTGTGTGTGTGTGTGTTTACGTGTTGAAGCACATCTATGTAATTAAAAGTCTAAACTGACCACTTCCTGTTTGCACTGTATATTTATTTTAGAAAAAAAGTTACCACTTACAGCTGTGATTTTTGGCCATCGTACTCAGAGTCCCCCTCCAGCTGTCAGGGCAAGAGGATTTTTCCCATCGATGAAAAATAAAAGACTTATTAATGTTTAAATAAATGTTGAGATTCTCTCTCCTGTCAATCATGCCATGAAGGCCATGCCCCTTCTGGTGGGAGGGGGAGGGACAAAAAACCCAGAAGGGTAGATGTGCCTCAGTCGCTGCAAAATGGGGGATGGAGAGGTCATGACTCTCAGTCTGAGCTGTGAATCAACTGAACACTGAACACTTGTTTAGTGTGTTTAGTGTGATTTTATGTGCTTTTATGTGGTTTATTTGTAACTGTGTTTGGATGGAATAAATGTTTTACTGTGCCTTTTTACTGTGCCTTTTAACTGTGCCGCTAATTGAAAAGTGTAGCTAAATGAAAAGTGCCTTTAAACTGTGCCTTTATTTTAAAATGTGTTTTGCTTTTTAAATTTGGCTTGCATTTTAAATGTGGCTTGCTGTCAACAGTTTTTTGAAAGGAAAAACCGTGAATAAACGTTTTATTAGATCAGGAATGTTTAATGCAAAATTGCCGCTCATTCTGTGGCTTCCGCTTAGTGGAGAGGTGGCGTTGATTGCGTAATTTCCACTTAGTGGAGAGGTGGCGTTGATTGCGTAATTTCCACTTAGATTGCGTCATTTCCGGTGAGTTCAATGGTGGCGCTCAATGCGGAACGCCCAAAGTGGAGACGCCGCCTTGAACCGTTTGAATAATTCAAGAGAGCTTACTGCCATACATATGGTGAATGTGTGTGTTTATTGAAAGTTATTTAAAGCACGTTTTTGCAGTAGCAGCAGCTCGAGAGGAGTGTTTCAGAATAAAAAAAGGGCTTTAAACATTTGAAACATTTGGTTTAGACAAACCTGTGTTCTTATTTTCAAACTATTTACTTAGAGTATATGGTTAGTAACAGGATTCAGTATGCTTACCATGTTCTGAAGTTACTTGGCATTTTAGTATTGGTGCTGTGTGTGAGTGTGTGTATAGGGGTGTTTGTATAGGGGTGTGTGTCTGTAGGTGTGTGTCTAGGTGTGTGTCTGTATGTGTGTGTCTGTAGGTATGTGTGTGTGTCTGTATGTGTGTGTACATAGGTGTGTGTGTGTGCTGGGTGTGTGTCTGTGTGTGTGCATAGGTATGTGTGTGTGTGCGTAGGTGTGTGTCTTTGTGTTTGTGTGTATGTGTGTGCATTCCTGTGTGTGCGTCCCTGTGTGTGCATCTGTTGGAGTGCTTGGAGTGTTGTAAGGTTGGACTTGCTGCCTGCACTCTGCTTGGAGTGTTGTGAGGTTGGATTCGCTGCCTGCACTCTGCTTGGGGTGCTGTGAGGTTGGATTCGCTGCCTGCACTCTGCTTGGGGTGCTGTGAGGTTGGATTCGCTGCCTGCACTCTGATTGGGGTGCTGTGAGGTTGAACTTGCAATGTTTTAAGACTCATTCACATTTTAAACTTAAATAAATCCTTTTTCCACTTGCCATGTCTGCGTGTTCTTCATCACAATGTGTACCTAATAGGCTGGCTGCACTCTCGGAGAGCCACTAAGAGTGCATGGGGGGGGGGGGGGGGGGGGGGGGGGGGGGGGGGTTGAGGGGAGATGGACTGAATCCATGGGGGGAGGGGAATGGCAAGGAGCAGAGTTGGGGGCTGAAGGGAGGAGGGGTTTCTGGAGCGCTAGAACCACCACACCAGCTGTAAGTGAATGAAGTGCCAGCACATCAGCCATGACTCCCTGAACTGCAAGTCTAAGAATCCATTCAGTTCACAATGTCCATACTAGCCCTCTGAAAACCATTCCCTTCAGCCCACAACATCAATATTAGTGCTCCTGAAATCCACTCGATTTTTGTTTAACTTCCAGTGCTGAGGTAGGCAGGGGAGTGCTGGAATCTTACTTTCAGGAACAGGTTGATTTGGGGGACCACGCCTCCTGTGTGGGCTACGGGTTAGTGGTGCAATATTGCGTTGGGGAACGGGTTGCATTTACTCCAGCTCCTGGCAGGACAGGAGGGTGAGGATGAATTGATATTGAAATTGGGGAAGCGTAATTGGAATCTTTTTAAAGTCCAATGCTGGGGGAGGCAGGGGAGGCTGGAATCTTACGTTCGACAACGGGTTGTTGGGGGACCAAGCCTCCTGTGTGACAGGGACCCTTGGGTCCCAGTTGGTCTAGTCCTATTTAAAGTGCTTGCGCTTTCTCCAGCTACACATGGATAACAACTTGGAAGGAGGTTATTAGTTTCATGGTAATTTAAATGCGCCTGACCAGCGCCTTATAGAGCCTCAGTATTACATCCCTGTTTTTGTATTCTAGTCCTCTTTGGGTTTTGCCTTCCTTACTACTGTTTTGTTTTTGCTTTACATAGGGTGACGATAACTTGGAAGAAATATTGGAGAGTGCCGCAGAGAGCCTGGAGGCCGATGAAAATGAAATCTTGCAAGCGGCTGCAGGACTTGCCGTCTTTGCTCTGTGAACCGACAGGCTATTGCAAGTTGGCAAACACAACACAGTTCCTCACTTTTCATTATGCTCCCACCTTTTATCTCATTACTTTGGTGTCTTCCCTACCCGGAACTGTGAATTGATATGGACAAAGTCGTTTTAGTTTATCGGTGCCGTCCTCTGATCGGCATGTTTATCACAAAGAGCGCGGGACTTTTCAAGTGAAGGGCGGGTAGTATCATTGACAAGGGGACACCAATATAAATTTGTTTTGATTGTAGAGAATTACATTTGGCCTTTTGATTACCCAGTGTCCACATTCATGATGAAAACTACCAATCCCGATAATCCATGCTGTAATTACGCCCTCCTGGCTAATGGTGGCACTGCAGCGCCTCCACCATTTGGAGGTCTGGTCAATGAACGGCTTGTTGACTTGTCCCTGTTGAAAATGGGGGGGGCAAAATAAATTGAAGTTAGCAAACTGTTTTCAAATACACTTTAGAGGCCCACACAAGGATTAACACACAGTCTATTACTAAGCTGGAGGAAACAAATTGAAGTGAACGAATATACCAGCCCACTCCAACCAAGTTATGTCTCAATGGGAGGTTTGCCCTTGGCTTCCTGATTATTTATGAGTGTGCTCGGGTGATCATGAACTGGCAATGCCAACTGAATAATTAGCGGATGATTTTTAACAATTATGTACAGGTTCCAGAAGCGGCTCTTCAGTGCCGAGCAGCGATGGTATTGCTATTTACAATCCTCGGCATGGGTGAAAATGCTTAATGGGGGGGAGGGTGGTGGTGGCTAATGAATGTTGCAGATAGAAAGGGCATTACAATGTCAAAATATTACCAAGCCCAGCAGACATCTCTGAAAATCTGCCTCGATAACAAAGGCTTACAAGCCAACTTTTTACATTCACGCATGGGTTGTGGGCATTGAAGGCATTTTTACGCCTCCTATTGATTGCCTCCTATTACCCCGGAGAGGAGGTAAGGAGGCTCCATCATGAGCTATTGCTAGTGACTGTGGTAGCACATTGATACAAATGAATGGCTCACTTGGCTATTTCAGGCAGCACTGTGGTGATTTACTACAGTAAAGTACTAGCCAGACCATGCCAAGTGTGGCAAATTTTCCATCTCCAAAGCTCATGAGTGAAGCTGCAGATGTGTTAATGGCAATCCATAAGCTTACTAGTTATTAGTACTAAATACATGCATTTAACCGCAGATCTATGTAATTAGCTGAATTGCCCATGTGACTGCTGTATCTACCTTACCTACTATGCTGTAATCATTCCATGTCACTGTGGCAGGTACTTTAGATGCCATTACTAAATATATGGAAGTAATTGGTGATCACAGAGCAAACTACTATATAAAATTATTCTTAGATCCTTCCAGCCTTCTCTCGTTCCTTCAGTAGGTCATTTCCCTTAGATCCCAGAACCATTCTAGCAGTTTGGTCGAATTAGGATTGATTGACAAAGAGGGACAGGGAGGCAAAATATGTAGAGTTATAATAGTGCAGAGTCGCCCAGTTGACTTTAGTTTATTGTGTTTAGACACTAAGTACAGGAGGTGGTACATGGGAAAGACAATTAAGCATAGAATCCGAGTCAGTACTTTCAGAGACTCGGTATAAATTGTGGGTTTTCATTCAAAGCCAGTGAATATATTTCTGTTAATACCTATAGCTGGCTAAGTATGTGGGAGATGGAAGATTTTATTGAACGTTGCACGTTTTATGATTTGGAATACACTGTTCATGTTTATACGTTATAGGAGCAGAATTAGGCCATTTGGCTCATCAAGACTACTCTGCCATTCAATCATGGCTGATCTACCTTTCCCTCTCAACCCCATTCTCCCGCCTTCTCCCCATACACCCGTACTAATCAAGATCTGATACTCTGGTTTAAAAAAGCTGTTGGTGGAAGATTCACTCGTAACTTCCAAAGAGGAATTACACATGTAGTTGGAAGAGTTACAAGTAGCAGAGAAATGGTGAAGAACAAGGGAATAGATCAGTTGTATAGAACAGTTGGGTTGAATAGTCTCCTTCAGTGACCCCGTAAGCGACCGCCTGCCCTCATATCACTGGTTGTCCATGAAGTACCATCAGTGATGGAAGGCTTCGAGGATTCACCACAAATGTTTGAGAGTTCTTTGTTTTCTACTTTGCCTTTTCAAGTCTCTCTAGTCCCTCACAAGGCACCTTGGTCTGCAGACTGTGTGGGTAAAATGAGCACGGCCTCATGCTGTCAAGTGTGGTCCTTCTTATGGCATCATATTGGTATCAAGCCTACTAACGCTACAGCAGAGAATCATATGTGTTCCACCAACCCCACTGCCCACCAAAATAAAACACAGCAGCATACAGCAAACATTGGTTTAGTTTACCATATGATAGAACTTTATTTATCGCAGGAGGGAAATTGATTTGCCGACTGTCATAAAACACAAAATACATGAAAGATGAAATTAAAGTGACGAGTGGAAAGGATTGGGGATGTGCAGAATGGGGAGAGGTTGGGGAGTCAGTCTACCCCACGACAGAAAGGGGAGGTGTTGTACAGTTTGATAGCCACAGGGAAGAAGGATCTCCTGTGGCATTCTGTCCTGCATCTTGGTGGAACCAGTCTGTTGCTGAAGGTGCTCCTCAGATTGACCAGTGTGGGGGTGAGCTGTATTGTCCAAGATGTGTAAATGGAACATCTCGCAGTTTGAGGAGCATCCTCCCCTCCAAAACCACCCGCAGCCACAGATCACATGGGGTGGTCTACTTCCCTATTTCATTGTTCTTGATTGTTATCTTGACCAATAATTTACCATTTGTTTCAAAAGGTAAAACTTAATTATTGGCCCAAGCTGGTTATCTGTGTAATACTGGAAATACACTATGGATGGTATGGTGGTACAGTGGTACAGTTGCTGCCTTAAGGGGCTGTCCCACTGCGGTGACCTAATTGGCGAGTTTAGAAGAGTTTAGGAGAGTTTGAAAAAATGTCATGTTGAAGACCTCCTTCGACTATGTAGAAGATCTCCTTCGACCTCCCTTCGACTATGATGAAGACTATCTACGACTACCTTCGACTACCTTTGACTACCCTCGATTACCTACGAATAACATGCCGACCTACTACGACCTACTTCGACTAAACCTACGTGTAAAAAAAGTATTGATTTTTTCCATGGTGACCTCTTTCTACTCGCGGGCATTTTTCAGCATGTTGAAAAATACGCCGCGACCTAGCTGAGGCCTCGAGTATGCGGGGACTATTCTCGAGCATGAAGGAGAGTTACAAAGACCTCCTAGGACCTTGTGTCAACCATGCTGCGAGTATGAGTTGATGGCAAACTCGCCAGAACTCGCGGATTAGGTCACCGCAGTGGGACAGCCTCTTTACAGCGCCAGAGGCCTGGGTTCCACCCCGAGGAGCCTGTTTCTGCTCTATCTCGAAATGAAGGAAAACTAAACATCTGTGAATAGAAGACAAGACTGACTGTTCTCTGTAACAAACTCTCACCTCAAAAGTGAAGACGGTACGATGTGTGTCTTAACAGAAGGAGGGATTGAGAGAGGGAGTGCTGAACAGAGAAAGAAACGCGAAAGTGCCATGTAATCTCATGAGCATTAAAGCCGCAGATTTTAAGTTACCTAAACAAAAATCACTGAAACAAAGGAACAAATCAATAATGAAAGAAAGGGCTTACAAAAATCGCCGGGAAAGTGATTGACCCTGGGAAATAATCAGTTAAACAAGGAGGACTGTTTGGGGAAGATGGACGAGCAGAACTGAAAGAGGAATATTGCAGAAATACAACAAGGTGAAACCTCTCTTGAGCAATTGGAATCGGTTGCCCAGTTTAGATTCGGGTAAGCATTGCTTCCGATTGATTTTAAAACTACAGTTCTCAAAAACCAACAGAATTAGCAGCTAATGCTCAAAATGTCCACACCCAACATCCCCTTCCGCCCTCTCCTCCACTTCGCAAATTAAATATTTGAAGGGAAGTTGTGTTTTCAATATAAAATAACTTTGTGAAAATATTCTTCCTTTGGCTCTGTGCAACAGTGTTGCAAGATTGGAACTGTTCCCATATCCAGATGTCATCATGTCCTCGAAAGGAAACTGGCTTTTTAGTGTTACATTTTTAGGAATTTTGGGGTGCAACATTGTTTTGCAGTGTACAGACTGCCTGCTATATCAAGACTGCAATGGATCACATCTTCCATGAGATGGACACAAAATGCTGGAGTAACTCAGAGGGACAGGCAGTATCTCTGGAGAGAAGGAATTGATGATGTTTTGGGTCAAGACCCTTCCTTTAGACTCCGAAGAAAGGTTTTGACCCGAAACGTCACCCATTCCTTCTCTCCAGAGATGCTGCCTATCCCCTGAGTTACTCCAGCATTTTGTGGTTATCTTTGGTTTGAGCTAGCATCTGCAGTTCCTTTCCTACACATCTTCCAGAATCCAAAGGGAGTACACAATGAATTCATTCACAGTTCATAAAAGACAGTTTCAACAATACATTTATGTACATGAACAATGAATCAAGCATTGCCCATGCAGTCATTGCCATCCAAGATGAACATGGCATTTAAGCAACTATTTTGTATTTTTCAGTTTTCCAATGACTCCACCATATCACCCTTCATGCCAGAGGTCAAGGTACGCACCCACCTGATGAAAATGTAAAATGTAAAGATGCTCGACAGATTACAATTTAACTTCTTATCTGTTAGATTCCTGCTCCCTTCTCATGATTCGGTCAATAGGTCTTATGGATTATTGGCCTGTGTAATTAACAAGCCGAAAGCCTGCAAAATCCTGTAGTGTGTTCTTTGTGCCTTTATAATGTTGTAACTGTAGTCACTGCTGAAACTGTAGCTCATGATAGTTTGGTTACCATGAGGGAAAACGGTCCTTAAGCTTTTGCACATTTTGTGCACATTCATCATTACATTTAAACTGTGTAAATAAAGCGTCCTTTATTGCCACTAGTGTTTCCTGGAAACTAGTACCAGTCACTAGCATCCTTTCATCTCGGCACATTAATGCTATCAACATTTCTTTGGAAAAGTGAGTCATAATGTGCTCTAATTATGATGTTTCATTTCTGCATAGAAAATTAAGTGACTCAGTGCCATTTGTGATTTGCCCAGTGAACGTCGATTATTTGCTGAACAAAGACAATAAAAGAGCAACATGCTTTACATGAAGGCTGTGGAGGCCAAGCTAATGGATCTTTTTAAGGCAGAGATGAATAGATTCTTGATTAGTACGAAGGTCAGGGGTTATGGGGAGAAGGCAGGAGAATGGGGTTGTGTGGGAGAGATAGATCAGCCATGATTCAATGGCGGAGTAGACTTCATGGGCCGAATGGCTTAATTCTGCTCCTAGAAATAATGAACCTATGAACCTTTGATTACCTTGTGAGAGTACAGCAATGGGACTGGTTTCACATTGCTCCAGGTAAATGCTTACATGGTCATAAATGGCTTAAAATAAGCATTTGACAGCATTGGGCCTGTACTCCCTGGAATTTAGAAGGATGAGGGAAAACATTGAAACTTACTGAATAATGAAAGGCCTGGATAGAGCGTATATGGAGAGGATGTTTCCACTAGTGGAAGAGTCTAGTAACAGAGCCCCTAGCCTCAGAATAAAAGGACATACCTTTAGAAAGGAGATGAGGGGGAATTTCTTTAGTCAGTCAGTGGTGAATCTGTCGATTCGATTGCCATAGATATTTTTAAGGCGGAGATTGACAGATTCTTGATTAATACCGATGTCGGGGGTTTTGGGGAGAAGGCAGGAGAATGGATGGAACAATAAAGATTGATTTTATATATTGCTCCAATATTTATTCTGCTCTTGTAAGTTATAGGAGCAGAATTAGACCATTCATAGATGGATCCGACATGATTGAATGACGGAGTAGACTTGATGGGAAGATTGTTCCCGATGTTGGGGAAGTCCAGAACAAGGGGTCACAGTTTGAGGATAAAGGAATTTTCATTTCACTGCACATCTCGTATGTGTATGTGACGAATAAACTTGACTTGACTTGAAGGGGAAATCTTTTAGAACTGAGATGAGAAAAACATTTTTTACACAGAGAGTGGTGAATCTCTGGAATTCTCTGCCACAGAAGGTAGTTGAGGCCAGTTCATTGGCTATATTTAAGAGGGAGTTAGATGTGGCCCTTGTGGCTAAAGGGATCAGGGGGTATGGAGAGAAAGCAGGTACAGGATACTGAGTTGGATGATCAGCCATGATCATATTGAATGGTGGTGCAGGCTCGAAGGGCCGAATGGCCTACTCCTGCACCTAATTTCTATTTTTCTATGTTTCTATGTTATTAACACATCTAACAAATCTGCAGAGCAAAGAGCCTTAATGCATCCACACATTGATATTGCAGGTCTAACGGCTTAGTATTATCAGTAATACTAATTCTGCTCCTACAACATGAAATTATAAGAGACAATGTTCTAGATAAAGTACACTTGCTGTTTTACTGCTTTTCTTTGCAATTGCATTCACTGTACACACATAACGCCTGTGATCCCGATTATTAGAAAATATTCCATGGAAGAATTAACCTACAAACCTTTACGTCATTGGATTGTGGGAGAAAAACCAAAGATCTCGGAGAAAACCCACGCAAGTCACGGGCAGAACGTGAAAATTCCGTACAGACAGCACCCGTAGTCACGATTGAACCCGGGTCTCTGGCGCTATAAGGCAGCAACTCTACCGCTGTGCCACCGCTGCCCAGGGTGCTTTTTTAAATTTTAGTAACATTATCAGCATCAGGTATTTGTGCGAACAAAACGGGACAGTCATTGGGGAAATGCTGGTCCATCTACTCCATGTTAGCATTGAAGGTTAGGCATTATTTATAAGGGTTTTCTCATCTGTCTCAGTGTGATGCTTTAAGCCAGCTGCTAATGTTTTATTAATGTGAGACCAACCAACACATTAGCAACACTTTAGTACTTGCACTGCTCACTTGTGTTATCCAACAGGACAAAATAGTGACTAAGGGGAAAAAAAAATTGTTCGGCATGGACTTGTAGGGCCGAGATGGCCTGTTTCCGTGCTGTAATGGCTATATGGTTATATGGTTATATTTACATGTCACAGATTTAATTCTGCATTTCCAGTTAACTCTGAAAGAAGTGCAACATATTGAGGCATTTTATCATGGAGTCATAGAGTCTTAAAGCATGGAAACAGGCCCTTCCGCCCAAATTGCCCATGCTGGCTTCATGTCACGCCTACACTCGTCCCACCTGTCTGCGTTTGGCCCATATCACTCTATACCTGTCCTATCCATGTACATGTTTAAATGTTTCTTAAATGTTTTCATTAACAAATAAAAAATAAACATGAAAAAATAAAGCCCTTGTGTGATAAAGAGAAATGGGAAAAAAGTAAAATTCATATTTTAACTCAGTTATCACTCAACCATATGTTTATTCATTTCAAATACACTTAAAAGCCATTACACTTTGGAGACAAATCATCTGCAAGTTACAGCTTTCAGGAGATTGTACCATAAGATTAAAACATCAAAATCTCACATTTGAGATTCTTACATGATTAACTTACTGAAGAAAGGCATGAATCTAAAATGTAGTAGATGGATACACGAACTGCCTCTAAATTGCTATAAAAATATGGTAAAACATTTAAAAAGACTTGGTCTGGTGTAGCTAATTTACAACTTATGCAACATCTAATATTTACACTTCAGGTCTCTGATGTAGGCTGCACGTTGTGTACTTTGGATAAGGTGATTGGGATTTTATGGTCACCTGGGGCAGGTGCTTTGGTGATGGGTTTGGTCGAGGTCTGGGTTTCCGCTATCCGTTCCTTGAACCTCTGCTGCAGATATTTTTCTTCTTTGGAGTAACTCGTGGCAAAGGCGGACATTAGGAGACAGATGGCCATCACTATGCCGCCAATGCAGAAGAGGATGGCGCCTGCCAGCTTGCAAATATCCAGTGCCATGTTGAACTGGACGGCCCGCCCATCCACCACCAGAAAATCCTCCTCTTCCTCTCCGAATGCTTCAATCTTGGGTGGCACCAAATAGCCAGTTGCAATCACCACCAATCCTATGAGAAGCATGGCTGTCCCGGCAATCAGCCCAACCTGCGAAATCATTACAAAGCAATTTACAGCGTTGATTTATGATTCATGATTTTAAAAACCTCAATACATCAAGACGGTTAGCAGTTATAAACTCACACGTACTGCCAATTCCACATTACCAGCTCGGATTTACAGCTTGTTCAGTGAAGTACATAGCAATTAACATTTTAAATCTGGCTTAAAAGGCCAACTGACCTATTTTTCCCGACAAGGTCTCCTCTGTATTCATGCAATTATGATAATTTACATCTTTGTTGGTCTATGTTCAAATGTAAATGAAATGTGTAATGCCTTAATCCATTGGTAACTTGAGACGTAAATCACCTTCCCAACTCAAGGAAAACAGCAGATTGAAATCATTTTGTGTTGCAAAACATTTACGCAAAATCAAATACATGGAACATTACGAAGATGTTGCCAGGAGTCGAGATTTAATAGGAATTTGAGGGATAACTGTTTCACACAAAGGGTGGTGGGGGTATGGAACAAGCTGCCAGAGGAGGTAGATGAGGCTGGGACTATCCCAACGTATAAGAAACAGTTAGACAGGTAGATGGATAGGACAAGTTTGGAGGGATATGGACCAAACGTGGGCAGGTGGGAATGGTGTAGCTGGGACATGTTGGCTGGTGTGGGCAAGTTGGGCTGAAGGGCCTGTTTCCACATTGTATCACTCTATAACATAATATAGTACAGTGGAGGATCAGACTCTTCAGCCCACAATGTCTCCACCAGACATAATGCCATGATCAACTCTGTCTGCCTGCACATAATCCCTATATCTACATTCCCTGCATATCCATGTGCCTATCTAAAAGTCTCTTAAATGCCACTATTGTATCTGACTGCATCACCACCCCTGGCAGGGTGTTCCATGTACTCTCCACCCTCAGTGTAAAACACTTTCCTCGCACATCTCCTTTAAACTTCGCCCCTTACATCGTAAAGATGTGCCCTCTATATTTTGATATATCTAGTTTTATTTAGTTTGTTTTTTTGTCACATGCATCGAGGTACAGTGAAAAACCTTTGTTGCATGTTAACCAGTCAGCGGAAAGGCAATACATGATTACAGTACATGATAAAGGGAATAACGTGAATAATGCTGATTGCAAGACAGTCCAGTAAAGTCCGATCAAAGATAGTCCGAGTGTCTCCAATCAGGTAGATAGTAGATCAGGACTGCTCTCTAGTTGTAGTAGAATTAATCAGTTACCTGGTTACACCTGGGTAGAAACTGTCCCTGAATCTGGAAGTATGCGTTTTCACACTTCTATACCTCTTGCGTGATGGGAGAGGGGAGAAGAGAGAGGGGCCAGGGTGCGACTCATCCTTGATTATGCTGCTGGCCTTGCCGGGCATAGCCTTGCCCAGTCTATACTTGGAATAAACTGTCTACCTTATATATGCCGCTCATTATTTTATGTACCGCCACTGCCCCTCATTGCATTTCAAGGAAAACAATCCATCAGATCTCTCCCAGTAGCTAATACTCCATAATCCAGGCATCATTCTTATAAACCTCCAATGCACCTTCCATCCTTCTAGTAATGGGGTGACCAGAACTGCACGCAATACTCTAGATGCAGCCTAACCAAAATAATATAAAGTTGTGTCATGACTTCCTGACTCTTATACTCAATGCTCTGACCAGTGAAGGCAAGCATACCAGATGCTTTCCTTACCACTCTATCTACTTGTGTTGCCATTTTCAGGGAGTTATGGACTTGGACTCCAAGATCCTTCTGTACATCAATCTGTTAAAGGTCATGCCATCAATTGTATATTTTTTCTTTATATCCAACCTCCCAAAGTCAACAGCTCACACTTGCTCTGATTAAACTTCATCTGCCATTTATTTAGCTCATTTTAGTAGCTGATCTATATCCCGCTGTATGCTTTCTCACTGTCCAGCAAACTTGTTGTCATCTGCAAATTTAGCATCCCATCAACGTATACGTCCAAGCAACAAGATCTAATGAGAATTTTAGCGCAATGAACAAAGATTTGAGTCTTCAAGATATTGCAAAAGTCCCATCATACACTGGCAATTTAATGAGTGGTCAAAATACTTGAGCTCTCTTTGTCCCCTCTCCCATGAGGTGAAAGATATAGAAGTGTGAAAACACACACCTCCAGATTGAGGGACAGTTTCTTCACAGCTGTTATCAGGCAACCGAACCACCCAATCACAACCAGAGAGCAGTGCTGAACTACTATCTACCTCACTGGTGACCCTCGGACTATCATTAGTCCTCTTCTTCCCGCCCTCCCCCCTCCCCACCACATCAGTCTGAAGAATGGTCTTGACCCGAAATGTCACTTATTCCTTCGCTCCATAGATGCTGCCTCACCCGCTGAGTTTCTCCAGCATTTTTGTCTAACCTCGGACTATCCTTGATCGGACTTTACTGACTCTACCTTGCACTAAACGTTATTCTCTTATCATGTATCTATACACTGTAAATGACTTGATCGTAAACATGTATTGTCTTTCTGTTGACTGGATACCACGCAACAAAAGCTTTTCACTGTACCTCGGTACACGCGACAATAAACTAAACTGCAATTGTAATAAACAAAACTGATCTGACCAGGTTCATTTCATTGAGTAATTATAAATATTGATTAAGACACTTGTCAGTTTGTGCAATCAGTTCAGTTACATACTGGGTATTGAAAGTAAGCATACAGGTACAGCAGACAGTGAAGAAAGCAAATGGCATGCTGGCCTTCATAGCGAGAGGATTTGAGTATAGGAGCAAGGAGGTCCTACTGCAGTTGTACAGGGACTGGTGAGACCACACCTGGAATATTGTGTTCAGTTTTGTTCTCCAAATTTGAAGAGTGACATTCTTGCTATTGAGGGAATGCAGTGTAGGTTCACCAGGTTAATTCTCGGGTTGGAGGGACTGACATATGATGAAATAATGGATCAACTGGGCTTGTATTCACTGGAATTTAGAAAGATGAGAAGGGATCTTATAGAAGCATATAAAATTCTTCAGGGATTAGACAGGCTAGATGCAGGAAAAATGTTCCTGATGTTGGGGGAGTCCAGAACCAGGGGTAACCTTATTTAAGAATAAGGGGTAGGCCATTTAGGACTGAGATGAGAATACTTTTTCACCCAGAGAGTTGTGAATCTGTGGTATTCTGTGCCACAGAATGCAGTGGAGGGCAATTCACTGGATGTATTCTCAAAATAGTTAGATATAGCTCTTTGGGCTAATGGAATCACGGGATATGGAGAGAAAGCAGGAACGAGGTACTGATTTTGGATGATCAGCCAAGATCATATTGAATGTTGGTGCTGGCTCGAAGGGCCGAATAGCCTACTCCTGCATTTATTTTCAATGTTTCTATGTTTCTAAATAGCATAAAGTAGCCATTTGTAAAACAGGGAATTAGGATTGGATGGAGTGGAAGATTCTCACTGCAGAACAGACTGAAAAGCTTGGAAATGTGAAAAGAAAGTACGGCTGTACAACCATGGTTAGGAGGGTGGCATGGTGGTGCAGCGGTAGAGTTGCTGTCTTACAGCACTCGCAGCGCTGGAGACCCAGGTTCGATCCCGACTATGGGTGCTGTCTGTACGGAATGTATACGTTCTCCCTGTGACCACGTGAGTTTTCTCCGAGATCTCCGGTTTCCTCCCACACTCCAAAGGTAAAGGTTTGTAGGTTAATTGGCTTCGTATAAATGTAAAATTGTCCCTAGTGTGTGTGTAGGATAGTGTTGATGTGCTGGTTGACGCAGACTCAGTGAGCTGAAAGGCATGTTTCCGTGCTGTGTCTCTAAAACTAAACAATAATACAACTGCATAGAAATCTATGATGGCTAAAAACGTCGGTGTACCAAAAGCATAACAACTGGCAGCTGACATTTGTAAGAAATGCACAAATATTTAACATTTTTAACACATAAATATCCCAGTGGGTCCAGAAATTGTTATGCAGCACATCTCTTGGTGAGCGTGCTGTGAATTGGATTTTTAAAAATATATATGATCTTTTCATTCTAAGCACACTGCATTGTGGACAGCTGAAATCATGAATTGGTAATGACACAGCAAAGTCAAAGCAGCTCCACAGACCCCTGGATCATAGAGGCTATTGAATTTTTCCTTAACCAATTTAAACAATAAGACTCGACAAGCAATTGAGGAGGAAATGGGGAAGCAGACCAAAGAATGATTTAGATTTGAAGAGAGATAAAATGGACAAAGCAGAAAAAATAATAAATGTAAACAATTCAATTTACTATCTGATTTGAATTGTAGACAATAGACCATAGACAACAGATAATAGGTGCAGGAGTAGGCTATTCGGCCCTTCGAGGCAGCACCGCCATTCACTGTGATCATGGCTGATGATCCACAATCAGTACCCCGTTCCTGCCTTCTCACCATATCCCTTGACTGCTATCTTTAAGAGTTCTATCTAACTCTCTCTTAAAAGCATCCAGAGAATCGGCCTCCATTGCCTTCTGAGACAGAGAATTCTACAGGTTCACAACTCTCTGAGTGAGAAAGTTTTTCCTCATCTCAGTTCTAAATGGCCTACCCCTTATTCTTAAACTGTGGCCCCTGGTTCTGGACTCGCCCAACATCGGGAACATGTTTCCTGCCTCGAGCGGCTCCAATCCCTTAATAATCTTATATGTTTCAATAAGATCCCCTCTCATCCTAAATTCCAGTTTATACAAGCCCAGTCTCTCCATTCTTTTAATATATGACAGTCCCGCCATCACGGGAATTAACCTGGTGAACCTATGCTGCCTTCCCTCAATTGCAAGAATGTCCTTCCTCAATTTTGGAGACCAAAACTAAACACAATACTCCATGTGTGGTCTCACCAGGGCCCTGTATAATTGCAGAAGGACCTCTTTGCTCCTATACTCAACTCCTCGTGTTATGAAGGCCAACATGCCATTTGCTTTCTTCACTGCCTGCTGTACCTGCATGCTTACTTTCAGTGACTGATGTACAAGGACACCCAGATCTCATTGTACTTCCCCTTTTCCTAACTTGACACCATTTAGATAATAATCTGTTTTCCTGTTTTTACCACCAAAGTGGATAACCTCACATTTATCCACATTAAACTGCATCTGCCATGCATCTGCCCACTCACCCAACCTGTCCAAGTAACCCAGCATCCACATAGCATCCTCCTCACAGTTCACACTGCCACCCAGCTTTAAGACATCTGCAAATTTGCTAATGTTACTTTTAATCCCTTCATCTAAATCATTAATGTATATTGTAAATAGCTGCAGTCCCAGCACCGAGCCTTGCGGCACCCCACTAGTCACTACCTGCCATTCTGAAAGGGACCCGTTAATCCCTACTCTTTGTTTCCTGTCTGCCACCCAATTTTCTATCCATGTCAGTACCCTACCCCCAATACCATGCACTCTAATTTTACCCACTAATCTCCTATGTGGGACCTTATCAAAGGCATTCTGAAAGTCCAGGTACACTACGTCCACTGGCTCCCCCTTGTCCATTTTCCTAGTTACATCCTCAATATCAATTTGATATTGGTTTGATATTAGATGCAGCATGGAAATAGGCCCTTCAACCCCTCGAGTCTGCTTATCATTGAGCATCTGTGCACTCTAGTTCTATGTTCTCGCACTTATGTGTGCGCTCCCTATACACCAAGGGCAATTTACAGAGACCAATTTACCTACAAATCTGCACGTCTTTGGGATGTGGGAGGAAAGCAAAGCACAAGGAAGGAGGAAACTCACGTGACACAGGGAAAGCGTGCAACTGCACACAGACTGCACCCGAGGTCAGGATTGAGCCTGGGCCTCTAGTGCTGTGAGGCAACAGTTCTACCAGCAGAACCAGCACCACTGTGGGAGTGAAACCTCTTCATGGTTTCAACATTACCCTTCTGGGCCTCAAGCATTGAATGACACCATACATCATGTCATTAATTATTAATTATTACCAATTAGGAATCAGCCCAACAAGGCTGCAGTTAAAATTAATTTATTTCAGTGGCACAATGGGAATGACATGCAGTGCAAGTTAAAGTCCAGTAAAGACCGATTATTGAAAACAATTATCGCGCATACCTTCCAGAAGATGGAGCTCCATCTATTTGGGGACCTCTTAATCTGAAAATTGTCCTCATGCTCCCAGATGGATGCTGTGCAGTCTTCATAGAACTGGTGCAGATATGATCGAACTCCATAACGCTGGCGTATTGCATCTGCACCATGGTTAGAGTTCGGAAACTGGCAGATCTCAGCACACAGACTCATCTTTTACAGCTGCATTTCAAACTGTAAATCATCACAAATTTATTTTTGGTCAGTACGTATGCTACTTTCAATAGTCCATCCAATATAGTTGGCTGATAAGGTTCAATAATTAAATCAAAATTCATAAAATCCATTCATTGCTCTTGTGTATGAAAATCCATGTGTTTGTTCTTCTTCCAGTATCAATGTTTAGGTTTAAGTTTCTTATTGTCACATGTACCGAAGTACAGTGAAAAGCTTTGTTTTGCATGCTGCCCAAACAGATTAGATATACCATGGAGTGTGGGAGGAAACCGAAGATCTCGGAGAAAACCCATGCGCGCATGGGGAGAGCGTACAAACTCTGTACAGACAGCACCCTTAGTCAGGATCGAACCCGGGTCTCTGGTGCTGCAAGCACTGTAAGGCAGCAACTCTAATGTTGCACCTACGGTGGAAAATCAATCAAGAAAAATCAATTGTGTTTAAGAAGGAACTGCAGATGCTGGAAAATCGAAGGTACACAAAAAAGCTGGAGAAACTCAGCGGGTGCAGCAGCATCTATGGAGTGAAGGAAATAGGCAATGTTTCGGGTCTGAAGAAGGGTTTCAGCCCGAAACATTGCCTATTTCCTTCGCTCCATAGATGCTGCTGCACCCGCTGAGTTTCTCCAGTTTTTTTGTGTACCTAAGAAAAATCAATTTCCTGATTAGTACTGGTATCAGGGGTTATGGGGAGAAGGCAGGAAAACGGGGCTAAGAGAGAAAGATAGATCAGTCATAATTGAATGGCGGAGTAGACTTGATGGGCCGAATGGACTAATTCTGCTATAACTTGTGAACTGAATGAACCATGCATAAATACAATCTAGTCAAATCCAAGTACAATAGATAGAGATAATGGGAAGATACAGAGTGCAGAATATTGTTCTCAGTAGTGCATCAGTTCCACAAACAAAGTCCAATGTCAACTGTGGGATGGAGGTGAATCGGGCAGTACCCTAGCTTATGGAAGGACCATTTAGAAGCCTGATAACAGAAGGGAACAAGCTGCTCCTGGGTCTGGTGATGCGTGCTTTCAAGCTTTTATCTTCTGCTGGATAGGAGGAGGGAGAAGAAGAAATGACCAATGGGGGACAAGTCTTTGATGTTGTCTACTTGGCCAAGGCAATGTGAAGTGCAGATGGAGTCATTGATTGTAAGTCTGGTCTGAACGATGATCCATAAGTAGAATAAAATATTTTCACTTTGCACATCAATTGACATAAATAATATTATGGATTTTCCAAGAATTAATTATTTTAACTCTGACTCTGAACTGCTAATGTGTATCCGAAGACTAATGACCATGTTAGCTAACCTTGCAACTAAAGGCCAGCCAATCTGTTTCTTCATGTGGAAATAGATTGTATATCATAAGATTATTTACAGAGTTTTTCTTGTTATTACTTCAGGGCAATAAAGAGAAAGATAAACATTTGGCAATATATTAAAAATAATCATGGGCTAACTCAGAATATGTAATGTAGAAACAAAGAATCAAATGATGCTGCCTGACCTGCTGAGTTACTCCAGCACTTTGTGTCTTATGTGTAGGAAGGAACTGCAGATGCTGATTTAAACCGAAGATAGACACAAAATGCTGGAGTAACTCAGCGGGACAGACAGCATCTGTGTATGAAGCAACTGCAGATGCTGGTTTACACCAAAGATAGACACAGATGCTGGAGTAACTCAAGGCAGCATCTCTGTGTAGAAAGAATGGGTGACGTTTTGGGTCAAGACCCTTCTTCAGTCTCGACGCGAAACATCACCCATTCCTTCTCTTCAGAGATGCCTTCTGTCCCGTAGAGTTACTCCAGCATTTTGTGTCTAACTTTGTGTCTATCTTCAGGAACATGTAATGCTGGTTTTCATTTTGTACAATGCAAAGTAAAGGATATTATGAAAGCAAATATGAAAGCAAAATATGCAAGCAAAGGATATTATCAATGCTTTAGCTTGATTGTAATGACTACATTTTAAAACTGAATATACTGTGACATTGCCTCTTGCCTCTGGTGGATGAATGGTATGTGATTTCGATTGTACACGAGTCAAATGGCAAATCCAAATATAGTCTGTGTTTGGCAAGATGCTTGGCTGCAACCAATTTGGACATTTTTGATCTGACCTGTCCATTTAGTTTGTGTCTCGACCCAAAACGTCACCCATTCCTTCAATGCAGAGATGCTGCCTGTCCCGTTGAGTTACTCCAGCATTTGTGTCTATCTTTGGTGTAAACAGCATCTGTTGTTGCTTCCTACACACTGTCCACTTTGTTAATATGAATTGAAATATATAGTTCTCACAAAGAGGTATGTCCTAAATACTTCTCCTTCACAATTATGGCACTGGTTTCCAGCTGCCATACCAAATTATGAGCAGATCGTAAGTAGTAAAGAAGGCATTTGGCACATTATCCATCATTCAGTTGCAGAATACACTGGCGAGGGTGCAGCTGGAGTATTATGTTCAGTTTTGGTCAACCTCCTTACAGGAATAATATCAATAAGTTGGAAAGAGTGTAGAGAAGATTTACGAAGATGTTGCCAGGATTTGGGTGTCTGAGCATATTGGGAGAGATTGGGCAAGCCATTACTTTAATCCTTGTAGTGCAGGAGGTGAAGGGGTGATCTTATAGAGGTGTATAAAATCATGGGAAATTGATAGGGTGAATGCACAGCATCTTTCACCCAGGGTAATGGGTATCAAGACCCAGAGAACATAGGTTTAAGGTGAAAGGGGGGCAACTCAGAGGGTGGTGGGGTTACGGAATGAGCTCCAGTGAAAGTAGTTGAAGCAGGTACAATAACAATATTTAAAAGACACTTGCACACCTGTCTATGTCAACCTTTAAAAGTTTACAGGGATAAGGGCCAAATGCAGACTAGCAAATATGAGGCATCTTGGTCAGTATGGACAAATTGGGCTGAAGGACCTGGTTCGATGCTGTATGACTATGACTCTATGTACACACACTGAAATCCCCACAACATCTATGAAGACTACCATTTTCCTCGCAATCCACACCTGCAGAACAATATGTTCACTTTTTCTCACATTTCAATTTATTTTAAATTAATGGATTTTGCTAGTTATATTACTGGTTATATTACTGGTTGCTTGGGCGGGGGGGGGGAGGGGTATCCTAGTTGACTCCAAATTATATATGTGTAGAATCAACATCCACTCACAGCATGACAGTAATGACAATGACAGTAATTCTACCTTCTCGCAACCACTGTTATTCTTTTGACTAATGAGAAATAGATTGGAGTCTGTTTGACCATTTAAAAATAAAGTCTGCAAACTAGCTTATTTTCTTGAATCTCCTTTCTAAACTCTCTAGATACTTGACTTTCCTTCAAGGCTAAACCTTTAAGGTCGGCCTTCTTGAATCTAACTCCATCGTCAAGACCATCTTTTCCCACCTCTGTAGTAGACTACTGAATTTTATCTTGATTTCTCAGGGATAATTCCTTATTTATTGCCTCCAAACTTAATCAGTCAATATTCCTTGCAATTCACAACTCCTGAAACTGGGTGCATCTCCACCACAGCTACATCTGGCTTATGTTTCTTAAGGTCATAAGGTCGTGAGGAATTCGGCCATCCAGCCCATTGTCTACTCCGCCATTCAATCACGGCTGATCTATCTCTCCCTCCTAACCCCATTCTCCTGCCTTCTTCTCATAACCTCTGACACCCGTACTAATCAAGAATCTATCTCTCTGCCTTAAAAAATATCCACTGATTTGGCCTCTACAGCCTTAGAAACATAGAAACATAGAACATAGGTGCAGGAGTAGGCCATTCGGCCCTTCGAGCCTGCACCACCATTCAATATGATCATGGCTGATCATCCAACTCAGTATCCCGTACCTGCCTTCTCTCCGTGCCCCCTGATCCCTTTAGCCACAAGGGCCACATCTAACTCCCTCTTAAATATAGCCAATGAACTGACCTCAACTACCTTCTGTGGAAGAGAGTTCCAGAGATTCACCACTCTCTGTGTGAAAAATGTTTTCTCATCTCGGTCCTAAAGGATTTCCCCTCTATCCTTAAGCTGTGACCCCTTGTCCTGGACTTCCCCAACATCGGGAACAATCTTCCTGCATCTAGCCTGTCCAACCCCTTAAGAATGTTGTAAGTTTCTATAAGATCCCCCTTCAATCTCCTAAATTCTAGTGAGTACAAGCCGAGTCTATCCAGTCTTTCCTCATATGAAAGTCCTGACATCCCAGGAATCAGTCTGGTGAACCTTCTCTGCACTCCCTCTATGGCAATAATGTCCTTCCTCAGATTTGGAGACCAAAACTGTACGCAATACTCCAGATGTGGTCTCACCAAGACCTTGTACAACTGCAGTAGAACCTCCCTGCTCCTATACTCAAATCCTTTTGCTATGAATGCTAACATACCATTCGCTTTCTTCACTGCAAAGAATTCCACAGATTCACCACCCTCTGACTAAAGACATTTCTCCTCGTCTCCTTCCTAAAAGAACGTCCTTCAATTCTGAGGCTACGACCTCTGGTTCTAGACTCTCCCACCAGTGGAAACATCCTCTCCACATCCACTTTATCCAAGCCTTTCGCTACTCTGTATGTTTCAATGTGGTCTCCTCCCCCCCGCCCCCCTTTCTCATTATTCTAAACACGAGCCAATACAGTCGACAAACGCATATCATAGGTTAACCAACTCATTAAGATCAGCGAGGCGTGAAATCGGCGTGAGATTTTCTACCGGTCAAACGCTTTCTTCCGCTCTTATAGTTGCAGCCAAAGGTACTCAAGGAGCGTATCTTTGCTTCCAGCCTCCCAGTTGCTCTCCATGGTGCTGAAAACTACCTCGACACCACAATCCCTGTGGCTGGTGGAGGCCGTGGAAACTCCACCTGCAAACATGCCGTTCAAACTAACCCCAACCCCAGCAGTCTACAGACTCCACACTCAATAACAATACCCTTCAACTTTCAGTATGTTCCCATTTGCTTTTTTTAAAATATATTAAATCAATCCTTGTAGGGCAAAATGATCTAACTGCGCACTGCATTAAAAACAAAGTAAGAAGGCGCATCTAACAGGTCAAATATACATAGATATCTTGTTACAAAAACAGTGGCGCTATGCTTTGTTTTTAATTAAATCATGTTTTTTTTTCTTGAAGCCAGAAGGCTTCCGAAAGCAACCAGGGCCCATTGCCCGGGCTGACTATGTGCGGGGTGGTGGGGGGTTACCCAATCCCGGTTCAGCGAGCCAGGGACAGGGAGCAGTCAGTCTCTTACCCCCGGCATATTCGGCCCGTCCCCTGCACCCTAGCCCCTCTCCTCTCCCCTCCCTCCTCCTTCTCTTCCCTCTCCTCCCTCCCTCTCTTCCCTCTCAACCTCTCTCTCTTTCCTCTCACTCTCTCACTCTCCCTTTCCCTCCCGCCCTCTCCCCTCCCCTGCCCTTCTCTCCCTCCTCTCTCTTCGCTTTCCTCCTTCTCCCTCTCCTTTCCCCCTCCCTCTCCCGCTCCCTTTCCCTTTCCCTCTCCCTCTCCATCTGTCTCTCTCCCTCGCCCTCTCCCTCGCCCTCTCCCCCCTCTCACTCTCCCTCGCCCCCTCGCCCCCTCTCCCTCTCTCTCTCTCTCCCTCGCCCCCCCTCTCACTCTCTCTCTGTCTCTCTCCCTCCCCTCAGTCTCTTTCTCTCTCTCTCTATCTGTCTCTCTCACTCTCTCTCTCTGTCTCCCTCTCTCTCTCTCTCCGTCTCTCCTTCTCCCTCTCCCTCTCCCTCTCTCCCTCTCTCTCTCTCTCTCCCTCCCTCTCCCTCTCCCCCCTCTCACTCTCCCTCTCCCTCCCCTACCTCTCCTCTCTCCCTCCCTCTCCCGCTCCCTCTCATTTCCCTCTATCCTCCCTCCCACCTTCTTCTTCTCCCTCTCCCTCTCCCTCTCCCGCTCCCTCTCCCTCTCCCTCTCTACCTTCTCCCCACTTTATTTTAACTTTGCTCCCCAGCCCTCCCTCCAAATGTGCGCCTTGCCTGCAAATTGTCCTGGATATGTCGGGTCCGCACGCTGTCCGGAGGGCCAGCTGCCTGTTGTCCTCTTGCTTGTGGGCGGCCGGAGCCCGGGCTCTCAGCGCTGCTGTGCCATGGTTGCGTGTGGCTCCGGCTCCGATCGGCAGCCGCTGGGCGCTTGTGCCGCTCTGCACGGCAGTCAGGTGGATGCGGTGGGCGGCGAGCGGGGAGGCGGCGCCGGCCCCAACACCAAGGGCGGCGGGCGGTGGCGGGCTCGCCCCTCGCAACTGACAAATGCAAACTTTTACAAACGACAGAACCATTCCTTGCTGTCCCCATAACAGTCATCCCCAGCAACATTTAAAAGGGTACACTTCTTTTCGAAGGTAGACACACAATGCTGGAGTAACTCAGAGGGACAGGCAGCATCTTTGGAGAGAAGGAATGGGTGAAGTTTCGGGTCGAGACCCTTCACCAGCTGTGTCTATCTACGGTGTAAACCAACATATGCAGTTCTTTCTTAAACATTCCTCAAGAAAGAACTGCAGATGCTGGTTTACACCGTAGGTAGACACACATGATGAAGGGTCTCGACCTGAAACTTCACCTCTTCCTCTTCTCGAGCCAGAGTCACAGCGTGTAGATACAGCGTGGAAACAGGCCATTCGGCCCAACTTCTCCACACGGCCAACATGTCCCAGCTACACAGAGTCCCACCTGGCCCATATCCCTCGTAACCTGTCCAATCCACGTACCTATCTAACTGTTTCTTAAACGTTGGGATAGGTCTTGCCTCAACTATCTCCTCTAGCAGCTTGTTCCATACACCCACCGCCCTTTGTGTAAAAAAGATAACCCTCAGATTGCTATTAAATCTTTTCCCCTTCACCTTAAACCTATGTTCCTCTCGTCCTCGATTCACCTACTCTGGTTTGGTGCATCTACCCGATCTATTCCTCTCATGATTTTATAAACCTCTATATTGAAACATAGAAACATAGAAAAGAGGTGCAGTAGTAGACCATTCGGCCCTTCGAGCCTGCACTGCCATTCAATATGATAATTGCTGATCGTCCAAAATCAGTACCCCGTTCCTGCTTTTTCCCCATATCCCTTGATTCCGATAGCTCAAGAGCTAAATCTAACTTGAAAACGATCTTGGATAAGATCACCCCTCATCCTCACTGTGCCTCAGAACCAGGTCTGATGCTACAGACCTGACTGCCAGCCCCATAACAGTCATCCTCCAGCAATATCTAAAAGCGCACCCTTGTTTCCCAAGGAATAGTCACAGGCAACTCCTGCACTCTCTCTGCCTATTCCTTTTCCTGGTGGTCACATATCTATTTTTTGCCTGTACATTAGATGTGACCACCTCAAGATAAATCTTATCTATGAAGACCTCAATTTCCTTGTCAATACTGAGGTCATCCTCCTGTGGCTCCATTTCCTTCACATGGGCAGTCAGGAGCTGCTGTCTTGCGCACTTCCCACATGTTTAGTTTAGCTTAGTTTTGTTTAATTTAGAGATCCAGGCCATTCGGCCCACTGAGTCCGCGCCGACCAGCGATCCCTGCACACTAACACTATCCTACACACTCCAGGGACAATTTACAATTTTACCAAGCCAATTAACCTGCAAACCTGTACGGCTTTGGAGTGTGGGAGGAAAGTGGAGATCCCGGAGAAAACCCACGAAGGTCATGGGGAGAGTGTACAAGCTCCGTACAGACCCAGCACCCATAGTCAGGACTTGGCGCCGTACCGCTGCGCCACTGTGCCGCCCGTAAAATACATTGGATATTCAGCGAATAATTTCAAGTTCAGGTTCAAATTCAAATTTATTTGTCACAAGCACCATGAGGTGCAGTGAAATGTAATTTACCATGCAGCATTACAATTCAAAAAGGACACAATACACAACATAATTGAACACAGACATCCACAGCATTCGTCACTGTGGTGGAAGGCAATGCGGTTCAGACAGTTCTTCTCCTCCCTTATTCACCCGTGGCTTCACATGTGACAATAAAGTATTCTATGCTATTCCATTCCAAATTTTCTGAAAGTTTCCCTGACTTCCCTCACCCTAAAGTAGGAACATACCAGTACCCTAAATGCCACTCTACTATAAAGAGGAACAGATCTTTCCTTATGTGTATCAAGGAACTGCATAAGCTGGTTTAAAACAAAGATAGACACAAAATGCTGGAGTAACTTAGCGGGGCAGCATCTCTGGAGAGAAGGAATGGGTGACATTTCGGGTCGAGACCCTTCTTCAGACTGACGTCAGGGGGGAGGGAGAAAGATAGATAAGGAAGTGCGAAGGTTTGAAAACAGGTCAAAGGGATTTGAGATCAAGGAAATTGTAAAATAGATCATTGTTAGCTGGGAGAAGGTAACAACAAAGCAAACAGATAAAATGTGGTCGGAGACAGTAAGACTGGTCGGAGAACTAGGATGGAGGAGGGATGGAGAGAGAGGGAAAGAAAGGGTTACTTGAAGACCTTTCCTTTTCTTGCGATCACCCTTTGCTCAGCCTCCTTGCCAAAGCTTCACAATCCAAAGCCTCAACGCAGGGCGGCACGGTGGTGCAGTGGTAGAGATGCTGCTTTACAGCTCTTGCAGTGCCGGAGACCCGGGTTTGTTCCTGACTACGGGTAATATCTGTATGGCGTTTGTACGTTCTCCCTGTGACCTGCATGGGTTTTCTCCGAGATCTCCAGTTTCCTCCTACACTCCAAAGACGTACAGGTTTGTAGTTTAATTGGCTTGGTAAAATGCAAGAGAAAAAATGTCCCTGGTGTGTGTGGAGTAGTGTTAATATGCGGGGATCGCTGGTCGGCGTGGACCCAGTGGGCCGTCAGGCCTGTTTCCCCGCTGTATCTCGAAACCAAACTAAACTAATCCTCGCACTCTGAAGCAACTTGTCAGATTTTACTATGATAAGAGTGCTGTATGAATCCAATTATACAGTGATGCTGTTATTCAGAGCCTTGAGGGTTAATATGAAGACAATCTTTGTACATATTTCTAAATTTCCTGAAATTTCATTAAAAATAGTTCTACATATTAAACATTATTTCTTGATTGCCTTCACCTTTAAGTTAGATCTGCAATATCAACGTGGGGTTTCTCAATTTATATCCACTAATTTAATAACCATTCTATCAGTTGCAGCAAGCTGTTTAAAATAATGTTATTAACACATCTAACAAATCTGCAGAGCAAAGAGCCTTAATGCATCCACACATTGATATTGCAGGTCTAACGGCTTAGTATTATCAGTAACTCTTCCAGAATTCGAGTTTCACTGTACCTTAATTGGTACATGTGACAATGAACCGACCTTTGAACCTTTGAATTAAAAGTCATCTTTAAGCAATGATCCAAGTCAAGTTTAACACGTTGGAAAGAGATAAGACTCCTCTGTTTTGCACATTAACCATAAGAAATTCGGTCAGAACATGCCAGCATGATTTTTCCTCCTTAGTGAAAAACTCCTCAATCAGATTTCTATTATGGTTATTGATGGTTTTATTAGTTTATACTAAATAATTTTCTTTACTATAGATGGTGAGGTCTGACTTGAATTTATTGTGTTCAGTTTTGGTCACCCTGCAAATGCAAGGAAATGGGATCAGCATGGATAGGTATCTTGGTTGGCATAGATAAGATGGGCCAAAGGGCCTGTTCCAGTGCTGTGACCCTATAACCCAATGGCTCACCACAGATTGTATTAATCCTTGTCCCTCATTCACCCACCACCATATCAAACTTAAACCAGCTTGCTTTTAAATCCCACAGGGCACTGAGACCTACCCTGGCTGTGATGCGCCGGCACCAGCAGGACCTCGCATTGAGGTATGCCTGCTTTTAAAGCCGATTGTTCCTAATTCATAAAAGTTTTTTTTTCTGATCCTTAATTATTTCAGGGGTGTGGTGGCGCCTATCGGCAGCGGATCGACTATAGTCCGTCTGTCTTTTAAAAATGTTTGTCTTGTTAAATGTATGTCTTGAATTGCGACTTCCAGTGGCGCCACAGAGTAGGAAGCAGGCGTCCGTTTTAGCTCCGCTCCTGAGATGCACTAAAACGCGCTAAAAAGCCTGAAAAGAGAAACGGGACCGATTAAAAAATCCCTACAGGCCGATACCCGACATCACGTAAGTGACGTCATCAGAAATTGCCGCACACTGACGGGATACCGGTATTTTTAAATGAAAAAACGGAATTTACCGGCTCCACCTCAGACAAGACTAAGAACCCCTGAAGAATCTGAGGAGGAATCTGAACGAGAAGGATATTCTGACTAATCAGCTGACTACTCAGCTGGGAAAGTTAGAAACAAGAATGTATGTCGGGAATAAGGAAATTTGTGGAAAAACTGATATTCTACATGAAGAGGTAAATACCGTTTGGCATGAAGAAATTAAACGGGTTGAAGAAGATATCAGCAAAAAGTTGGAGCCCGTTCTCCTCACAGTAGTAACATCCTCTGGAAGTTACTATTACAGACATGTCTGTCACAATGCAAAGAATGAAGGAAGACCTAGACTGTGTTTCTGGGCAACTGGCCAGAATGACCGACAAATGCCTAGATCTTGAAGACGTCAAAACTTAAGATTTGTTGGAGCGAAAGAAGGGAAGGAAACTGGAAAAGACCCTCGTGTTTTCACTGGTTACACGTTAGAAGTCTATCACCTGCAATGGAGATAGTGAGGTCAAGGAATGGTAGGGAAGTGTCGGAGATGGTCCAGGTGTATTTCAGTGCCGGGTGGAAATTAGTGGTGAAGTGGATGAAGTCAGTCAGTTGTGTGCGGGTGCAGGAGGTGGCACCAAAGCAGTCGTCGATGTAGCGGAGGTAGAGGTTGGGGATGGGGCCCTGGTATGTATCGAACAAGGATTGTTCGACGTAACCTACAAATAGGCAGGCATAGCTGGGGCCCATGCGTGTGCCCATAGCTACGCCTTGTATTTGGAGGAAGTGGGAGGAGTCGAACTCGAAGTTATTGAGGGTAAGGACCAGCTCCGCTAGGCGGAGGAGAGTGTCAGTGGCTGGGTATGGGTTGCTTCTCTGGTCGAGGAAGAACCGGAGGGCTGTGAGACCATCGTGGTGGGGGATGGAGGTGTATAGTGATTGGACGTCCATGGTGAAGATGAGGGGGTGAGGGCCTAGAGAATTGAATGCGCGGAGACGACGGAGAGTGTCTGAGGTGTCTTCACTGTGTTTTCACTGCCAACTTACTTCAACAGGTATTTAATCTGCCTGAGAGACCTAAAGTTGATGTAGCATATCGAGTCCAGATAGCCCGATCAGGGATTGGAGCTCCACCAAGACAGATTACCCTGAAATCTATCTATTTATTTATTTTTAATTTTTAATTTTTATTAGAAGCATTGTACATACATCTTAATCATGATATGCAACATAATACATTTTGTGTACAACTTCTCCATATAACCATATAACCATATAACCATATAACAATTACAGCACGGAAACAGGCCATCTCGACCCTTCTAGTTCGTGCCGAACACATAATCTCCCCTAGTCCCATATATCTGCGCTCAGACCATAACCCTCCATTCCCTTCCCATCCATATAACTATCCAATTTATTTTTAAATGATAAAAACGAACCTGCCTCCACCACCTTCACTGGAAGCTCATTCCACACACCTACCACTCTCTGAGTAAAGAAGTTCCCCCTCATGTTACCCCTAAACGTCAGTCCCTTAATTCTCATGTCATGTCCCCTTGTTTGAATCTTCCCTACTCTCAGTGGGAAAAGCTTTTCCACGTCAACTCTGTCTATCCCTCTCATCATTTAAAAAACCTCTATCAAGTCCCCCCTTAACCTTCTGCGCTCCAAAGAATAAAGCCCTAACTTGTTCAACCTTTCTCTGTAACTTAGTTGCTGAAACCCAGGCAACATTCTAGTAAATCTCCTCTGTACTCTCTCTATTTTGTTGACATCCTTCCTATAATTAGGCAACCAAAATTGTACACCATACTCCAGAATTGGCCTCACCAATGCCTTGTACAATTTTAACATTACATCCCAACTTCTATACTCAATGCTCTGATTTATAAAGGCCAGCACACCAAAAGCTTTCTTTACCACCCTATCTACATGAGATTCCACTTTCAGGGAACTGTGCACAGTTATTCCCAGATCCCTCTGTTCACCTACATTCTTCAATTCCCTACCATTTACCATGTACATCCTATTTTGATTTGTCCTGCCAAGATGTAGCACCTCACACTTATCAGCATTAAACTCCATCTGCCATCTTTCAGCCCACTCTTCCAACTGGCATAAATCTCTCTGTAGACTTTGAAACTCTACTTCATTACCCGCAACCCCACCTATCTTAGTATCATCTGCATACTTACTAATCCAATTTACCACACCATCATCCAGTTCATTGATGTACATGACAAACAACAGTGGACCCAACACAGATCCCTGTGGCACCCCACTCGTCACTGGCCTCCAACCTGACAAACAACCATCCACCATTACTCTCTGGCATCTCCCATTCAGCCACTGTTGAATCCATCTTGCTACTCCACCATTACTACCCAACCATTGAACCTTCTTAACCAACCTTCCATGAGGAACCTTGTCAAAGGCCTTACTGAAGTCCATATACACAACATCCACTGCTTTACCCTCATCAATTTCCCGAGTAACATCTTCAAAAAATTCAAGAAGATTTTTTTTTTCTTTTATAAACTTTAACCTATAATAGAAAAAAAGAAAAGAGAAAGAGGGGAAGAATGAGGATAGTAGTGAAGTGAAGTTTAGTCTCCTAAATTTCAGTTATCCAGGGGCAATAGACAGGGATGTGCATTATCTCCCCTGTTATTTGCCCTTGCGATTGAACCTCTAGCGGAAAGTATAAGAGTACATCCGAACATTCACGGCTATAATTCTAAATACTCCAATAATAAAATATCATTATATGCAGATGATGTATTATTAATATCACCAATTCCCAAGTTAGTATACCAAATATATTAAATCTTATAGAGGAATTCGGCTCTTTTTCAGGATACAGAATAAACTGGAACAAAAGTGAAATTATGTCAATAAAACCTGAAGCCGACACAACTTCTAAAAATCCCTTTCAGAATTGCAACAGAAAAATTCAAATATCTGGGTGATCAAGTAACCAGAAAATATACCCCTCTATTCAACCCAAACTTCCCGCCTTTGGTTACTAAATTAAACGCTCTAATTCAATTCTGGAAAACACTCCCGATGTCTATAATACGCTGAATAAATGCTATAAAGATGATCTTCCTCCCACAAATCCTGTATTTATTCCAATCAATACCGATAAATCTTCCGAAATTTTTTTTCCAAAAACTTGATTCTCTGATTACAAACTTTATTTGGGATTATAAAACACATAGAATTCATAAACGGCATTTATGTAAACCCAAAGAAACGGGTGGATTGGCTCTCCCCAACTTCTTATACTATTACTGGGCAATGAATATTAAAAATGTAATCTACTGGCTGGACAATTCAGGCCAACAGGTAGATGGAGAGAGAGGATTGTTCGCCTTTTAATATAGGCGTGATTCCTCTCTCTCCAATAAATTTGAAGATCACACTTTATGATAAAAATCAGATTATTCACAGCACTCTACGAATCTGGAGACAAGTAAAATCAACTTTTAAACTAAGAAATTTATCTCTTCTTTCGCCAATAGCCCATAACCCTTTGTTCAAGCCATCTATTATAGATAAAACATTTACATATTGGGAAAGACTAGGAAGCAAAAAACTTATGAGATGGGAACTCGTCTCTCATTTCAAGAATTATAGTCGAAATATCACCTGAAAGGTAATCAATATTTCAGATATCTTCAAATTCGAGACTATCTAAAAACATATACTACCAAACTTTGCTGCCAGATATACTAGATGAATGTATGAATAGAAATTCGTAGTCAAACAAGTTAATATCATATTTGTATAACACCCTTTAAATATAGAAATCCCATCGTCAGATGCAATTAGAAGAGACTGGGAAGAGGAACTAGGCCTAAACATTCTAAAAGACAGATGGGAAGAAAACCTTTTATATATACACAATTGTTTGATTAACGTTAGACATACGTTAAATCAATTTAAAATACTGCATAGACTCTACTATTCAAAATCTAAACTGAATAAGATCTTTCCAAATGTATCCCCTATTTGTGATAAATGTCTCCTTCACGAAGCAACTATAACACATTCCTGCTCCTCTTGCATAAAATTACATAATTTTTGGAGAGGAATGTTTGAAATTCTCTCAAAAACACTAAAAACAAAATTGTACCCCAGCACGGAATTGATTATTCTAGGAACGTCAGAAGCCTGCTTTGAACTATGATTACTTCAAAGACGTTTCCTCAATTATGGCCTGATAACGGCAAAAAAACTAATACTCAAATTTTGGAAACATGCATCTGTCCCTACTATTAAAATGTGGATTACAAACATGTCTAAGACACTACATCTTGAAAATATTAGACTTGTCTTAGCAGAAAAACCAAAGCATTTTTCGAAGACATGGACACCATTCATTGATTTATTACAAGGATAGTATGATGCAACACGATTTTGGAGTTAAATCTAATTAAGGGTTGGGTGATGGGTGGGGAGGGATGCGAGGCAGGTATATCATCACCTTTTGTTTTTCTTTCTGTTTTTGTCTTTTTATTGCTCTAATTCTTCCTTATTTCTTTTACTTACTCACTCTTTGGCTACAGCACTTTGGTAGTCTAGGGGTTCTATCCTTGCACATTCCACTTTTTCTCTCTTGCTTTTTCTCTCTTCTTTTCTCTTAAATATAGCTTAAAGTCAAAATTAAAGCTGTACAATAATTGTATTATGTCATATGCTGCTGGTTATATTTTTGTACGCTTGCTTCTAATAAATAATATATATTATAAAAAAGAAAAAAGAAATGTATGTCTTGACTCCAGTTTTTATTATTTTTCTTTAGCTGTGTATATGTGTGTGTGGGGTGGGGTGGGGGGATTGGGGGAAACCGTTAATCTCTTCCCTGTATGATGACCCGACTTTTTCCCTGTCGGGTCTCCGGTGTCGTTGGGCTAACATCGTGGAGCCGGAAGAGGCCTCCGGCCAGGACCAACCTGAGGGCTCCAGTCGCGGAGCCTGCGGACCTGACATACCGGAAGTGGCGGCGCTGCCTTGCAGCTGCGGCTCGCCTGCAGTCCGTTTGTCTTTTCTGTTTTTTGTTTTCTCTTGTCCCGATTTTACAGTTTAATTCAGTTTATTTAGTTGTGTATGTGTGGGGGGGGGGGGGGGGGGTGGGTGTAACATGTTTTTGACTCTTCCTTCGGGGGAGATGCGACCTTTCCTGCCGTATCCCCCGTCTCCGTGTCCATCTGAGCTGAGGCCTATTGCGGAGCTGGCATCCTCCAACTACGACCGACCTCGAGGCTGCGGAGGCAGAGCCAGAACTTACCAACGCGAGGCTGGCCGACTTCGGGACTGTGGTTGCGGTGCGACCCACCTTCCGACCCGACTTTGGAGCCTCGGAGGCTCGGCCGGGGCCAGTGGACGACATCATTGGGAGCTCGAGTTCTGTTTTCCGGAGCTCCCGCAACTACAGCTGCGTCCGCTGGACTGGAGGACGGCACCTTTGGCAGCTTCGACCACGCCGGGCCGCGGAGTTTGAACCGGCCCCTTAGCGGAGCACGGATTCAGCCGCGGGACCCCGGCGGGGTCACAACATCGGAGGCTTGGATTGCCTCAGCGCAGAGGGAGAGCAAGGAGGGAAGAGACAGTGACTTTGGGACTTAAACTGTGTTGAGTGTTTGTTATTTATTCTATGTTATGACTGCAGGCTAAACCATTTCGTTGCATTGAAAAGTGCAATGACAATAAATTGAATCAACTCAAATCAAAATCGCGGAGCTGGCCGTCTTCAGAGTGGGAGGAGCTGTGGTGGCGCGCAGCTGTGACCCGACTTTTGAGCTTCGGAGGCTCCGGTGAACAGCAACATCGGGAGCTCGCAGGTCCCTGGTGGGAGACCGCTTTTCGGAGCTCCCGGAACGGCAACTTCTCCCGCTGGAATCGCGGGGTTTAAAGGACTCGGAGCGGGGCCTAACATCGCTGGCGTGGCTTAAACGGCCACAGGACTTACCATCGCCTGCTGGAGGTTTTAACATTGAGAACCCCAGTTCGCCTCGACACTGCATTTGGACTGCTGGACTGTGGGAGAAGAACAAAGGGAAGAGATAAGACTTTGCCTTCCATCACAGTGAGGAGATGTTGGAGATCCACTGTGATGGATGTTTATGTAAACTGTGTTAAGTTTGGGTCTTGGTTTTTTTTTGTAATGTAAGTGTAGAAAATGCAATTTCGTTCAAGTCAAGCTGTTTGAATGACAATCAAAGGCATTCTATTCTATTCTATTTTATTCTATTCTATTCTATTCTATGTGTGCAACCTTGCAGAGTGCGAATTGGCTGCTTTGATTTCCAGCTTGCTCTGCACAAAATGCAAAATAAAGAACTTCAACGTGTTTAAGATATTTTTGTTCATCAAGGGTCATGAGTGTTTTATTGTTATGTGCCCCAAACAGAACAATGGAATTCTTACTTGCAGCAGCACAACAGAGTATGTAAACACAGTACTCTGTAAACAATATAATAAATGAAAAGAAGTTCAGTCAAAAAAAAGTAAATGTTAGAAACATAGAAACATAGAAATTAGGTGCAGGATTAGGCCATTCAGCCCTTTGAGCCAGCATCGGCATTCAATATGATCATGGCTGACATCCAAAATCAGTACCCCGCTCCTGCTTTTTCTCCATATCCCCTGATTCTCTTAGCCCTAAGAGCTAAATTTTCTTGAAAACATCCGGTGAATTGGCCTCCTCGGCCTTCTATGGCAGAGAATTCCACCGATTCACAACTCTCTGGGTGGAAACGTTTTTCCTCATCTCAGTCCTAAATGGCATACCCCTTATTTTTAAATTGTGACCCCTGGCTCTGGACTCCCAACATGGGGAATTTTTTTCCTGCATCTAGCCTGTCCAATCCCTTAAGAATTGTATGTTTCTGTAAGATCCCCTCTCATCCTAAATTCCAGTGCATACAAGCCCAGTCGACCCATTCTTTCATCAAATGTTTTCATATATATATTTCTACTGAACTATATATACTGTTAAGTAATATTCTACTATTCTTAATATATAGTATTAATAGATAGAATAAATAATATTCTACTAATCTATTAATAGTATTCTACTACATATACTGCGGATTATATATATATATATAATAAATATATATATATATATATAGGATCTGAGGAGGTCAATATAATCGTCTCTTGCTTTGGAAAAATGCAGAGGAAGATGTACTTAATACTTCTCATTGTTTCATATCAGTTGCGCCATTCTTAATGACTGTTTGCCATTTCGTAATTTTGCAATTGAGGATTAAGCAATAATTTTCAATTTGCCATTTTACTTTGGAACACAGATTCCAATGTGAGTCATACAGATTTTGAATACAGATTCAAGGTGAGATTTGCTTTATACACTGGTGACTCAGTGAATTAAATGAAAGGACATACGAACTGACAAGCTTTGTGTAGATGCAAATCCTGTCTGATCTGAGAGAGGCCGATCTACTTTATGTGGATTAGACAATGGAACAGAAAACATTAAATCTCATTGAGTTTATACTTGTTAACAAGCGAGAGTGAGAAAATAAATTGATAATGATGCATAAATTTTTCTACTTAATAGAAACCTTAAACACACATCTAAATAATAATAATAATAAATAAATAAATATGAGGCTTTCACTAGGGTTTCCTTAATATCCCACTGCTCCACTCTTACTTCCCCTCCTTCCCATTCGTAACAAGGACAGAGACCAGTGCTTAACAAGGAACTGCAGATGCTGGAAAATCGAAGGTACACAAAAATGCTGGAGAAACTCAGTGGGTGCAGCAGCGTCTACGGAGCGAAGGAAATAGGCAATGTTGCCTAGTTCCTTTGCTCCATAGATGCTGCTGCACCCGCTGAGTTTCTCCAGCATTTTTGTGTACCAAGGACAGAGACCACTCGTCCTCACCTTCCACCCCATCAGCCGACGCATACAGCATATAATCCTCCAACAATTCGCCAACTCCAATGGGATCCCACAACTGGCCACATCTTCCCATCTCCTCCCCTTTCTGTTTTCCGCAGAGACCATTCCCTCCGAAACTCCCTGGCCAACTCGTCCCTTCCCACCCAAACCACCCCCTCCCCGGGTACTTCCCCCTGCAACCGCAGGAGATGCAACACCTGTCCTTTACCTCCCCCCTCAACTCCATCCAGGGGCCCAAACAGTCTTTCCAGATGAGGCAGAGGTTCACTTGCACCTCCTGCAACCTCATCTACTGTATCCACTGTTCTAGCTGTCAACTCCTCTACGTCGGCGAGACCATGCGCAGGCTCGGCGATCGTTTCTCTCAATACCTCCGCTCAGTCCGCCTTAACCCACCTGATTAAGATCTCCCGGTGGCTCAGCACTTCAACGCCCCCTCCCATTCCCAATCTGACCTTTCTGTCCTGGGCCTCCATTGTCAGAGTGAGGCCTAGCACAAATTGGAGGAACAGCGCCTCATATTTCACTTGGGTAGTTTACACCCCAGTGGTATGAACATTGACATCTAACTTTCAATAGCCCTTGCTTTCTCTCTCCATTCCCCCCCCTACCCAGTTCTCCCACCAGTCTTACTGTCCCCGCCTGCATTCTATCTTTGTCCCGCCCGCTCCCCTGACATCAGTCTGAAGAAGGGTCTCGACCCAAAACATCGCCAATTCCTTCTCTCCTTAGATATTTTTAAGAGGGAGTTAGTTTAAAACATAGCTCTGTGAGACAGATAGTTATAAAGACTCATAACCCTCTAAGAGAACAAGTTCCTTCTCATGTCCTATAGTTCTGAACTCTCATACCAGTGAAGACATATCCACAGCATCCACCCTGCCACCATCCCTCAAGGTCTTACATGTTTCAATGTGCACCTCTTATTTTTCTCAGTGCCGGAGAAAATGGACGGCTTAATCTTTTGTCTCAAGATGAATTTCTCATTCCAGGTATTCAGTGAACCTTCACTGCATCCTCCCCAAAGCAAGGATGAGGGGGATCTTACAGAAACATATAAAATTATAAAAGGACTGGACAAGCTAGATGCAGGACAAGTGTTCCCAATGTTGGGTGAGTCCAGAACCAGGGGCCACAGTCTTAGAATAAAGGGGTGGCCATTTATGACTGAGGTGAGAAAAAGCTTTTTCACCCAGAGAGTTGTGAATTTGTGGAATTCCCTGCCACAGAGGGCAGTGGAGGCCAAATCACTGCATGGATTTATGAGAGAGTTAGATAGAGCTCTAGGGGCTAATGGAATCAAGGGAAATGGGGAGAAGGCAGGCACGGGTTATTGATTGGGGACGATCAGCCATGATCGCAATGAATGGCGGTGCTGGCTCGAAGGGCCGAATGGCCTCCTCCTGCATCTATTTTCTATGTAATCTATGTAGGTATATGGAAACTTGTGAACAATATTCTCATTGTGTGGCCTCACTAAATTCTTGCATAGCCAATATTTATGTTCATATGTAATACGAGCCGAATAAGGCCATTTGGCCCATCAAGTCTACTCCGCTATTCAATTATGGCTGATCTAACTAACCCCATTCTCCTGCCTTCTCTCCATACCCCTGACACCTGCACTAATCAAGAATCTATCCACCTCTGCCTTACAAAATATCCATTAACTTGGCCACCACAGCTTTCAGTGGCGGTATCCCATTATATCCCATTGGAGCCTACTCTTACCCTACCTCCATTCGTATCTGGATATCTTTAATTCCTTTTCCCCTTAGGAAATTAACCTGCTTTGAATGTACGTATGCTAATCATTTTATCTTCTAAACTTTGCAGCAAGTTCCTTATTCTCCACATTTTCTATGTTAAATTATTTCTCCTGAATTCCTTGTTGGATTTATTAGTTACACTCTGTCCTTTAAGGACCATCAATGAGTCAGTCCCTTGCTGATACTCAAGTCATACTCTTGCTACATTGATGAAATCTCCACACCTCCAATCTTAAGAAGAGTCCGTGTTCCTATTCTCCAGAGATGCTACCTGACCCGTTGAGTTACTCCAGCATTTTGTGTTCGTCTTCAGTGTAAATCAGCATCTGCAATTCCTTCCTACATATTTATGGCCCCATATCAGAAATGTCCTTGTCACGGGGCTGGAAACTGGAAGTATCCTGAGCTAATTCTGCTACCACCATCATCTACTGCGACAAGTGATGGCTCCCACTGATTGTCGCCGGAAGCTTGAGTCCTTTTCAGGATGGACGATGACAGCAATGTCAACATTTGAAACATGGAAGATGGACATGAAAGAAGAAGATGAAACATCTGTTGGACTTAAAGGATGTGAATTGGTTCTGACATCCCATCATTTTGAAGATTATCTTTCCTCATTCCCAATTGAAATCAAGTCCATCTGCCTGAGTGTTGCTGACATGTCTGTTCATTTTATTTAATTCTGTTTAAGGTTGATGTCTCCACTGGCCAGGAATGCTGACATGCCACTGATATCCAGCACTATCCTCTTCAAGTTTAGTTTAGTTTAGAGATACAGTGCGGAAACAGGCCCTTCAGCCTACTGAGTCAGCACCAACCAGCGATCCCCGCTCATTAAAACTATTCTACACACTAGGGACAAATTACATTTATTCCAGGCCAATTAACCAACAGACCTGTACGCCTTTGGAATGTGGTAGGGAAACAAAGATCTCGGAGAAAACCCACGCAGATCTCGGGGAGAACATACAAACTCTGTACAGACAGCGCCTGTAGTCAGGGTCGAACCCGGGTCTCCGGTGCTACAAGTACTGTAAGGCAGCAACTCTACCGCTGCACCACCATGCCACCCTGTCATGCTGCCATCTTTGAGATTTGTGGAGGAACAGTTATTTCCCACTTCCCCTTCCCACTTTCTTGGGCCTGTATCATCTTCTATTTCCTGGGAATGGAACTGACCATTGAAGGATGGCGGTGGTATTCCTTTATCATGCGCCTATACACTGCGAATGGCTCGAATGTAATCATGTATTGTCTCTCTGCTGACTGGTTAGCATGCAACAAAAGCTTTTCACTCTGAACCTCGGTACACGTGACAATAAACTAAACTGGACTGAACTGATGTCTTCACCGAATGAACGCATTTCATCAGAGTGACTGAAGTGAGAGGGTGTAAATTACTGCTGGATATGGGGACAGGATTGTGCTGGACTGATACTTGATGAAGTGTGGATGTACATGGGAGGAGATTGCTGTGAAACAAATAGGAAGTGATACTTTAGACTTTGCTTTCAGTGCTGCCTGTACGGACTTTTCCCTGTGACCACATGGGTCTTCCTTAGCAAGAGGGAGAAGAGCAGCACGGTGGCACAGTGGTAGAGTTGTGCCTCTTGGTGCCAGAGACCCGGGTTCGATGCTGACTACGGGTGCCGGCTGTACGGAGTTTGTACGTTCTCCCCGTGACAGCATGGGTTTTGCTCGGGTGCTCCAGGTTTCATCCCACACGCCAAAGATGAACAGGTTTGCAAGTTAATTGGCTTTGGTAAAGATTGAAAATTGCTCCTAGTGTAGGATAATGCTAGTGTACGGGGATCGCTGGTCGGCACGGACTTGGTGGGCCTAAAGGCCCATTTCTGTGCTCCATCTCTAAAACTGAAACTAAAATGAACGAAAACTAAATACAAGTCTAATAAACACACAAAACAAATCAATATTATCAAGCATTAGGTGTACTCCAGCATCCACTGGCAATGGCGCAGTGTGTTTTAATCCGCTATTACCAAAGGTATGAGACAGTTTGACAAATTTCTGGAGACAAGTCTGGATATGTTCGTGTAAAAGTTACAGATACATGGAACTGAATATAAATGACAGCACAGTACAATATAGACAAAAATGCTGGAGAAACTCAGCGGGTGAGACAGCATCTATGATAATCAGTTCAATTGGTTTGCTTTGTAGTTAATGTTTCTTACCAGTTTCGTCCCATTCTTTTAGAAACATACAAAATAGGTGTAGAAGTAGGACATTTGGCCTTTCGAGCCAGCACCGCCATGGGTGATCATCCAGAATCAGTACCCCGTTCCTGCTTTCTTCCCATATCCCTTGATTCCCTTGGCCCTGAGAGCTAAATCTAACTCTCTCTTGAATTCATCCAGTGAATTGGCCTCCACTGCCTTCTGTGGCAGAGATTTCCACAGGCTCACAAGTCTCTGGGTGAAAAGGTTTTTCCTCATCTCAGTCTTAAATGGCCTACCCCTTATTCTTAAACTGTGACCCCAGGTTCTGTACGCCCCCAACATGGGGAACATTTTTCCTGCATCTAGCCTGTCCAATCCTTTAAGAATTTTAATCTCAACCTGACAGCATCTCCTTCCATTTCTCTCTTCCTCATCCACTTCCCCAGCACCCCCTTAAAATGTATCAGTGCTACTCGTCACAACCATTCTTTGTGTGAGAAAGATCCATATTCTTACCGTTATTTGAAATCCCTCTTGGGTTTATTAATGAAAATCCTGGTATTGTACCTCTCCACATGGAAAAACATTACCGGCTTATTAAACCCATTCATAATAGTGTGGTTCTTAATTAGGTTATCCCACCCACGTTGTTTATCCAGAGAATAGACCTGGTGCATGTTCCATCTTCACACAAGAGGATGAGAATGACTCAAGGAATTGTTTGAGAGCCAACTTTACAAAGAATGCGAGAAACCAAAGGAAGCTGGTGTTGATACCAAAACAATGCCGGAGAATTTAATGGCCTTAAAAACTGACAAATCCCTAGGGCCTAGTAATTTTCTTCCTGGAATACTAATGGAGGTGGTTGTTAAAATACCAGTTCGGTTCAATCAGGTTGAACAAATCTGGTTTAAACCAGCATCTGCAGTTCCTTCTGACACAAAATACTAGCTGCGTTAATTCTTAAGGGGTTGGACAGTCTAGATGCAGGAAGATTGTTCCCGATGTTGGGGAAGACCAGAACAAGGGGTCACAGTTTAAGGATAAAGGGGAAATCTTTTAGGACTGAGATGAGGAAAACATTTTTCACACAGAGAGTGGTGAATCTATGGAATTCTCTGCCAGAGAAGGTAGTTGAGGCCAGTTCATTGGCTATATTTAAGAGGGAGTTAGATGTGGCCCTTGTGGCTGAAGGGATCAGGGGGTATGGAGAGAAGGTAGGTACAGGATACTGAGTTGGATGATCAGCCATGATCATATTGAATGGCACGGCAGGCTCGAAGGGCCGAATGGCCTACTCCTGCACCTATTTTCTATGTTTCTATGTTTGTTATCATTTTGCAAAGTACCATTAATGACAATAGATAGCCAATTGGCACATGCAAACTCATCATTTAAAACAAAGAAAGAGGAAAAGGAAATTTATGAACAGTAATGGGGAAATGTCAGAGGTTATCATAAAAGATGAGATCATAGGACATGCCCATTGGGGGGGTCGCATGGTGGTGCACGGTGGCTTAAAGTCTTAAACCTGGAGTCAATCCGAATCATGGATAATGCAGCAGCAGAGTTGTTACCTTACAGCGCCAGAGACCCGGGTTCAATCCTGACCACGGGTGCTGTCTGTACGGAGTTTGTACGTTCTCCCTGTGTCCTGCATGGGCTTTTTCCGGGTGCTCCGGTTTCCTCCCACACTCCAAAGACGTATAGGTTTGTAGGTTATCTGGCTTGGTAAAATTGTAAAATTGTCCGTAGTGCATAGGATAGTGCTAATGTACGGGGACTCTGTGCGATGTGGGCTGATCGATACCGTGTTGCTCGGCTATCTTTCACTCGTGCTCATGAGATTGATTTCAAGATGCTCAGATGATCTTCTAATGCGCCCCAGGCCATCTGTCCCTGCAGTCAGGGGGGTGAATCACCTGGTGTGGGTGTCGGGGGGTGAATCACCCCTTGTGTGTTTCGGGGTCCGGGGGTCGGGTGGGGGGTGAATCGCCCTGGTGTGGAGGTTGAGTTCCAGTGGTGGTGCATTGTGGTCAGTGACTCTGGGTGGGCAGAGGGACCAGACTCTCCCCAACTCTGCTCCACCCGGCCCCGTGTGTGTGGGGGCTGCTGACCCACAACCCATCACAGTGCGGCCGCATGAGGGAGACAAGGCAGAGGGCGGCTGTGGCCGTGGGAGAGCGGGGGCTGTCCCGAGGGATGCGCTCCTTCAGCCGCTTACACCTAGGTGCTCGGGTCCAGAGCGCCCAGTCACCCTCCAGTCCCAGGTGGTCTTGTGTGGGGAAAATGTCCCCCACCCTCCTGTCTTCCCCGGCCAGTGATGTGATGGACGCGGGGATCTGGGCCAATCGTTGATAAGTCCTGCCACCCGGTGACATCATGTCTGTTATTTCGCTTTTCGGCGTTGCGGCGTTTCGGTTAGTTGGCTTTTCGGCGTCGTACGCTTTCAGTTATTTGGCTTTTCGACATTGTTTCCGTTTGGTTATTTGGCTTCCACTTCTTCGCTTTGGCTTCTCGTCCTTCGAAGCCACGTCTGCGCATGGTCCCACAACACTCCCCAGGGCTGTACCATTAACTGTGAAGGTCCTACCTTCCCAAAATGCAATCCCTCACAATTAAACCCTATTTGCCATTCTTCAGCCCACTTGCCCTGCTGATCAAAATTCCGCTGTAATTCTTGATAACTATTTTCACTGTCTATGATACAATCTATTTTATTGTCCAGGGCTGAGACTACAAGGAGCGTCTACTGTAAAGGGGTTGCAGCTCTGACTTCCTCTGATAATGGGTCCACACAAAATGCTCTTGTATCCAATGCAGACCCAATCATTAATCAATTTGAAAGAAATTGGTTCGCAGCTGCATTGAGATGACATACAAAGAGAACGCATTCATTTACACAATGCCTGATGAAACCGGCAGTGACTGGGCTCAACCACAGGCCGACCGAGCACGGCCAACAGTGTGCGAGAAGTAAGTCAGCGAGCGTGCACGAGGGACGTTGGTGAGAGTGGAAGGCCAAGATTTAGAGTGGAGGGTCGTTAGAGAACCATCGCCCGTGTGAGTGCTGCCGCGAGAACAAAGAGGGACACAGCGTGGAGAAGCCGCTGAAAACAAAGAGGGACTCGCTGAGGGGGTGGGGGGTAGGAACTGGGATTATATTGAATACTTTTGTGACTTCGTCAGTGCCCTTTATATGGCGGCTCTTTGCATACGTGTACTGTATGTACAACTAAGAATCTCACTGTACCAAGTACACATGACAATAACGTATCAATCAATCAATCCAATTGAAAGATAAAATAGATTAATTGTCCCGTGAATTATTTTGGATTTATCTGACTGCAGTAATCTTGTTCCAATAATCCACATCAGACTAGCAGTTATCAATTGTTTGGGTTTAATTTAGGTTAGTTTAGTTTAGTTTAGTTTAGTTAGCTCATTTTGGATTAATTTAGTTTAATTTATTATTTTAATGTGATCTGACAGAGGAAGTAGTGGATAGACACAAAAAGCTGGAGTAACTCAGCGGGACAGGCAGCATCTCTGGAGAGAACGAATGGGTGACATTTTGGGTCGAGACCCTTCTTCAGACCGGTTAGGGATTGGGTAACGTGAGATATAGGCATTGATGTAGAGAGATAAAGACCAATGAATTAAAGATATGTAAAAATGTAATATGATAAAGGAAACAGGCCATTGTTAGCTGTTTGTAGCAAAGATCCTATAGCGGAGCAAGACAGATCACTCCTGCTAAATGCAATGGACTGACGTATAGTTCCGTAACCCGACCCGACCCGACCTGACCCGACTCGCAGTGTAACCAACGTTGCAGGGGAACAGTTTGTGTTAATAAATTAAAATTCTGAAAATGAGGAGAAGATTTTTACCAAATAACTTTTATTTTTACGAGGATGTTTCCGTAACCGGCTTCCATCTCTGCACCAGTTATCTTTGCTCCGCTATGGGATCTTTGGTGTGTAGACGGAAGCCGGTTACGGAAATGGGGCAGAAAATGACCTATAAATCTGCCCATGACCGTACTAGTTCTTTTTCGTTGAGTGATCTATCTTGCTTGCTATAGGATCTTTGCTTTTTTGTAGGGGAAGATGAGAAGCTATTGCGACTTGGGTGGGGGAGGGATAGAGAGAGAATAGCGGAAGCAGGTTTAGAGGGACAAACATCTAAGCAAATGGGACTAGCTTAGATGGGGCATGGATGTTGTATTGAAGGGCCTGTTTGGTGCTGTATGACTCTTATCATATGACTGGTTATGGCACACTGCTTTAAACCTCAAAAGGTTCTGGGTTCAAGCTTCACTCCTGAAAATGAATCACAGATTATTGACTGGATAATGCTTATACTAGGGCAGTGCTATGTTGTTAGAAGTGCCATCTGAAGATGAAATGTTAATTTATAGCCAGGTGGACACAAAGCTGAAGTTGTGTTAGTTTGGGGAAGTGTCCCTGATCACCCTCAGATATTGTCCTCAGACAACAATGCTGCAACACATGGCTTCTGAAGTTAAAGTTGAAAGTATAGTTTATTGTCACGTGTTCCGATGTGCAGTGAAAAGCTTTTGTTGCATGCTAACCAGTCAGTGGGAGTACAATATATGATCACAATCGATCCATTTACAGTGTATAAATACATGATAAAGGGAATAACGTTTAGTGCAAGGTAATGCCAGCAACGTCAGATCAAGGGTCACTGATGAGGTAGGTAGCAGTTCAGGACTGCTCTCTGGTTGTGGTAGGATGATTCAGTTGCCTGATAACAACTAGGAAGAAACTATCCGCATTCCAGACACCTACCATCCTCTTAGTATAAAACTCGCTCCGCATATCTACATTAAACTTTGCTTCTCTCTCCAGTCTTTGACATTTACACTCCAAGGAATCCTGCTCTTCATTATGTAAGTTCCCACCCAAAGTGGCAGGATGTCTTTCTGTTCCAGGTGCTCATGGACTTGCTGTGCAATGTCCACATTCTCAGCATTCATTTCTGATTTCCAGTATGCGGTTTCAGTTCGTAAATCAATCAGCCTTTGTATTTGTGGTTTGTGACATTGTCAGAGTTCCACAGTGAATCAATGGCATGTAACTTACTTCCAGCTGTTTTATTGTCTGGTGCCAAGGTAACCAGCAGACACGTTTCTGAAATAACAACGAATAATAAAAGCCACGCGCGGATATTTAACATGGAGCACAGAATATAGAACAGCACAGGAACGGGCCCTTTGGCCCACAATGTTTGTGCTGAACATGATGCCTACTTAAACTGATCTAATCTGCCTGTACATGATCCATATCCCACTATTCTCGGCAGTTCCATGTGCCTATCCAAGAGCCTCATAAACTCCACTATCGTATCTGTCTCCTCCATCCCCCTTGGCCACGCGTTCCAGGCCCCCGCCACTCTCCGTTAAACCACTTGACTCGCACATCAGCATTAAACGTTCTCTCTCTCACCTTTTTATCATGTGAGCAACATAGAAAAAACATAGAAAAATACGCGCAGGACTTAAGTAGGCCATTCGGTCCTTCGATCCTTCGAGCCGGCACCGCCAATCAATATGATTATGGCTGATCATCTAAAATCAGTACCCTGTTCCTGCCTTTTCCCCATATCCCTTGATTCCTTTAGCCCTAAGAGCTAAATCTAACTCTCTCTTGAAAACATCCAGTGAATTGGCCTCCACTGCCTTCTGTGGTAGAGAATTCCACAGATTCACAACTCTCTGGGTGGAAACATTTTTCATCATTTCATTCTTAAACTGTGACCCCTGGTTCTTGACTCCCCCAACACTGGGAACATTTTTCCTGCATCTACCCAGTCCAATCCTTTAAGAATTTTATATTTTTCTATAAGATCTATGTTCCCCAGTGCTGGAGATTTCCACCCTGGGAAAAAGGTGCTGACAGTCTATTCTATCAAGGACTCTCATAATTTTCTCCCCTCAACCTTCGGCATTCCAGAGAAAACAATCCAAGTCTATCCAACCTCTCCCTGTAGCTGAAACCATCTGGTCCAGGCAGCATTCTGGTCAACCTCCTCTGCAGCCTCTCCAGAGCCTCCACATCTTTCCTGTAATGGGGTGACCAGAACTGCACACGATAGTCCAAATGCAGCCTATATAGAGTCCTATAGAACTGCATTTGCAAATTCTGAATATCATTTATCCACAGTTTTCTGAAAGGGCGGCACAGTAGCACAGCGGTAGAGTTGCTGCCTTACAGTGCCAGAGACCTGAGTTTGATCCTGAATATGGGTGTTATCCGTATGGAATTGGTACTTTTCCCTGTGACCACGTGGGTTTTCTCTGGGAACTCCGGTTTCCTCCCACACTCCGAAGATATGCAGGTTTGTAGTTTAATTGGCTTTTGTAAAATGTCTAGGATAGAACTAGTGTATAGTGTGGAAAAAGGGCCAGTTTCCACTCTATCTCTAAAACTAAAGGTGTCCCACTGTACGAGCTAATTCAAGAGCTGTCCCGAGTTTAAAAAAATCTAACTTGTGGTACGTATGTAGAATGTACGTTGCGGGTACATCGGAGCTCGGGACGTCTCTTAGCGGCTCGTAACGCTAACAGCAGGGAAACGCGGTAAGCTCGTGACGACTCGTGAGGATTTTTCAACATGTTTCCTTGGCCTCCATGTTGAAAAATGTCCACGAGAGCCCCGAGTACCGACGAGCGGTTATTACCGATATTCTCCAAGTTCGAATCAGGGGAAACTCGGGAAAACTCTTGAATTAGCTCATACAGTGGGACAGCCCCTTAAAGGTTTCTCAACTGAGAAATATGACTGGCTCTACTATGAAGCTACAATTGCATGTCAAGGACTTAATGTCAAGGACAAGAGGGCTTTAAAGTTGAGACGAACAACATTTAAAGGAGATGTGTGGGGTAAGTTTTTTACACAGGTGGGTGCTTGGAACACGCTGCCAGGGGTGGTGGCAGTGGCAAAAGTGGCATTTTAAAGAGGCTTTTAGATAGGCACATATGGACTTGGCGGGCTGTTCTGTGCATACCCTACTAACGGGGGGGGGGGGGGGGGGGGATTGTACTTATGTAGTGGGATAATCTTGCTGAGCGGTTTGCAAAATATGTATTTCACTGTACCAAGTACATGTGATAATAAATAAACCATGGAACATGGAGTTGCAGGCAATAGAGGGGTATGGATCAAGTGTGGGCAATGGAGATTAGTTTAACAGCATAATGAACAGCACTGACATTGCTGGCCGAAGGGCCTGTACCTGTGCTGTACGGTTCTGTGTACATTGGAAAACCTAAGCAATTTCACAATTCAGCTAAATAGTAGAGTCTGAAGAATGGTCTCAACACAAAATATCACCCATTCCTTCTCTCGAGAGATAGACAATAGGTGCAGGAGTAGGCGTTTTGGCCCTTCGAGCCAGCACTGCCATTCACTGTGATCATGGCTGATCATCCACAATCAGTACCCCATTCCTGCCTTCTCCACATATCCCTTGACTCCACTATCTTTAAGAGCTCTATCTAACTCTCTCTTGAAAGCATCCAGAGATGCTGCCTGTCCCGCTGAGTTACTCCAGCATTTTGTGTCTACTCTAAATAATATACTTATGCTTTACTATAAGCCACTGGTATCTGTAATGGCACCGTTTAAGAATACCTGCTTACATGAAGCAATCTGAAACACTTACAATTTGCTCTCTTAATACCTAAGGTTAGTGCTTTGTTTAATATAGATTTGGGAAAACAAAAGATTGTTCAGTCATTTCTTTTGCTTTTCTAAAATTATTCCTGTTAGAATGCAAGCTCCGCTGATTAATACGTCTGACACAAGTGATCAAAATCCCGCTCATCATTGACATCAGTGACTGAGCTTTGCAATTATCCCCATCAATCTTCTGTTCAAATAACCATTTTCATAATCAGCAAAGTTACAAAAATACAGCTGCCAATCCTTCTTATACATATTCAGTGACTAATCAGATTTGAATCAAAACAGATCAGTGCTGGGTAATTTAAGCAATGAAGCCAGAACTCTCCATGAGATAATAAATGACTCCTCTTCCCGAGGCACCAAAGCCACTGCCTGCAGAAACGGTTCTGCATTTAGTTTACTTTTAGTTTTCAGTTGCAATGGCCCTTCGGCCCACTGAGACTGCACCATCGCACACGAACGCTATCCTACACTGTGGCCCTTGTGGCTAAGGGGTACAGGGGGTATGGAGAGAAGGCAGGTACGGGATACTGAGTTGGATGATCAGCCATGATCATATTGAATGGCGGTGCAGGCTCGAAGGGCCGAATGGCCTACTCCTGCACCTAATTTCTATGTTTCTATGTTACACATACCAGGGACAATATTTACGTTTTACATTGACATCAAGCCAATTAACCCCACAAACCTGTACGTCTTTGGAGTGTGGGAATTAAACCGAAGATCTCAGAGAAAACCCACACAGGTCACGGGGAAAACGTAGAAACTCCGTACAGACGCTGCCGCTAATAGACCATTCAACCGAACAGACTATTGGAAAACACCCAACAAATAACAAGGAAAATGTCTCTACTGCAAATGCAAAAGCAAAAAAAAAACCTATGTGAAAATGCATTCACCCATACATTCTCTCCAGAGATGCTGCCTGTCCCGTTGAGTTACTCTAGCATTTTGTGTCTATCATCGGTGTAAACCAGCATCTGCAGTTCCTTCGTGTAAAATGTGAAGCTGTCAACCCAAATTAATTTCTCAAAAGTCAACAAATGTTTGCTTTTGATACATTTGTACATTCAATGTCACCAGCATAATCAAGGACGAGTCTCACCCCGGTCACTCCCTCTTCTCCCCTCTCCCATCTTGTAAGAGATATAGAAGTATGAAAGCGCTCCAGATTCTGATTCAAGGACAGATTCTTCCCAGCTCTTCATAGGCAACAGAATCACTCTATCAACTACAAGAGAGCGATATTCGGCTACTATCTACCTCTTTGGTGACCCTCGGACTATCCGTGATCTGACTTTGCTGGCTTTACCTTGCACTAAACATTTAGCATGTATTTGTCCACTGTGGACAGCTCGATTGTATTGTCTCTCTGCTGACTGGTTTGCACGCAACAAAAGCTTTTCACTGTACATCGATACATGTGACAACAAGCTAAACTGAACTATAGCAGTGTTCATAAGTTCATAGTCGATAAGTGCAAATGTTGTAGGAGCAGAATTAGGCCATTCGGCCCATCAAGTCTACTCCGCCATTCAATCTTGGCTAATCTAATTTACCCTCTCAACCCAATTCCCCTGCCTTCTCCCCATCACACCCTTACTAATCAAGTATCCTGTCATTCTGCGCCTTAACAATATCCATTGACTTGGCCTCCATAACCGTCTGTGGCAATGAATTCCACAGCTTCACCACCCTCTGATTAAAGAAATTCCTCCTCATCTCCTTTCTAATGGTACATCCTTTTATTCTGAGGCTACGGCCTCTGGTATGAGACTCTCCCATTACTGTTGGTGGAGGCAGATACAATAGTGGTGTTTGAGGCTTTTAAATAGGCACAAGGATATCTTGGGGATGGAGGAATATGAATCATGTACAGGCAGATGTGATTAGTTTATCTTGGCATCATGTTCAGCACAGACATTGTGGGCCGAAGGGCCCGTTCCTGTTCTGTACTGCAATATGGTCTATATTCGATAACTGCATTAGAACAGTGTACATTACTGTGTATTACTATTTGCAAGGTATTATTTTAAATGATCCTTCATGTTTTTTAGAGAGTTGATCTTTTCGCAGTATATTTTTCTCTTTGCTTCAGGGATTTCCTTAAGAGCCTTTCTCTTGACCCCAACTGCTCTGAAGATAATGAGCCCAATTGTCGATACACTTCCTGCATCATTTAATTTTTCCTTCTCAGGCTAAGTTCTGCCATTGATTGACCTGTCCCAGCGGGTTTAGGTCTGCCTGGCTTCTGTTAAAGAATACTTTAAAACACAACACAAAGATAGGGTAAGACTATTAAGACTTTATTTAAGAGTGCTGGGAGCAATCTAGGAGATTGCTCAACGAACAAAGATTGATATACTAAATTTTCCTTTGATGTTTTGTTCATTGCAGAAGGCACCTTGGAACTTTTCCTTCTTCCAAATGTTCTTATAACAAATATGCATTGTGCACCTCCGAAAGAGACAGCAGAGTAAACACAGCCCAATTCCACACCGTTACAGATAAGCAAATGTCCTGTTACTCTTTCAACCTTATTTTATTGTTTGACGATTGCCATTTGTCCTTCAACAACAGAAAAATCTGACGAAAGTAAACTGCAGTGAGTGTCTGCTACACATGCTCAGTTTCAACCTTCTTTAGAGCACAGAATTATTATAATTCATGAAGAGGACTTCAAACATTTTTAAGCACCCTATCCCTTTCTGTCTTCTTGAAGGTTTGCAATTTATCTTTGACATTTCCCAGTCCTAGGCCAGCCAAATGCAGCTTATTGGACCTTGTTGGGCCGAAGGTGTAGGGATCATTATACCAGGTTCTCCCTAGGATACGGGTGCCCGACTTATGGACAGCCCTGTAACTTGTACATACAATCGAGCATTTGGGAGACCAGCAGGATTGAATTTGCCGATGGATTCTAGGGCGGCACGGTGGTGCAGTGGTGGAGTTGCTGCCTTACAGCGCAAAAGACCCGGGTTCAATCCTGACTATGGGTGCTGTCTGTATGGAGTTTGCACGTTCTCTCCGTGATCTGTGCGGATTTTCACCAGGCGCTCCGGTTTCCTCCCACATTCACACGACGTACAGGTTTTTAGGTTAATTGCCTTCGGTAAGTTGTAAAATTGTCCCCGGTGTGTGGGTTGGTGTATGGGGTGATCATTGGTTAGTGCGGACACGGTGGGCCAAAGGGCCTGTTTCTATGCCGTATCTCTAAAGTCTAAAGTCTAAAGACTTTCCAGTCCAAGGCCAACCAAGTGCAGCTTATTGGGCCATGGTGGGTTGAAGGGATGGGGATCATTATACAGGTCCAAGCGGCCAACTTATGGACAGCCTTGTAACTTGTACATACGATCGAACATTTGGGATGGATTTGCCCACTGCTATGGGGCTAATTTAGTTTAGTTTTGTTTATTGTCACGTGTACCGAGATACAATGAAAAGTTTTTGTTGCGTGCTTGCTATCCAGTCAGCAGAAAGACAATACATGGTTACAATCGAGCCATTAACAGGGTACACATACATGATATGGGAATAACATTTAATGCCAGTTAAAGCCAGCAAAGTCCGATCAAGGATAGTATGAGGACCTTAAATGTGGGAACTCAGTTCATGGCAAAGTCTGAACGATTGAGTTAAAGGACTTAGTTTATATTTACATGCCCTTGGTAGGCCGATGTTTTTATTAAGGCTGTGGAGCGCAAGTCACTTGGTATTTTTAAGGCAGAGATTGATAGATTTTTGGTGTTAGGGGTTATGGCAGAAGGCAGGAGAATGGAGTTAGGAGGGAGAGATAGATCAGCCATGATTGAATGGAGGAGTAGGCTTGATGGGCCGAATGGCCTAATTCTGCTCCTATCACTTATGAACATGAATTTAACTATCTTGCCAGATGGCTGCATTGCTGACCTGACTACTGTTTAGGATATGGACAAATCCCCAGAATGCAGCTCTGTTGCAACTTAGGAAGGAACCTGTATGATTAAAGCTAACTCAGGATAGGACGCTGCCTTCAAGCAGGATATCTTTCTGGAGGAAACAGGGGCCTTTCTAGTCTGTGGAAGTCATAGTCATACAGTGTGGAAACAGGTCCTTCAGCCCAACTTACCCACGTCAACCAACATGCCCCATCTACACTAGTCCCACCTGCTTGCGCTTGGACAATAACTCTGTTAATAAACCTGTCCTATCCATGTACCTGTCCAAATGTCTCTTGAATGTTATGATAGTAACTACCTTCTCAGGCAGCTCATTCCATACACCCACCAACCTTTGTGTAAAACCCCACCCTCTGGTTCCTATTACATCTTCTCCCCCTCACCTTAACCGATGTCGTCTGGGTCTCGATTCCCCTACACTGGGCAAAATACTTTGTTGCCGGATCCTTTAATTTCTTCTTCTTGCAAATGAAACAATAAACCAAAGGAATAGTTAGATCTCAAGCTGGGTGTTGAGCAGCCAGGTTGTTGGCTCTGCGTCAATGTCTGCCAGGCCCTGAGCTCCATTTGGTGGGTAGTAGAGCGGGCACCCAGAGATGACATGGTTGGCTGTCTGTTGTTCTGCTCTGCATTCGAAGGCTGGGGTCTGGCGGAGTCGTTACAGCGGCGGAAGCGACATTTCCAAGAGAATGGGCCAGAGAACTGGGGCATGGCTGGGATGGGAGCAGGGCACCAAAGGAACAAACAAGTTGATGGCTGCAAGGGGCAGGCGGCAGAGGTCTTGTGCCCCAGCAAGGTAGACGTCTCTTCCCCCTGCTAATGCACACACAGAAAAAGAGAGATGAGAGCAGAGAATGATCCCAGCCTAATCCAAGAGCCTTGTCACCCCAGACAGATTAATGATGCCTGCGCATCCCCCCCCCATCCCAACCTCCCTCCACCTCAACTCACGCCTGGGCAACAAAGCAGCTCAGGAGTTGAACCCTGAGCTCCGTCTCCCAACTATCTGATGCGCAACTAATGTGAAAGAACAACGGCTGCTGCCGGCCGGCACCCGGCATGGACTTCTCACACACGACACAAAAAGTGTGTGCGAATAAACAAAAACAAGGAATAAAACCAAAGCCCGGCTTGAAAGGCAACTAAAAATATATTCCGCTTAGAACGAGCAGGCGCGGAGACATCCGTCCACATTCAAAGATTTCATCTCCCGTCTCCCCGCAGTGTGTAGACCAGTGTGTAAATTCAATTAAAATATAGCAATCCTCCGCCCGCTGGTCTTCTAACTACATGATGCGTGTTTCAACCAAATCATAAGTATAACTGCTCTGGCACTGGACGGTGCGCATTTTCCATTTGTAGGTCATATTAATAGATGCGGCTGCGCTGAATTCTATTTTTAACTCCAAGCCGCAGGATGGAGCTGTGTTCTTTAACACTGTTGCTTCACCGCCACCGCCTCCTTGCTGCCCAATGGCAGCGATTGCAGGGCCGAGATCTTGCCTAGTTTTTTTAAGTTCTAAAATTGAGTAACTTTCAATACTGAATCAGAATATACTTACTGTATGAGATGCTGTCCAGCTCCTCTATTTGATATTTTAAAACAGACCTTCATTCACGGTTGACTCAAGAGTAACTCTGGAGAGGAACTTGGTAACTCGGGAGAAGAACTTGGTATATCTCAGAAATGAGTATAAACGGCAAACTTAGACAAACACGTGGGAACTCGTTTAAATTCGTGAACATAAACTTGGAATCTCGTAGACAACCACGAGTGCGATTTTTTCTTTCATTCGGGCTCACTTGTGAGACAGGGCCATAACACTATCTTACACACTAGGGACAATTTCCAATTTTACCAAAGCCAATTAACCTACAAACCTGGACGTTGGGTGGGAAATGGTTGAAAACCCACACGGCCACGGGGAGAACGTACAAATTCCGTACAGCCAGCACCCGTGGTCAGGATCGAACCCGGATATCTGGCGCTTTAAAGGGCCTGTCCCACTTTCATGACCTAATTCACGACCTCTGCCGAGTTTGCCCTTGACTCATACTCGCAGCATGGTCGCCACGAGGTCGTGGGGGGTCGTAGTTAGGTCATAGCAGGTTGTGATGCTAATCGTAGGTGCTTGTGGCATCAAGTAGGTCGGGGCATTTTTCTAGCCTGATGAAAAATGTCCACGAGTAGAAAAGGTTGTGAAAGTGGGACAGGCCCTTAAAGCAGCAACTCTACCGCTGCACCACCATGCCACCCCATTTATCTCACATATACTTCTATTGTTAAGTCTCTTGAATTAATATTGGGGTTTACATGGTGCTGGTGTGTTCAATAGAGATGCACAACATTGGCTTTGCATGGAGAGGACTGAAGGAGCAGCTGGGAGAGACAGTGGAACATCAAGTGAAGAGGATGCAGTTCCTGAAGGGCAAAATGGGAGTGTGCTTTGATGTCCCTGAAGATGCTGTGGAATCTTTGAAGGGAAGCTGGCAGGACATCCGCCGATGGACGCTCAGCGTGGCGGACAAGCTGCCCGAGCTGGAGAATGACCGGAAGGAGCAGGAAGGCAACTTCAGGAGGCACGCCAATTGGAGTCAGAATGGCTGAGGCATGAAGAGGAGTTACAACAACGCATACAGAGGGTGGTGATGGAGGCCAGGCGCCTAGTCCCAGCCCGAATGCTTTTAAATAATTCCTTGCAACGACACCTTGGATGCATCGTGCCGTGCCGAGCTCTGCTGGGCCCAAGGACCTTTAAATTCATGGGACATTGGCAGAAATTGTTGGGTAACAGCTATGTGGTAGATATGAGAGTCAATTACCGGGATGCTAGGTTTCAAAGATATTAAAAATTGTTCCTTTAAAAAAATAAAAAAATAAAAAAATATTCTTTAGACAATTTTTTTGTGGAATATGTATTGATATTCAGGCAAATCCGCAAAATTGGCTTTACTAACATGGGCAATGGACGAGTTTCTCCTTCTGAGAATCATTGTGGTTTCTCCCCATTGCACTAATAGGGCCTGTCTTAATGTAAGGAAAGGATTTAAAAAAATACAGGACACCGAACAAGCGTTTAATATTTTGTGAATTATTTCTCTTGCAGTGGGTATTCTAGATTAATCTTGGAAAGTGTTTCATGTTTATTTTCAATTTGGGAAAGCTAGGTTGCACATCTGTAGCCCTGCATAGGATGGAACTGCAGATGCTGGTTTAAACTGAAGGTAGACACAAAAAGCTGGAGTAACTCAGCAGGACAGGCAGCATCTCTAGAGAAGGAATGGGGGACGTTTCAGGTCGCGACCCTTCTCCAGACTGGTTAGGGATAAGGGAAACGAGAGATATAGAGACCTTGTTGTAATGTGTAAGCCTGGCATGTGTATGCATTGACATTTGTAACCCTGCTGCCTCACAGCCCCAAGAACATGCCATTAACTGCCATCTCTGTGAAACGTTCCCATTCTCCCTGTCACTGTACGGGGTTCCTCTGTGTGACCCAGTTCTCTCCAGTATCCCAAAGGTTAATTGGCTAATGTAAAATTTCCTTAATGCAAAAGAATCAAAAAGAGGAGTGGATATCATCTGAGGAGACCACATCAGTGGCAAGGGTGTTTTGTATACGGATACTATTGCAGGTACCATTGCAATGTTTAAGAAACATTTAGACAGGTACACAGATGGGATAGGTTTAGAGGGATATGGGCCAAACGCAGGCAAGTGGGACTAGTGTAGATGGGACATGTTGGTCGGTGTGGGCTAGTTGGGCCGGACGGTCTGTTTCCACACTGTATGACTCTATGACTATGATAGGTTAATTGGCTATTGTAAATTTTCCTCTCATGCAAAATAATCAAAAAGGGGAGTGGATGGGCATGTAAGTGAATAAACTGTAGCACCATAGAGAAGCAAGGCAAGGGGGAATGGGACTAAAGGAATTGTTCTGCTGGGAGCCCGCATACACTATGGCCTCCTTCTGGGTCATAATCAGTGATGGAAATGGGGGGGTACGCAGGGGGATGGCGTTCCCCTACTTTTCAGTTTCCAGTTTCCATCTTGTGCGTGAATTAGCAGCTTTCCCCTGTGCTATTTAATCCCAGGGCGAGCGAACGAGCGGATAGACGGACTAAAGCAACGATCATAGAGTGGAATAGATGACATTTCGGGTTGAGACCGAAACCCTTCTTCAGACTGAGTCAGGGGAAAGAGGAACAAGAGATATAGACGGTACTAAGGACAAATTAATGTAAGATATGCCTATACAGTGGCTTGCAAAAGTATTCATACCCCTTGAACTTTTCCACATTTTGTCACGTTACAACCACAAACGTAAATGTATTTTATTGGGATTTTATGTGATAGACCAACACAAAGTGGCGCATAATTGTGAAGTGGAAGGAAAATGATACATGGTTTTCAAATTTTTTTTACAAATAAAAAAATGAAACGTGTGGCGTGCAAAAGTATTCAGCCCCCCTGAGTCAATACTTTGTAGAACCACCTTTCGCTGCAATTACAGCTGCAAGTCTTTTGGGGTATGTCTCTACCAGCTTTGCACATCTAGAGACTGAATTTTTTGCCCATTCTTCTTTGCAAAATAGCTCAAGCTCAGTCAGATTGGATGGAGAGCGTCTGTGAGCAGCAATTTTCAAGTCTTGCCATAGATTCTCTATTGGATTTAGGTCTGGACTTTGACTGGGCCATTCTAACACATGAATATGCTTTGATCTAAACCCTTCCATTGTAGCTCTGGCTGTATGTTTAGGGTCGTTGTCCTGCTGGAAGGTGAACCTCCGTCCCAGTCTCAAGTCTTCTGCAGACTCTAACAGGTTTTCTTCCAAGATTGCCCTGTATTTGGCACCATCCATCTTCCCATCAACTGCAACCAGCTTCCCTGTCCCTGCTGAAGAAAAGCATCCCCACAGCATGATGCTGCCACCACCATGTTTCACAGTGGGGATGGTGTGTTCAGGGTGATGTGCAGTGTTAGTTTTCCGCCACACATAGCGTTTTGCATTTAGGCCAAAAACTTCAATTTTGGTCTCACAACTTTATCCCTGACCTGTCTGGTGTGTTCCTTGGGCTTCATGATGCTGTTTGTTCACTAATGTTCTATAACAAACCTCTGAGGCCTTCACAGAACAGCTGTATTGATACTGAGATTAGATTACACACAAGTGAACTATATTTACTAATTAGGTGACTTCTGAAGGCAATTGGTTGCACTGGATATTATTTAGGGGTATCAGAGTAAAGGGGGCTGAATACTTTTGCATGCCACACTTTTCAGTTTTTTATTTGTAAAAAAATTTGAAAACCATGTATCATTTTCCTTCCACTTCACAATTATGCGCCACTTTGTGTTGGTCTATCACATAAAATCCCAATAAAATGCATTTATGTTTGTGGTTGTAACGTGACAAAATGTGGAAAGGTTCAAGGGGTATGAATACTTTTGCAAGCCACTGTATCTCCCATTTCCCTTTCCCTTGACTGTCAGTCTGAAAAAGGATCTCGACCCGAAATGTCACCAATTCCGCTCTATGATCGTTGCTTTCGTCCTTCTGTCCACGTGTTCGCTCGCTCTTGGTGCTGGCGCTTCTCCCATCAGACTCCGCAAAACAAACACACACACACACAGCATGCCCGGCTGATCGGTGGGGGGCGCGACCAGGAGCAGGGCAAAGGATGACATCAAACGGGTCATGGCAGCTATCGAAAAAGTTAAAGTACGGAAATGGTAAGGGGGAAATAAAAAAAACACGAAGGAAACCCGAAGGAAATAGATGTTTAACAAAAAAAGGGGGTCAGCGATCGCTCTGCATCGGAGGGAAGGGGGGGGGGGGGGGGGGGGGGGGTGGTCAGGGCCGGCCTTAAGCTGATTGGACCAATTGCTCCCAATCCAGATTAGAATGGATGTCAGGCATTATGGAGAGAAGGCAGGAGAAAAGGGTTAAGAGTGGGAGATAGGTCAGCCATGATTGAATGGCGGAGTCGACTTAATGGGCCAAATGGCCTAATTCTACTCATATCACATGAACATGAAATTATTACTCAACTTCAAATTAATCTTTTGAAAATCCTGCACCAGCACACTGGTCCCTTTCCACCACTGATTTCTGAATCCTCTCTCCATTTAGAAAATAGTCTACACCTTTATTCCTTCTAACAAAGTGCATGACCATAAATTTTGCAATGCTTTGTTTCATTTTCCACAACTTTGCCCACTTTCCTAACCTGTCCAGCTCCTTCTGCAGACAATGTGGAAAGTAGCGATCCCAACACCTGATGACATATGATGAAAGAATGGGTCGACTGGGCATTTATTCACTGGAATTTAGAAGGATGAGAGGAGATCTTATAGAAACAAAATTCTTAAAGGGTTGGACAGGCTAGATGCAGGGAAAATGTTCCTGATGTTGGGGGAGTCCAGAACTAGGGGGTCACAGTTTAATAATAAGGGGTAGGCCATTTAGGACTGAGATGAAGAAAAACTTCTTCACCCAGAGATTTGTGAATCTGTGGGATTCTCTGCCACAGAAGGCAGTGGAGGCCAATTAATTGGATGTTTTCAAGAGAGAGTTAGATTTAACTCTTAGGGCTAAAGGAATCAAGGGAAATGGGGAAAAAGCAGGAATGGGGTACTGATTTTAGATTATCAGTCAAGATCGTATTGAATTGCAGTGCTGCCTTGAAGGAGCGAATGGTCTACACCTGCACCTATTTTTCTATGGCAGACAATCTTGGCAAAGAACAACTATTATTCTTGGCAGACAATCTTGGCAAAGGTTTGGCAAAATGGTTTCTTCATCTATGCCTCAAAAGTAGAAGTCAAAAGACAAATTGTTGAGGGTAAGGGCAAGTTGTACCAGAGAGAGGGAAACTTCTATTAGAGGGAAACGTGTTCCTATGTCTCCCTATCATGGCCTTGATCCAGAGATTAAGTGGGAGTGACTGTCCTTGCGGTATGAACATTGACACCCCAGCGGTATGAACATTGACTTCTCCAATTTCAGGTAGTCCTTGCTTTCTCCCTCCTTCCCCTCCCCTTCCTAGCTCTCCCACAGCCCACTGTCTCTGCCTCTTCCTTTCTTCTTCACGCATCCCCCACCCCCACCTCCATATCAGTCTGAAGAAGGGTCTCGATACAAAACTTCGCCTATTCCATTGCTCCATAAATGCTGCCTCACCCACTGATTTTCTCCAACATTTTTGTCTACCTTCGCCCTTGACATTAAGGCGGCACTTGATGTGTGTGGATTCAAGAGGCCTAGTAAATTGAAATCAATGGATAGCAAGAGTAAAATACCCCAGTGGTTGAAGATGCACAAAGGAAGATGTTGTGTTTGTCAGACATCTATTGTATTATCTCAGTCCCAGGATTTTATCATAAGGATTCAGGGTGGCACCGTGGCACAGTGGTAGAATTGCTGCCTTACAGCGCCTGAGACCTGGGTTTGATCCTAACCCACGGGTACTGTCTGGATGAAGTTTGGAACTTCTCTCTGTGAATGCGTGGGTTTCCTCCGGGTGCTTCAGTTTCCCACCACACTCCAAAGACATAGAAACATAGAAACATAGAAATAAGGTGCAAGAGTAGGTAATTCGACCCTTCGAGCCAACACCGCCATTAAATATGATAATGGCTGATCATCCAAAATCAGTACCCCAGTCCTGCTTTCTCCCCATATCTCTTGATTCCGTTAGCCCTAAGAGCTATGTCTAACTTGGTGTTGAATACATCGTCCAGGTATGTGGGTTAATTGGCTTCGGTAAAAATACAATTGTAAATTGTCCCTAGTGTGTAGGATAGTGCTGTTGTGTAGTACTGAGTGATTGCTGGTCAGTACAGACTCGATGGGCCAAAGGGCCTGTTTCCACACTGTATGTCTAAAGTCAAAAATTGCACAGGGCAGTATCCCATGCCCAACCATACTACAGTAGACTGCTTCAGTGGGGATTTTGCTGATGGACAAGGGGATTTAGTGATGGGCAATGAATGGTGGCCTTGCTAGATCCCAAAGTGCGAAGAAACAGTAAAAATATATAATGTTCAAAAGGACATAAAGTGCTGGAGTAACTCAGCAGGTCAGGAAGAACCTGGATAGGTAACACGTTTCTGGTTGGGACACAGTTACTCCAGCTCTTTGTGTCCTTTTGTGCATCAACCAGCTTCTGCAGTTCTTTATTTCTACAAAATGTTTAATGTTGCTCATTATCTGGAAGATCATGAGAATATAAGAAACAGGAGCAGGATTGGGCCATTCGGCCCATCGAGTCTGCTCTGACATTCCATCAAGGCTGCTCTATTTTCCCCTCTCAACCCCATTCTCTTAACTTCTACCCAAAAACTTTGACACCATTACTCATCAAGAACCTATCAATATTTTTGATATATTTATGGCAGAGATAGATAGATTCTTGATTAGTACGGGAGTCAGAGGTTATGTGGAGAAGGCAGAAGAATGTGGTTAGGAGGGAGAGGTAGATCAGCCATGATTGAATGGCGGTGTAGACTTTATGGGCCGAATGGCCTAATTCTACTCCTATCACATGATCTTATGATCTTATGATCAACTCCCGCCTTGAAAATACCCAATGACTTCATTAGTTAATAAGGAATAGGAGTAGAATTAAGCCATTCGGCCCCTCGTCTACTCCGCCATTCAATCATGGCTGATCTACCTCTCCCCTCTAACCCCATTCTCCTGCCTTCTCCCTATAACCTCTGACACCTGTATTAATCATAGTAACCAGACTTGGACTCCCCGGATGTTCCACACAAGCAGCTAGCCTAAATTTTTCACTGTCTATTATCTATCTATAACAGAGAGCAATAATGACTCAAGAATGGGCCAGGCTGACCCTGAACTGATGTGCAGTCAAACAGTGGGTCCTTTATGATCCAGCTGCTACTAAAGTAACCGCTGCTCCAGTTTCTGGTCTGCATTGACCTCCAGTGCAGCTATAATCTCAGGTATTAGTCACAATGTCTGCTTGTGTGTTGAACAACTTACAGACTCTGTTCCCTACAATGAAGGGGATTAACATACAGCATGTGTTCTCTTCCAAGTATGCAATCATCCAGTCTGATTTATGGCCTCTTGTAGTTTGCATGAATTATGCCTCACATCCATCTGCTGAAAGCAAAGCCTATCCACTAATTGCATTAAGTATAATACATGCAGTTCGAGCCAATGAATACTTATCTTTAATTTGAAAAATATTTGATCGTGAAATAGTTTTCTTAAGAATTGCATGTTCCAAAGCTGTTTTACTGGGATTTCCTTAACAATTTTTAAAATAATGCTGGAAAAGCAAATGTCTGTAAAGTGAGGATATTAAGTTCCATGGTCCTGCATAATGGATCTGGCCCCTTCAATGGAAGGCAGATTTTTCTTTCACAATCTCAACCTTTCTTTTGAAACCTGCAGGGAAGCTGGTTCCTCTCAACAGCTGATGTTACCTTTCACATTGACGTAAGGTCATAAGTGATAGGAGCAAAATTACGTCATTCGGCCATTCAATCGCAGCTAATCTATCTCTCTCTCCTAACCCTATTCTCCTGCCTTCTCCCCACAACCCCTGACATCTGTACTAATCAAGGATTTATCTTTCTCTTAAAAATATTAATTTACTTCTTCTGTGGCGAGGAATGTCACAGATTCACCACACTCTGACTAAAAAGACCTGGGTTCAATCCCGACTACGGGTGCTGTCAGTATGGAGTTTGTACGTTCTCCCCGTGACCATGTGGGTTTTCTCCGAGCTCTTCGGTTTCCTTCCATACTCCAAAGACGTACAGGTATGTAGGTTAATCGGCTTGGTGTATGTGTAAATTGTCCCCAGTGTATGTAGGATAGTGTTAATGTGCGGAGATCGCTGGTCGGTGCGGACTCGGTGGGCCAAAGGGCCTGTTTCCATGCTGTATCTCTAAACTAAACTAAACTAAAAATAGTTGTAGCGCACCAGTTCGATAGACAAATTCCAAGGGCACAAATGGGAAAGAAGTGAATCGGACAGCACTGGAGCAGATGGAAGGACCATTCAGAAACTTGATTGCATAGTGAACTTAGACTTAGACTTAGATCCTTTATTTGTCATTTACACCTTTCGGTCTGAACGAAATGTCGTTACCTGCAGCCATACATATAATAATAAACAACAAAACACACAATAAACACAAATTAACACCCACCACAATGAGTTCACCAGGCACCTCCTCACTGTGATGGAGGCAAAAATCTTAGGGTTGCTGTCTCTTCCCTCCTCTTCTCCCTCTGCGCTGAGGCGATACGATGGTAAGTACCGAGTCGTGCCACTGCCACTGGAGCGCCCGAACGCCGCCACGGCTCGAAGACGGCCAGCCTCGCATTGGTGAATCGTGGCTGGCTCTGCCTCTGGAGCCTCAAGGTCGGTCGCAAATTGGAGGCCGCCAGCTCCGCCAGTAGGCCTCAGCGCAGATGGAGGCAGAGAAGGGGGGATACGACAGAAAGAGTCGCATTCCACCGAAGGGATAGACAGAAAACCATGTTTCAGCACCCCCCACACATAACACAATCTAATAACCAAAAATGTTACTAGACAGAACAAAAAAAACAACAAAAAAAAGTAAAAACAGACGGACTGCAGGCGAGCCGCAGCTGTTCCACAAAGAATGTAGAAACAAGGAACTGCAGGTGCTGGTTTACAAGAAATGAGACAAATGCTGGAGTAACTCAGCAGGTCAGGCAACACCTCTGGAGAACATGCATAGGTAACATTTTGGTTTGCAGTGACCCTTCTTTAGCTGGATATCCCAACCCGAAACGTCACCTAGCTATGTTCTCCAGAGATGCTGCCTGACCTGCTGAGTTACACCAGGCAAAATACTTTATATCTCCCTCAGTTTAATTGTTGGTGTTTCCTTAGCTTTGTGAAGGAAGAAATTATTCGGATAGTGATGGGGAGATCAAAGCATGAACACATCATTTAACAAAGTCACTCAGTTGTAAAAATTGTCAAAGCACAGTAGAAGATCCCTTGACAAGCCTGGTTTAAATCCTCAGTAGATGATATGAGAACTACAGGATACACAACCAAGAGTGATGTGACCTTTGATTAAACAACACAAAGCACAGTTTGTTCTATTCAGCTCTAATCATATGCACTACAGCTCAGCCCGTGAATCCATCCTGGCAGCTGTATCTTGAAGGCACCTTTCTGTATCAACAACACTTCACTGGACTTGTGCGTGCAACAATAGGCACCTGACAATTGACATTGAATGAAGTGTCTCTAGTATGTAGGAAGCATCCCAAGGTGCAATGAAATAAAATTCACATTGAGCCAAACAAAGATTACAGGAGCGGAGAACGACAAGTCTCCGAGAGGACTGATTATTATTATTAAATCAAACATTGGATTCAACCATGCCATGCCAACTTGGCAACGGTGACATTTCAGTTCTGTCAGCCTCCCCTCCAGCTTACACAATGGGTAAATGTCAAAGTGATGAGACATCATCTGAGCCATCACAATATTCCCATCTACTGACAAGATCCTCCAACAGTGTTGGATAACAGTCCACAACCCATTTATGTGCATCCACTTGTTTTAGGGGGTCTATGATGAGGAAGGGGTTTGAGGTTGAGACCCACCAGCCATGCCCTTCTCCACTTCAGGTCATAGAGTCATTGAGTCATAGAGTGATACAGCATGGAAACAGGCCCTTCTTCAGCCCAACTTGCTCACATCGACCAACATGTCCCATTTACACTATCATCAAAGACCCACACCATCCTGGCCAGACACTCATTTCACCAATGCCATCGGGAAGAAGGTACAGGAGCCTGAAAACTGTAATGTCCAGGTTCAGAAACATCTTCTTCCCTACAGCCTTTGGGCTATAAACAAATAAGCTCTGAACTACAACAGACTATTATTATTATTGTACTATATTTGTTTATTTATTGAGTATGTGTGCATGTGTATATATACACACTGAACTTTTTTTCACCCGTTATGTACTATGTTTACATATTCAGTTGTGCTGCAGCAAGCAAGAATTTCATTGTCCTATCTGGGACATATGACAATAAAACACTCTTGACTCTTGACTTGACTCTTGACTGTTTGACCCATATCACCCTAAACCTGTCCTATATGTACCAAAGTGACCCAAGCACACGTTAAGATACAACACATTTTTATGAAAGCACTAACAGCATAGGATCTGCAGTACATTACAGCGCCGAGCTGCGACATCTACTGCCTGACGTAAGTGAGTTCTTGATATTATACAGCACATTCTAGGCGGGGCTACTACTAACAAACACTATGATTGGCTAGTAGGCAATAGCCAATCTACATCTCTACTTGTAGAAAGAAAGGAACATCGGTGGCTAAACAATATAGAGGGGATGTGAAGAACATACTAGGAAAGTTATACAAAATTGTCATATCTAACAGGTGGCCAACAAACTCGTCCGGCACTCGTGTGGTAAGAGACTGCCAGACTGGGGAGGGGAGTGGGGAAACAACCGGCGGCCCGACAGACCTGGTGGGAGACGCCATAGGCGAGCCAGGCGTCGACCGATGTGGGGAGACGGCGGCAGAAACGACGGATGGAGGTGGGGAGGTGGGGAAACTAGACCCACTGTGGGAGCGAACACCAGACGTGGGGCATCTGTAAATGGAGTGGCAGGACGAGGTTACTTCACTGGAATGATGTGTTGATAGTTGTGTCTGTAGATGACGCCGTCCACTTCGACCAGGTATTAGCGTGGCTCCTTGGCAGGGCCTTGAATGTGTCCCAGTCGTGCGTGGGCCTTGTCGGTTTGCAGATGAATCACTTGTCCATATGCAAGAGGCTTGCTGGACTTGTCGAAAAATCACTTCTGTGTGTCCCCTTTAAGTTGGAGTTGCTTCTGAACCGCAGGCGGGGAACGAACTTGTGTAAGCAACACTTGCTGTGAGACAAGCAGGGGAGCACGGGTTTGGTGAGTCGTTAGTCGCTGGGCTGGGGAGCCTAGGACGGGTTCCCGTGCAATGTTTCATAGACTGAGTAGGTCCAGGTATACGTCGGATTTGGCAAGCTATGTTCGTTCCTTGAGTTGTTTTGCACTCCAAATGGCACGTTCGGCGAGTCCGTTGGACTGCGGGAACTCGAGACTGCTGGTAACATGTTGAAAGTCCCATCGTTTAGCAAAGTTTTTAAAAGCTTGGCTGGTGAACTGCCTGCCATTGTCAGACTGAATACGTGCAGGGGAGCCATGCACGGAGAGGTGCCCGTTGCAGCTTCTCAATCACTGCCTCCGAGGAAATGGTTTGCAGTAGGTCTATCTCGAACCAGCCCGAGTGAGAGTCTACAAGAACCAGATAGTGTTTCCCATGCCAATCAAAGATCCCACTTCTGAACTAAGAAAAACAAAGAGGAGATCCGCGTCTGCATCAATCCCAGAGATCTTAACACTGCCATCAAGTGCCCTCACTACTCAATGAGAACCACAGACAATGTCGCTGCACAGATTGGCAACGTAGCAGTGTTTTCAATCCTAGATGCCAAAAGCTCTTTTTGACAGATCCCACTTCTGACACCATGTAACAAAGTAACCCAAACACACATTAAGATACAACACATTTTTATTAAAGCACTTACAGCATAGAATCTGCAGTACGTTACAGCTCCGAGCTGCTACATCTACTGCCTGACGTAGGCGAGTTCTTGATATTAAAAAGTACGTACTAGGCGGGGCTACACTAACAAACACTACGATTGGCTAGCATACAATAGCCAATCTACACTATCCATGTACATGCCCAAATGTTTTATAATGGCAGTCTTTACGATGTTCTCAAAGTCCAACTTCGATAGCCATCAGGGATGGGAGGTATATTTTACGCATTCACGACACGCTTAAGATAGCAAAAACAAACCTTCCAAACATGGTTTCTTGATTAATTGGTCTTTTATTGAAGTAGTACATAGCAAATAAATAATCCGTCACTTTCCGTTCTTAATTATTGTTCCGCTCATGTCACATAAATCATACGACAGTTTTTTATTATAAAAGTATGTCGTCTCATTAACGTATGTGTGCGTGAATGAATGGTAAAAAACTGTATTCTCACCATCCTTCCGAGACCAAACTGACTACTAATCTATGTGTCGCCGCTAGTCTCTTCTAGAAATAAACATCCTGCATATCAAATCCCACCTACAAAATACAGACAAATGAAAACTAAAATATTAAAAATGTTAGACATGGCTCTAATATATTGACTTAAGCTTAATGGCTCCTACATGGTTCTTAATCATTGCGATATTACCCGCCTCATCGACATTCTCCGGCAGCTCGTTCCATACACTCACCACCTTTTGTGTGAAAAAATGAACCCTCAGGCTCCTATTACATCTATCCTCCCTCACCTTAAATCTATTTCCAATGCATCTTGATTCCCCTACTCAGGGCAATCAGGTCAGTGGAAGTGTTTAGTTTCATTTAGTTTCTTATTATTATCACAGGTACCGAGGTAAAAGACGAGGTCATATGGTAGAAATAAAGAAGTGCAGACTGCTGGTTTATAACAAAGATAGACACAAAGTTTATCAAAGTCATGGTAGCGCAGCAGTAGAGTTGCTGCCTTACAGTGCTTATAGCACCAGAGAGTCGGGTTTGATCCTGACCACGGGTGCTGGCTGTACGGAGTTTGTACGTTCTCCCTGTGACCGTGTGGGTTTTCTCCGAGATCTTCGGTTTCCCCCCACACTCCAAAGACGTACAGTATAGGTTAGTAGGTTAATTGGTTTGGTATAAGTGTAAATTGTCCCTAGTGTGTGTGCGTAGTGTCAATGTCCTATTGGCAGCGTTGCCCAAGCAGCTGCGGCTCGCCTGCAGTCCGCCTGTCTTTTCCTTTTTTTTATTTTCTTTTGTCTTGTTGGACGTATGTTTTAGTTTATTTTGAGTTGTGTCTGTGTGGGGGCGGGGGAAACTTGTTTTAGTCTTTTCCTTTGGAGGGATGCAACCATTTCTTTGTTGTATCTCCGTCTCCGCTGAGGCCTAATCGCGGAGCTGGCGGCCTCCAACTGGGGCCGACCTCAAGGCTCCAGAGACAGAGCCAGGACTCACCATCGTTAAGCTGGCCGACTTCGGGGCTGTGGTGGCGCAGCGGCGGCGGCTCGACTTCAGACCCTCGGATGTTTCGGCCGCGGGCCCAGTGGACGACAATATCGGGAGCTCGCAGGTCCCAGATTGGTGACCGATTCTCCAGAGTTTCCGCAACACCAGCTTCGTCAGCTGGACTGGTGGCAGCTTCGTCCGCCCCGGGCCGCGGAGTTTGAAGCGGCTCGTTCACGGAGCTTGGATTCGGCCGCAGGACTTACCATCACCCGGCGGGGGGCACAACAATGAAAGCCTGGATCGCCTCAATGCAGAGGGAGAACAAGAAAGGAAGAGACAAGGACTTTAAGACTTTTGCCTTCTATCACAGTGAGGAGGTGCCTGGTAGATTCACTGTGGTGGATGTTAACCATATAACCATATAACAATTACAGCACGGAAACAGGCCATCTCGGCCCTACAAGTCCATGCCGAACACATTTTTTTTCCCCCCTTAGTCCCACCTGCCTGCACTCGTACCATAACCCTCCATTCCCTTCTCATCCATATGCCTATCCAATTTATTTTTAAATGATACCAATGAACCTGCCTCCACCACTTCCACTGGGAGCTCATTCCACACCGCCACCACTCTCTGCGTAAAGAAGTTCCCCCTCATATTACCCCTAAACTTCTGTCCCTTAATTCTGAAGTCATGTCCTCTTGTTTGAATCTTCCCTATTCTCAAAGGGAAAAGCTTGTCCACATCAACTCGGTCTATCCCTCTCATCATTTTAAAGACCTCTATCAGGTCCCCCCTTAACCTTCTGCGCTCCAGAGAATAAAGACCTAACTTATTCAACCTATCTCTGTAACTTAGTTGTTGAAACCCAGGCAACATTCTAGTAAATCTCCTCTGTACTCTCTCTATTTTGTTGACAAAATATGTTAAACTGTGTTCATTGTGTGTTCTGTTATTTTATTCTCTGTCATGGTTGCAAGGTACGTAATTTCATTCAAACTAAAAATTTGAATGACAATAAAGGATACTTTATACTTTATATGCGGGAATCGCTAGTTGGCGTGGACTCAGTGGGCTGAAGGACCGGTTTCCGAGCTGTATCTCTAAACTAAACTAAACTAAACTGAAGTGGTGAAGTAACGTAATGGGTCAGGCAACAACTTCAGATAAAAAGGATAGGTGATGTATTGGGTTGGGATGTCCTAGGTAAGGACATAGGTGGTACTGGAATGCAAAAGTTTAGTTTAGTTTAGTGACACAGCATGGAAACAGGCCCTTTGGCCCACTAAGTCTGCTCCAACCAATGATCCCCTGTGCACTAGTTCTATCCTGCACACACTGGGGACAATTTACAGAAGCCAATTAACCTACAAACCTGTACATCTTTCAAATGTGGGAGGAATCCAGAGCACCCGGAGAAAACCCACATGGTCACAGGCAGAATGTACAAATAACATACAGACAGCATCCGTAGTCAGGATCTAACCCAGGTGTCTGACATTGTTAGGCAGCAACTCTTCCTCTCCTTCTCCTTCTCCCTCTTCCTCTTCCTCTTCCTCTTCCTCTTCTTCTTCCTCTTCTTCCTCCTCTTCTTCCTCTTCCTCCCACACTTCTCGGCATCTGTATACAATGGTGTCTATCCTGTGCTTCCTGTGATTGGTGGTGGAAAGATTGGTGAAAACAGGGCCCCGACGTGAACGCTCTTTCCTTGACCCAACTCTACCACTGTGCTGCCTTGTATTTTTTTTGCCGTCGCAAGGACCTGCAGATGCAAAGTGCTGGAGTAACTCAGCAGGTCCGGCAGCATCTCTGGTGAACATGGATAGGCGATGATTTGGGTCAGGAGTCTGAAGAAAGGTCCCGACTCAAGACATCACCTTTCCATGTTCTCCAGAGATGTTGTCTGACTGGCTGAGTTACTCCAGCACTTTGTGTCTCTCTTTGCTTTGTTTTGCACTCTGGCTACCTGGCAGGGTAAATTGATTTGGGAAGGAGATGCAGAATATTTGGTCTTGACTCTTAATGCTGGGATGAGAGATGGTGGAAAAATTAATAAAAGAACAGTGCTTACATAGCCTTACACAACCCTATTAAAATGGAAGTAGACAACAGAAGGACATAACAGCTGCAGTTTATATGTAGCTGGGCAAGGCTTCACTTTGTTTGTGGTGCCTCAATCTTCTCATACACTGTTTTCCATTCAATTATGTGTTTGTGCTGCAATGTTCCAGTATTTCAATTGGTGAATATTACAGAAATATATGATTGAATATATGTTGGGCCATTAGATGCCAATTACAATCCTCAGGACAGCTTAGTGGCGCAGCGGTAGAGTTGCTGCCTTACAGCGCCAGAAACCCAGGTTTGATCCTGGCTACGGGTGATGTCTATATGAAATTTGTACATTCTCCCTGTCACTGCGTGGATTTCCTCTGGGTGCTCCGGTTTCCTCCCACACTCTAAAGAAGTACAGTTTGCAGGTTAATTGGTTTTGGTAAATTGTCCCTAGGGTGTAGGATAGTGCTCATAATCGGGGGTGATCACTGGTCGGCATGGACTCGGTGGGCTGAATGGTCCGGAGCACAGGTGGATGGGCGAGAAGAGGGACATCATGTCCAAGGAAGGCAATGGCTGGAAGCCCACAGCAGCCATAAGGTCATGAGGGATCGGAATAGAATTAGTCCATTCGACCCATTAAGTCTACTCCACCATTCAATCATGGCTGATTTATCTCTCCCTCCTAACCCCACTTTCCTGCCTTCTCCCCAAAACCTCTGACACCTGTACCAACCAAGAAAGCCTTTGAGCTTGCTTACATCAGGCGACAATAACTAGAGCACGGACTGGATTTTGAAAATGACGCCAAAACATACCGCCTCTTGCATGCGGGCTCAGTGGACTATTTTTGTACACTTTGATAATTGGGTATGTGCTCAGATCTGGCAATACTCTACTGGACTAATGGTAAGAAAAAAAATCACTTTACACAAGTGACATTTTGAAAATTGAAATTATTCCCACCAAATATATAGGATCACATGATGAGAGAGTGGTGGGTGACTAAAGAGAGATGATTGCAGTTACTTGCTCCAGAGCGGGGGCTGGGAATTTTAATCATTCAATTCATAAGTGATAGGAACAGAATTAGGACTTTCGGCCCATCAAGTCTACTCCGCTATTCAATCATGGCTGATCCCATAATGTCATAAGGTCATAAGGAATATGAGAAGAATTAGGCCATTCGGCTCATCAATTCTACACCATTCAATCACGGCTCCATCCTAACCCCATTCTCCTGCCTTCTCCCTATGACCCCTGACACCCATATTAATCAAAAATCTATCTATCTCTGCCTTACAAAATATCCATTAATTTGGCCTCCACAGCCTTCTGTGGCAATTGTGATGTTTTTTTCCCTGGAGATTTGTTACATAAAATCATCCCCTCAATAGGAAATTAATTTTCAACGTGCTCATTGAAAAACTGCAATGCATATCATGGTTAGATAATTGTAATGCTGTAACCTAGGCATAGTTCTCTAATTCTGCAGCATATTGCAAAAATACAATAGGTACTATAGAATCGACAGAGAATAAAAGCCCCAATGACACACCGTCCGAAGGCAAATTTCTGCGAAGAGTAACACAGCAAGTTACCATTTTACACTCAATTAAAGATTGAATCATTTGACCTGAAGAGAGCTTTGCAGCTGTTTGTCATATATTAACATAATTTAACGATTTTAATTGAAACAATCTGAAGCTAAGTCTAAGGAGAGAGGTTGAATCTCAATATTTAAAAAAAATATTGTAATCTGGTTCTTGTAGATACAAGAAACTGCAGATGCTACTTTACAAAAAAAGATGCAAAGTGCTGGAGTAACTCCGTGGATCAGGTAGCATCTCTGGAGAACATGGATAGGCAACGGTTTGGGTGCTTACAGTCCTAGTTCTTGTGCATGTGTTAGAACTGATGCCACATAAAAGTGAATTAATTAATACTGAACTCCATTCATCTACCTTATTAAAATGCAAATTAATGTAAAGGGCATGGGGTTAATTACCGGAGGGCCAAAGACCCCCAAATTAATAAATTATGCACGCAGACAAATAGAAATTATAAAATGAATGGAAATTTTCTCTTGGAGGAAGTCTGTGAAAGGGAACAGGCCATTCTGCCCTTCGAGCCTCTTTTGTACAGTAGTCAAGTCAAGTCAAGTCACTTTTATTTATATAACACATTTAAAAATAACTCTTGTTGGCCAAAGTGCTTTTCATTGGTGGAGGTACTAACATTATACAACAGTGGTTCATAGATTAAATACATACATCATTACATACATATAGCCCCCTCTCAGAGGACGTCAAGAAAGGCTTGGGAGTAGAGATGAGTTTTAAGTCTCGACTTAAAGGAGTCGATGGAGGGGAAATTCTGATGGGAACAGGGATGCTGTTCCACGGTCTCAGAGCTGCAACCGCAAAGGCGCGGTCTCCCCTGAGCTTATGCCTAGACCACGGGATGTTCAGTAATCCCAAGTCGGCCGATCTGAGGGACCTGGAGGTGGTGTGGTGGGTAAGCAGACTTTTAATGTAGGTTGGGGCAAGCCCGTTAAGGGCGTTGTAGACATAAAGAAGGAGCTTGAAATTTATTCAGAGCCAATGGAGAGAGGCTAAGATCGGGGTGATGTGGTTCCTTTTTCGGGTGCCCGTCAGGAGTCTGGCTGCGGCATTTTGGACCAGTTGCAGGCGGGACAGGCAAGATTGGCTGATGCCAGTGTAAAGAGAGTTACAGTAATCGAGGCGGGAGGAGATAAATGTGTGGATGATCTTTTCGAGGTCATCAAACTGGAGGAATTGTTTTATTTTAGCTATCGTCCGAAGCTGAAAGAAACTAGCTTTTACCACGGCATTGACTTGTTTGTCAAATTTCAATGCTGAGTCAAATATCACGCCAAGGTTTTTGATGTGAGGTTTGAGTAATGGGGTAAGGCTTCCAAAGCTGCCTGCTATCATTTTGATTGAGTATGAGGGGCTGAGAAGGATGACCTCAGACTTACTCTCATTTAGTTGGAGGAAGTTCTGGGCCATCCAACACTTTATATCCTCGAGGCAGCGGGTAAGGTTAAGCAGATTTGATTGGTTTATGGGCTTCAGGGGGAGATAGAGTTGTGTATCGTCTGCGTAGCAATGGAAGGAAATGCCGTGCCTTTGAATTACTTGGCCTAAGGGGAACATATATAGGGAGAAGAGAATGCGGCCAAGGATGAATTCCTCTGGAACCCCACAGCAGAGGATAACTTGGGAGGAGAAAGAGTTGCCTATGTTAGTAGAGAAATTCCTACCTTTGAGGTAGGAGATGAACCAGCTCAGGGCAGTGCCATCAATACCAACCCCGTATCGGAGACGGTCAATTAGGATGGTGTGGTCGACAGTATCAAATGCTGCACTGAGGTCAAGAAGGAGCAGGATTGCACAGTCGCCGGAGTCAACGGTGAGCAGTAGGTCATTGTGTACCTTCAACAAGGCAGACTCTGTGCTATGGTGAGCCCTGAAACCTGATTGGAAAGTTTCCAAGATAGTATTTTGGTGAAGGTAAGGCATGAGTTGATGTTCGAAACTGGAGATGTGATCAGCGTTCAGAAGGCGGCAGTTGAAATGCTTCTTGAACACAGTGGCTAGGTCACCAGCGCGACCGGAGAGCCCTGGCGAGCTGAAACCGTTACAGGTATCAGAACAGAGTTCTACAAGTGGAGCAAGCTCACCAGGATTATGCGAGGTTTCCGTGATCAGTAGGAAGTCCAATCCACGTGTTAATTATGTGGAGGTCTTTTATGTGGTGGGGGGGGGGGGGGGGGGGGGGGGGGGGGGGGGGGGGGGGGGGGGGGGAAAACTTTATTTCTTAGTCCCCTACCTGGTCAGAGAGGCAGCATCCCTCCAAGCTGCTTCTTCGCCCTGTCCTCGCGGCCTACCATCGAGAGTGGAGCGGCGTTTCCTGTCGGGACCGGCCAGGACTACAGCTTCGGTGGCAGTGCAGCGCTGGGAAACCAACAGGGAGCGGGCGATGCCTTACCGGGTCCCGTACGGTAAGCTGAACATCGCGGAGTTGCGGCTACGGGCGTCCGGCCACGGGCGGCGCTGGATTTGGAGTGCCGCGGAGCCAGGGATCGAGTTCGCCGGGGTCGGAGCTCCAACCGGCGCGGCCTCAGGGCTACGAGTGCCCCGGTCTCCAGTCTCCGAGGAGGAGGCAGCCGCTCCAGACTTTCTAAGCCGCTTGAGGAATTGTTTCACCCGGCGCCGGAGTTCCATCTTTCACGGCAAGAGGGCCCTGGAAATCATCGGACTGGCTGCAAGGCCACAAATGGGCCCCGACCTCGGGTGTTTCAGAGGAAGAGGAGTTAACTTTCTGGTGCCTTTCCCCACAGTGGAAATTTTTGATTCTGCTGTGGGGGGACGTTTGTGTTGAACTCTATAATGTATTGTGTCCATTTTCTTTATTTTTTTGTTAACCTTTTTCTATGGTATGGAAACTTATTAACTATTTTATGTAAAGCACTTTGGTGTCAATGCGAGTTGACTTAAAACGTACTATATAAATAAAACTTACTTGCTTACTTACTTACGTGCGGTGAAGAAGTCATTGAGGACGAAGGTTTTGTTCAGCACTGATCTCACGTTGATCAGGGTCACTTTTGCAGGGACTGCAGGTAAGTTGAGGGCCGGTAGTGGCTCCCACGGCAGCGGGCGGATGTTCAGGGAGACCACGCCGCTGCGCTTCACAGCCTGGCTGGGAGCCCGCGTGCCGACAGATCTGGGACCGGGAGGATCGACCGGAGAAAAACATACCTGGTCTCAAGGGACCGCCGATGGATGGTCCGTCCTCAGAGTTGGGCAAGGTAAACAGATGTTAAACGGGTGCGGGCGAGTTTCTTCAACCTCAGGGCGTGGGCGAGGTTCTTCAACCTTTCCAGGGTGCCCGCGAGTTTACCCCGCATCCTGGATCGGCGCGTGCGGCGGCCGCCGCAAGGCCAAGCCCATACATCTATCGGGAGCCGAGCGAGGAGCTAACGGTAAGGGAAGCCTTGTCCGGGGCTGTCGGGGGCTCAGCCCAGGGCTCAGTCCTGGGCTCAGTCCGGGACTCAGTCGGAGGCCCTGTCGGAGGCCCTGTCGGAGGCCCAGTCTGGGGCTCAGTCGGAGGCCAAGTCCGGGGTCTTGTCCGGGGCCTCGGATGAAGATCTCGATGACAGAGGCTCGGCTCTGTCCGGGGCTTCATCCGGGGGTCAGTCCGGGGCCTCGGTTGAAATCCTCAATGACCGAGGCTTGGATGTCCAGTAGTGCTTGCCGTTCTTACACCAGCTTTGACTGCAGGCCTATACGAACTGTAGAGATTATCTTGATTGGGGCTTTGTCCTGGCGGGAGACGACGGGCAGCCAAACACAACATCGCGGCCATCTTCTTTTGTAATTTGTAAGAAGGAACTGCAGATACTGGTTTATACCGAAGATATATGCAAAAAGCTAGAGTAACTGGACATGGGTAGGAAAGGTTCAAAAGGTTATGGCCCAGCCGTGTGCAAATGGTGCTAGCTAGGATGGGGCTCTTTGGTTGGCATGGTTGAGTTGGGCCAAAGGGCCTGGATCTGCGCTGTATTACTCTATCGCCTTGTGTTAAAACAACCTGTCATCCTCATAGCAGAAAATAGTATTGGGTCACAATATGCACAGCAACTCCTGATGAAGGGTCATTGACCTGAAACATTGGTACGTTTTTACTCCCCACAGCTTCTCAATATTTTTACGCATTGTAGTGCATCAGTTCCATAGACAATGTATTTATTACAGTGTGTACATTTACTTATAAGAGGTTTTTGTCAGTCTCCCCACCTGCTTCCACTACCTGCAACCTCCGGCAACCACCTGCAACCTCCAGCAACCACCTGCAACCTCCGGGAACCGCACGGAAACCTTGGGTGTGGCGCAAAGTCTCCAGAGGTTTCTGTTCAGGTTTCCTAAGTGGGACAGGGGCATTACAGCGCCAGAGACCCGGGTTCTGTTCTGACTATGGGTGTTTGTCCGTACGGAGTTTGTACGTTCTCCATGTGACCTGCGTGGGTTTTCTCCTGGATCTCGGGTTTCCACCCACACTCCATTGACGTACAGGTTTGTGGGCTAATTGACTTGGTAAAATTGTAAATTTTCCCCAGTGTGTGTAGGATAGTGTAAGTGAGCGGGGATCATCACTTTAATTTCATGTTTCATGTATCTTGTGTTTTATGACTTGGCAGATCAATTTCCCTCCTGGGATAAATAAAGTTCTATTATATCGTATCACTAGTCGGCAGACTCGATGGACTGACGGGTCTGTTTCAGTGGTGTATCTTTAAAATAATCTAAACTAAATAAAAAGTGATTAGGAGGAGCCTGACCTACCTGTTAAAGTTCCTTTCCCAGTACCTGATCCAGGCGAGAGCTGGTAAACAAATGATGAAAGACATTAATTGATGACCTGAGGGAAGAAGTAGGGATGATCTCTTGGGCAGATGGAGTCATCAGCCAGAGCCATGATCGGAAAGTCATTCAGAAGACATTGCCGTCATCATTTGCAGTTGCTTCCACGTTAACTGTAACAGAGGGCAGTCTAGCAGAAAGATTGATTATACCTGCGATATCTTCACGCCACTCTCTGCTTGAAAGACTGGATTCAAATATTACACAAGCTAAAGCTGAGGTATTTATATTCTCTTGGGTTGCTGAGGCAAAGTAGAGCTAAAAACAGGCAATAAATCAGCATTAGTTTAGTTTAGTTTAGAGAGATACAGCATGGACACAGGCCCTTTGGCCCACCGAATCCATGCTGGCCGACGTTCCTCGCACACTAACACTATCCTACACACACTAGGGACATAGAAACATAGAAACATAGAAACATAGAAACATAGAAACACAGAAAATAGGTGCAGGAGTAGGCCATTTGGCCCTTCGAGCCATCACCGCTGTCATTGTGATCATGGCTGATCATCCACAATCAGTAACCCGTGCCTGCCTTCTACCCATACCCCTTGATTCCGCTAGGCCCTAATTTATACCAGCCAAAACCTGTAGGTCTTAAAAATAGCGGAGTCAGGGGATATGGGGAGAAGGCAGGAACGGGGTATGGATTGGGGATGATCAGCCATGATCACATTGAATGGCGGTGCTGACTCAAAGGGCCAAATGGCCTACTCCTGCACCTATTGTCTATTGTCTATTGTCTTTGGAGTGTGGGAGGAAACCTGAGATCCCAGAGAAAACACACATAGGTCATGGGGAGAACATACAAACCTTTTTACATAAAGGGTGGTGGGTATATGGAACAAACTGCCAGAGGAGGTGGTTGAGGCTGGGACTATCCCAACGTTTAAGAAACAGAGAGTGGTGAATCTCTGGAACTCTCTGCCGCAGAGGGTAGTCGAGGCCAGTTCATTGACTATATTTAAGAGGAAGTTAGATGTGGCCCTTGTGGCTAAGGGGATCAGAGGATATGGAGAGAAGGCAGGTACGGGATACTGAGTTGGATGATCAGCCATGATCATATTGAATGGCGCTGCAGGCTCGAAGGGCCGAATGGCCTACTCCTGCACCTAATTTCTATGTTTCTATGTTTCTATGTTAGAAAGATTCATGGATAGGATACATTTGGGGGGATGTGGATCAAACACAGGCAGGTGGGACTAGTGTAGCTGGGACATGTTGGCCTATGTGGGCAAATTGGGCCGAAGGGCCTGTTTCCACACTATATCACCCTGTGACTCTACGACACTATAACTCCGTACAGAGAGCACACGTAGTCAGGATCGAACCCGCGGTAAGGCAGCAACTCAACCACTGCACCACAATACCACCCAGCAATGTTAAGAAAAAGCCTATACAAGGATTGCCATGTGCTTTCACCTGCCTGCACTGAACGTGGAGCAAATGCGGCAGCTCTCATTCATACTGCTTCTTTTTAACAAATTATTAATGTTCTCTCTTAGATCCGTGGGACGTTGCAGTGTCTATTAGCACATAATTCAATTGCATTAAGTCTTCTGTACCGAGGTTCAGTAAAAAAAGCTTTTGTTTGCATGCTATCACCATACTATACAATTACTATACAATTACAATTAAGCCATCAAAATGCTGGAATAACTCAACGGGTGAGGCAGAATTTCCGGAGAGTTTTTTTAAAGCATGGAATCATGCCCTGCAGTCCACCGAGTCTGCACCAACCATTGATCACCTGTTCCCGCGGGGCTTGTTTTCACAGAGGCCCAGGACCGTTGGAGAGCAGTGGAGGAGGGTCAGGGCGGTGAGTACTTAAATCGGGCGCGGGGCTTGTTTTCACAGAGGCCCAGGACCGTTGGTGAGCAGTGGAGGAGGGTCAGGTCATTTACCAAAATCCGTAACGTTCCACACTCCATAGGGAGGGTTCTGGTGGAAGCCGCTGATTGGTGGAAGCAGACTAGAGGAAGCAGCTGATTGGGTGCAACCTCAGGTTAGCATTTGTGCTTTCTGGTTAAATGTACAGTGCTTTAGTAAAGGTACAGTGAGCCAAGGGTACAGTGGGCTAAAGGTACAGTGCTTTTTGTTTATATAATAAAGGTGCAGTTTAAAGGTCACGAGGGAGCAGCTGTTGCGAGTCAGATACCTGCTGATTTCTCCCAGCAGTTTCTATTGTATTATACTGGTATCAGATCCAGGGTAAGGCGGGAGAATGACAGTCAGAGCAGTGTACTGTTCTGGATGTCAGATGTGGGAGGTCATGGTGTCGGATGGCCCTCCAGACGTCCACATCTGCACCAGGTGCAGCGAGATGGGGCTCCTAAGGGACCATATTAGGATCCTGGAGCAGCAGCTCGATGACCTCTGTCTGATCAGGGAGAGTGAGGAGGTCATAGAGGGGAGTTATAGGGAGGTGGTCGCTCCAAAACCACGGGAGAGAGACATGTGGGTCACGTTAAGGAAGGGCAAGGGGCAGAGGCAGGAACGAGTGAGTACTGCAATGTCGGTACACCTTGCAAATAAGTACTCCTGTTTGAGTACGGATGGGGGTGACAGCCTACCCGGGGGTAGTGACAGCGGACGGGCCTCCAGCACAGAGACCTGCCCGGTTGCTCCAAAAGGTAGGGAAAAAAAGAGGGCAATAGTAATTGGGGAGTCTATTGTTAGGGGGTCGGATAGGCGATTCTGTGGACGCAGTCGGGAGACCAGGATGGTGGTCTGCCTCCCTGGTGCCAAGGTCTCGGACGTGTCTCAACGCATCCAAGATATCCTTAAATCAGAGGGAGAGGAGCCTGAGGTTGTGGTACATATAGGTACCAATGACATAGGTAAAAAAAGGGAAGAGGTCCTGAAGGGAGGATTTAGGGAGTTGGGAGGAGAGTTAAGAAAAAGGACCAAACAGGTAACAATCTCAGGATTACTGCCTGTGCCACACGACAGTGAGAGTAGGAATGGAGCGAGGTGGAGGATAAATGCGTGGCTGAAAGACTGGTGCAGTGGGCAGGGATTCAAGTTTCTGGATCATTGGGTCTTCTTTTGGGGAAGGTGGGACCTGTACAGAAAGGACGGGTTGCACTTGAACCCGATGGGGACCAATATCCTGGCGGGGAAATTTGCAAAGGCAACTGTGGAGACTTTAAACTAGAATGGTTGGGGCGAGGGACTGAAATAGCGAAAGCTAGTAGACAGAATGGGAGGCAGGAAGCAGAAAAGGGAAGCACTCGGACACAAGAGGAGAAAGAAAAAAAAGGAAATAAACAGAGAATAAGAGACGGGGGGTTTCTTAAATGTGCATATTTTAATGTTAGGAGCATTGTAAGAAAAGTGGATGAGCTTAGAGTCTGGATAGACACCTGGAAGTATGATGTTGTGGCGATCAGTGAAACATGGTTGCAGGAGGGCTGTGATTGGAAACTAAATATTCCAAGGTTTTGTTGCTTCATGTGTGATAGAATTGGAGGGGCAAGAGGTGGAGGTGTTGCATTCCTAGTCAGGGAAGATATTACAGCAGTGCTTTGGCAGGATAGATTGGAGGGCTCATCTAGGGAGGCTATTTGGGTGGAATTGAGAAGTGGGAAAGGTGTAGCAACACTTATAGGGGTGTATTATAGACCGCCAAATGGGGAACGAGAATTGGAAGAGCAAATATGTAAGGAGATAACAGATATTAGTAGTAAGCACAAGGTAGTGATTGTGGGAGATTTCAACTTTCCACACATAGACTGGGAAACACATTCTGTAAATGGGCTGGATGGGTTGGAGTTTGTAAAATGTGTGCAGGATAGTTTTTTGCAGCAATACATAGAGGTACCTACTAGAGGAGGGGCAGTGCTGGACCTCCTGTTAGGAAATGAGACGGGACAGGTGGCGGAGGTATGCGTTGGGGAGCACTTCGGGTCCAGTGATCACAATACCATTAGTTTCAATATAATCATAGAGAGGGTCAGAACTCGACCTAGGGTTGAGTTTTTTGATTGGAGAAAGGCTAACTTTGATGAGATGCAAGATGATTTAAAAGGAGTGAACTGGGACATTTTGTTTTATGGGAAAGATGTAGAAGAGAAATGGAGGACATTTAAAGGGGAAATTTTAAGAGTACAGAATCTTTATGTTCCTGTTCGGTTGAAAGGAAACAGTAAAAATTGGAAACAGCCCTGGTTTTCAAGGGAAATTGGACATCTTGTTCGGAAAAAGAGGGAGATCTACAATAATTATAGGCAGCATGAAGTAAATGAGGTGCTTGAGGAGTATAAGGAATGTAAAAAGAATCTTAAGAAAGAAATTAGAAAAGCTAAAAGAAGATATGAGGTTGCTTTGGCAAGTAAGGTGAAAGTAAATCCAAAGGGATTCTACAGCTATATTAATAGCAAAAGGATAATGAGGGATAAAATTGGTCCATTGGAGAGACAGAGTGGGCAGTTATCTGCAGAGCCAAAAGAGATGGGGGAGATATTGAATAATTGTTTTTCTTCGGTATTCACCAAGGAGAAGGATATTGAATTATGTGAGGTAAGGGAAACTAGTAGAGTAGCTATGGATACTATGAGGTTCAAAGTAAAAGAAGTACTGACACTTTTGAAAAATATAAAAGTTGATAAGTCTCCAGGTCCTGACAGGATATTCCCTAGGACATTGAGGGAAGTTAGTGTAGAAATAGCCGGGGCTATGACAGAAATATTTCAAATGTCATTAGAAACGGGAATAGTCCCCGAGGATTGGCGTACTGCGCATGTTGTTCCATTGTTTAAAAAGGGTTCTAAGAGTAAACCTAGCAATTATAGACCTGTTAGTTTGACTTCAGTGGTGGGCAAATTAATGGAAAAGATACTTAGAGATAATATATATAAGCATCTAGATAAACAGGGTCTGATTAGGAACAGTCAACGTGGATTTGTGCCTGGAAGGTCATGTTTGACTAAACTTCTTGAATTTTTTGAAGAGGTTACTAGGGAAATTGACGAGGGTAAGGCAGTGGATGTTGTCTATATGGACTTTAGTAAGGCCTTTGACAAGGGATCTGTGTTGGGTCCTTTGTTGTTTGTCATGTACATCAATGATCTGGATGAAGGTGTGGTAAATTGGATTAGTAAGTATGCAGATGATACCAAGATAGGGGGTGTTGTGGATAATGAAGAGGATTTCCAAAGTCTACAGAGTGATTTAGGCCATTTGGAAAAATGGGCTGAAAGATGGCAGATGGAGTTTAATGCTGATAGATGTGAGGTGCTACACCTTGGCAGGACAAATCAAAATAGGACGTACATGGTAAATGGTAGGGAATTGAAGAATACAGTTGAACAGAGGGACCTGGGTATAACCGTGCATAGTTCCTTGAAGGTGGAATCTCATATAGATAGGGTGGTAAAGAAAGCTTTTGGTATGCTAGCCTTTATAAATCAGAGCATTGAGCATAGAAGCTGGGATGTAATGTTAAAATTGTACAAGGCATTGGTGAGACCAAATCTGGAGTATGGTGTACAATTTTGGTCGCCCAATTATAGGAAGGATGTCAACAAAATAGAGAGAGTACAGAGGAGAGTTACTAGAATGTTGCCTGGGTTCCAACAACTAAGTTACAGAGATAGGTTGAATAAGTTAGGTCTTTATTCTCTGGAAGCGCAGAAGGTTAAGGGGGGACCTGATATAGGTCTTTAAAATGATGAGAGGGATATACAGAGTTGATGTGGACAAGCTTTTCCCTTTGAGAATAGGGAAGATTCAAACAAGAGGACATGACTTCAGAATTAAGGGACAGAAGATTAGGCGTAATAGGAGGGGGCACTTCTTTACTCAGAGAGTGGTAGCGGAGTGGAATGAGCTTCCAGTGGAAGTGGTGGAGGCAGGTTCATTGGTATCATTTAAAAATAAATTGGATAGGCATATGGATGAGAAGGGAATGGAGGGTTATGGTATGAGTGCAGGCAGGTGGGACTAAGGGGAAAAAAAATTTGTTCGGCACGGACTTGTAGGGCCGAGATGGCCTGTTTCCGTGCTGTAATTGTTATATGGTTTTTGTTATATGGTTCATAATAGTTCTATGTTATCCTACTCTCTACGTGACATGTTTTTAATTTATAACTAGTCCAAGTGGAGACCCGTTGAGTCTGCTCCCCCAACGTAAGATTCCACCACTCACCTGCTCCCCTAATGCAGGCCGTTCCCCCAACGCAATATTGCACCACTCACGCATAGCCCCAAACTGCGCAGGCGCAGCTCATTTCTCATCATCCCCCAGCACTCCCTCCTCCTCCTCTTCACCCTCCCTCTTCAATCCCTCGAGAGGGAGGGTGGTAGAGAGAAAGGGATGGTAGAGAGGGAGGAATGGTAGAGAGGGTGGTGGGTAGAGGGAGGGGGGTAGGAATGGTAGAGAGGGAGGGGGGCAGTAGAGAGGGAGAGGGCAGAGAGGAAGGAGAGGTAGAAAGGGAAGGGGAGGAGAATGGGGGTAGAGAGAGAGGGAGGGGGTAGAGATGGAGAGGAAGGGGAACAGAGAGTGAGAGTAGAGGAAGAGGGAGGAGGGTTGAGAGGGAGTGGGGCAGGGAGAGAGGGGGATAGAGAGAGGGAGGGGGTAGAGGGAGAGGGGGGGTAGAGAATGGGGCGAGGGAGGGTAGAGAGGGAGAGGGAGGGAGAGGGAAGGGGCAGAGGGGGAGGGGGTCGAGAGGAAGGGCGGTAGAGAGAGTGGGAGTGAGGGTTAATAGGGAGGGGGCATCTCCCTCCTCCACACCTCCCCCCACATCTCCCTTCAACCCCACACCCCACCCCATCTTCATCCTCCTAATTTCCCTCATCATCCTCCCCTCACTCTAATTCCCTGCCCCAGGACCTACCCAGGTCGAGAGCAGCGCCTGGAACATGGCCTGGTTCTCATACTTGGCCCGGCCCTGGCTGTCCACTCCAGCCGTCAGCTCAGCCGTCACCTGGGCTCCAGTCCTGGCCCCAACTTCATCTGCGGGCTCGTCCCTGACCCCACACCCAGGCTCGTACTTGGTTCCAGCGGCGGCTTCTTTCTCTGCCCCGGTCATGGCCCCATCCCAAGCTCCGGGCTTGGCCCTCACTCCAGCTCCAGCACCACCCTCCCCACAGGGCGTCGGGCATCGGGAGTCAGGCGCTGGGCACCAGCAGCCGCCGCCACACGAGCACTGGTGTGCTCCTCCCTCCGAAAGTGCCCCGTACGGCCTGGCGAGTGCATTGTGACGTCACTCGGGTTTTTTTTACGATACGGGTGAGTTTTCGGGCTGGTTTTAAAACTTTAAACGATTAAAATGTTTGGAAATATAGGTGGTAACGCAACGGGAAGATGTTTCGATGGGAAAAATGTGAGTAGTATGTGTGAAAATGGGAAGGCTGTGGCCTAGCGTTTGGAAGAAAATAGGAAAATTAACCAGATTGACAGACACATACAACCACAAACAAGACGAAGAGTTTTAGTATTATAGAGATGATTCATACTTAGTTGTCATCCTCTGCTTCAACACAAAGGAACCTCTGCACATCCTCCCAATGGACACCTTTTTAATTATAAAATCACACATTTTTCTCAGAAGAGTACAAGAACATATTAGCAGGAGTAGGCCACCTAGCACTGCTGATTAGTATTATATGTATCCACCAATCATACTGTCTCCGACTGCAATCTATCTCTGTCCCACCCACTCCCCTGACATCAGTCTGAAGAAGGGTATCGACACGAAACATCACCCATTCCTTCTCTCCAGAGATGCTGCCTGTCCCTCTGCATTACCCCAGCATTTTGTGTCTACCTTCAATTTAAACCAACATCTGCAGTTCTTTCCTACACAGTATTATATGTATTCTTCTGTACCAGTTTCCCATGGCCTTCAATTCCCCACGCTTTCCAAACATGTATCCGCATCCTCTTGAAATGCCTCGTAATCTAACCCCATAACCCTCCCTAACCCCTCAACCTTCTGGTAAAGAGAGTTTGAAAGATTCACCATACTAGGCAAGAAGAAATTCCTCCGTATCAGTTTTAAATGACCAACCTCCTACCTTGAATTAATGTCCACTCTTTCTTAGAGTTTAACGACCCAGCATGGAAACAGGCCCTGTGGCCCACAGAGACCATACCAATCACTGATCACCCATCCACACTAGTTCTATGTTATACCACTCTCCCATCCACTCCTTACACACTAGAGGACAATTTACAGAGGCCAATTAATCTGCAAACATGCACGTCTTTGGGATGTGAAAGGAAACCAGAGCACCCAGATGAAACCCAAGCGGTCAAAGGGTGGAATGTGCAAACTCCTTGCAGACAGCACCCGAGGTCAGGATTGAATCCAGGTCTCTGGCGCAGTGAGGCAGCAGCTGTATCAGCTGCACCAATGTGTCCCCGAACTGCGCTACTGTGCTGTCCACTACTCTTCTTTTGTGTCAATCTTCCATGTTTCAAATGTTGACATCGCTGTCATCGTCTGTCCTGAAAAGGACGGAAGCTTCCGGCAACAATCAGTGGGAGCCATCATTTGTTGCAATAGATAATGGTGGCAGCAGAATTAGCTCAGGATACTTCCAGTTTCCAGCCCCGCGATGTGGGCGCTTCTGCAATGGGGCCGCCCTCTAGTGGAAACAACGAGTTGGAAGTTGGAAAGGGTACAAAGATTTACGAGGATGTTGCCAGGACACGAGGGTTTGAGCTGTAGGGAGATGCTGAGCCGGCCATGACTCTATTCATAGAAACATAGAAACATAGAAACATAGAAAATAGGTGCAGAATTAGGCCATTCGGCCCTTCGAGCCTGCACCGCCATTCAATATGATCATGGCAGATCATCCAACTCAGTATCCTGTACCAGCATTCTGAGTTGGATGATCAGCCATGATCATATTGAATTGATCATATTCCTTGGAGTGCCGGATGAGGGGTGATTTGACACACAGAGTCTCTTGCCCATTGTAGGTGAATCAACAACCAGAGGACATAGGTTTGTGAAGGGGGAAAGATTTCATAGGAATCTAAGGGGGGAACAAAGGGTGGTGGGTGTATGGAACGAACTGCCAGAGGAGGTAGTTGAGGCAGGGACTATTGAATCATTTAAGAAACAATTAGACAGGTTCATGGATCACACAGGTTTAGAGGGATATGGGTTAAACGCAGGCAGGTGGAACTAGTGTAGATGGGAAAAGTTGGTCAGTGTGGACAAGTTGGGCCGAAGGGCCTGTTTCCATGCTGTATGATTCTATAATTCGATGATTATCTAAACACTTATATTATCACACCTCCTCAATTGTTTGAAGAAGATCATCCCTCATTCTCTAAATTTCAAAATTGCAGATTCAACTTCAGTTAGAATTAAGCCTGGTGAATCTTTTCTGGACTGTTTCCTTTGCTGATATATTCTTCCTTAAATAATAACACATAGAATATCGAACAGTACAGCAGACGTTCAGGTCCTTTGGCCTACGATATCTGTGACGAAAATTAATTTCCTCCGCTCAATATTGACATATTTTTGCTTGGTAACTGCATTGGTGACTGTTACTATGGGAACAGTGGAGATTGGCTCACTGCCTGTCTGTAGCTCCATATGAGACTGGCTCAGTTCAACAGAGATAATTGCTTCTGAAGATAGACTCAAAATGCTGGAGTAACTCAGCGGGACAGGCGGCATCTCTGGAGAGAGGAAAAGGGTGATGTTTTGGGTCGAGACCCTTCTTCAGACTGAATGTCAGGGGGAAGGGAGACATAGAGATATGGGAGGGTAGAGTGTGAAAATGTTACTAATTGCATTTTAAGAGGGCCAGCGCAACAAAAGTTAGAAGATAGGCACAAAAAAGCTGGAGTAACTCAGCGCATCAGGCACCAACTCTGAAGAAAATGGATAGGTGACATCTGGGGTCATCTTTCAGACTGAAGAAGGTCCCGACCCGAAATGCCACCTATCACATTTTTCCAGAGAACAATGCCACCTTAGAGGGTGGCATGGTGGCACAATGGTAGAGTTACCATAGTGCCAGAGACCCAGGTTCAATCCTGACTAGGGGTGCTGTTTATTTGGAGTTTGTATGATTTCCCCATGACCTGCGTGGGTTTTCTCCTGGGGCTCCGATTTCCTCCCACACTCCTAAAGAAGGTTTGTAGGCTAATTAGCTTGGTAAAATTGTAAATTATTCCTAGTGTGTGTAGGATGATGCTAGTGTGCGGGGATTGCTTGTCGTTGCGGACTCGGGGGGCCAAAGGGACTATTTATGCACTGTATCTCTAAACTAAACTAAACTAAGATGCTGCCTGACACGTTGAGTACAGCATTTTGTGTCTATCTTTTGAACTATTATGCTCTGGTTATCTAGTGTCTGGTTATCCTTCAGTCTGAAAAAGGGTCACAACCTGAAACGTCACCCATTCCTTCTATCCAGAGATGTTGCATGGCCCGCTGGGTTACTCCAGCATTGTAAGTAAGTAACTAAGTAAGTAAGTTTATTGGCCAAGTGTTCGCATACAAGGAATTTGCCTTGGTGCTACGCCCACAAGTAACAACATGACATACAATGATAGTTACAATTGACTCAGCAAACACTAAACATTAATAATAATAAAACATTATTATTATTATTATTAAACAATGGTTATTAATGATAAAACACCATTGATCAAGCATGTGAACCAACAAAATACCAGATCAAAGGGAGGCTACAGATTTTTGGCTGCTGAGTAGAGCAACTACTCGTGGATAAAAACTGTTTTTATGTCTGGCTGTGGCAGCTTTGACAATCCAGAGTCGCCTTCCAGAGGGAAGTGATTTAAAGAGGTTCTGGCCAGGGTGAGAGGAGTCAGAGATGATCTTGCCCGCTCGCTTCCTGGCCCTTGCAGTGTACAGTTCATCAATGGAGGGAAGGTTGCAGCCAATATCCTTCTCTGCTGATCGGACGATTTGCTGCAGCCTCCAGGTGTCGTGCTTGGTGGCTGAGCCAAACCAGACCATGATGGAGAAGGTGAGAACAGACTCTACGATTGTTTTGTTAAGGAGGATGTCACGGCAGTGATCAGAGGTGACATTATGGAGGTTCGTCTAATGAGGCTCTTTGGGTGGAGCATAGGAACAAGAAAGGTATGGTCACCTTGTTGGGGGTGTACTACAGACCCCCGAATAGTCAACGGGAATTAGAAGAATAAATGTGCCAGGAGATTGCAGACAGCTGCAGGTCAAATAAGGTTGTTAAAGGAGGGAATTTTAACTTTCCCAATATAGAGACTGGGAAAATCATCGTGTGAAGGGTTTAAATAGGGTGCAATTCCTCAAAAGTATTCAGGAGAGTTTTCTTAAACAGGATGTGGTGGCTCCCACACGTGAGAAGGCAACGCTGGATCTAATATTGGGAAAATGGGAAGGGCAAGTTAATGAAGTGTGTGTGGAGGAGCCTTTTGGGACCAGTGACCACAGTTTGATTAGGTTTAAGATAGGGTTGGAGTGGGTCCACGTGTTAAAATGCTCAACTGGGGTAAGTCGAACTTTGAGGGTATGGGAGAAAGTCTTACTCGTTGACTGGAGCAGGTTATTTGAGGGAAAGGAACATCGGCCAAGTGGGATGTTTTTAAAAGTATGCTGACGAAAGTCCCCGTTAGAGTGAGGGAAAAGCACGGCAAATGTAAGGAAGCATGGCTGTCGAGGGAAATTGAGGCATTGGTCAAAAACAAAAAGGATGCATGGGACAGATATAGGAAGCTGGGATCAAGTGCAGCCCTGGAGGAGTTTTGGGCGCAAAGGAGTAAAGTAAAAAAGGAGATCAGAAGGGCAAAAAGGGGCCAGGAGATAGCTTTGGTGGGTAGTATTAAGGACAATCCCAAAATATTTTATAAATACAGAAGGGGGAAAAAGGTAACTAGAGAGAGAGTGAGACCTCTCAGGAATCAAAGCGGCCATGTCTGTGAGGAGCCACAGGAAATGGGCAAGGTCCTCAATGAGTATTTCTCCTCTGTATTTAACGAGAAGATAGTAGGACGGAGGAACTTGGGGCAGTCAATGGAAGTGTTTTAAGAGCAGTCAGTGTTACCGTCGAAGAAGTACTGAAGGTACTATCATGTATGAAGGTAGACAAATCTCCAGGGCCTGGTTGAAATTTACGAGTCATCCTTAAATACAGGAGAGGTGCCGGAAGATTGGAGGGTGGCAAATATTGTGCCTTTTTTCAAGAAGGGCTGCAAGGAAAACGCTGGGAACTTTTGGCCAGTGAGTAGGTATGTTACAAAACTTACCTTCAGCGGCACTGCAGTTCTTTCACTGGCCGTGTGCTCGACTTTGGTGCCTTTGAGAGGGGGGCGGGTTTAAAATGCCGTTTTTCTTCAGCATGTTCAAAGCAGTCCTGTGGGTGAGTTCACAAACTCTATCCCATCCTCGTCGCCATTTGTAGTGTATTTTGGGTACTTGGAACTGACTCAAAAGAACTCTCAGATACAGGAGTAAACTAACCAGCTTCCTTATTGCTGGACGCCACCATGAGTTTCCTCTAGCACATGCTTCCCCTCGCACAAGACATAACATATGCTAATTACATTATATACATTACACCTACGTCTGCCCTCGAATGCCTGTAACTACATAGCGACCCAACTCCACTGCAGTACGAGTTCCAAAGAACCATCCCGACCAATTTATACTCGTGGAAAATTTTTCAAAATGCTGAAAATTTTTCCGCGACCTATCTGAGGTCGTGAGTAGGTGAGAACTTTCCTCGAGCATGAAGGAGAGTTCCAGTGACCTCATAGGACCTCCTAGGACCCATGCTGCGAGTTTGAGTCAAGAGTAAACTCTTCTAAACTCGCAGATTAGGTTGCCGCAGTGGGATAGCCCCTTAAGGCATTCGATAAGGTTCCCCATGGTAGGCTGCTCAGGAAGGTTAGATCGCCTGGGATACAAAGGAGAGATACCTGAATGGATCGCAAATTAGCTCCATGGAAGGAAGGAAGCAGAGTGTGGTGGTAGAAGGTTGCTTCTCGGACTGAAGGCCTGTGACTAGTGGTGTGCCACAGGGTTCGGTGCTGGGCCCGTTACTGTTTGTCCATCTACATCAGTGATTTGGATGAGAACATACAGGGAAAGATTAGCAAGTTTGCTGATGGTGCAAAAGGGGGTGGTTTTACAGGCAGTGATGATGGTTGTGAAAGATTGCAGCAGGATCTGAATCGATTGGCCTGGTGGGCGGATGAATGATTGATGGAATTTAATACAGAGAATTTTGAGGTGTTGCATTTTGGGACGTCGAACATGGGCAGGACGTACACAGTAAATGGTAGGCCTCTGGGTTGTGTTTTCGAGCAGAGGAATCGAGGAGTACAAGTGCATGGTTCCTTGAAGGTGGAGTCGCAGGTGGATAGGTGGTCAAAAAGGCTTTTGGCAATGTTGGCAATATCATGTGAGGAATAGATTGGGTAGATGCACAGATTATCTTGCCCAGAGCAGGGGAATCGAGGACCAGAAGACATACGTTCAAGGTGAAGGGGAAAAGATTTAATACACATCGGGGGCGCACAAAGGGTGGTGGATGTATAGAACAAGCTGCCAGAGGAGGTAGTTGAGGCTGGGACTATCCCATCGATTAAGAAACAGTTAGACAGGTACATGGATAGGACAGGTTTGGAGGGATATGGACCAAGCACAGCCAAATGAGTCTAGTGTAGCTGGGACATTATTGGCTGGTATGGGCAAGTTTCCACACTGTATCACTCTATAACTCTAAGTAGGGATTTCATTGTCCCATTCCTGCTGGATATGACACCGAAACACTATTATGGCCTGATGTGCTTGGGGATGTGAAGGCTATTGAAGGAGTCTAAGCAATGCACGTTCTTTCTGAGTGGAAGTTACTGTACTTCCATCTAGAGTCGCATGGAATAACTCACAAGGAAATGTGAATAGATTAAATAAATTAAATGTATTGTATCTCTCACAGACTCCAACATTTTCTCCCCTCCCCCTTATCGAAGGTTTACTCACATTTGCTCACATCTCTCCTGATCCAAACATTCAGCATTATCTGAACCATGTGGTTAAATTTGCACTGCTTTTCCATCTTCTTTCTCCTGCATTTAAGACTTTCATTATTCAGCTTCACCCAACCAAATTGTTGTAAATCAAATAATGACATTATTGTGTGAAGGTGCAGAGATTCTTTAGTTTAAGAGATATTGCGCGGTAACAGGCCCTTCGGCCCACTCAGTCCGCACCGACCAGCGATCCCCGCACATTAACACTATCCTACACACACTAGGGACAATTTACACTTATACAAAGCCTATTAACCTGCAAACATTTACGTGTGTGGGAGGGAGAGAAACCCCACGCGGTCAGGGGGAGAATGTACAAACTCCATTCGGACAGCACCCATGGTCGTGATCAGACCCGGGTCTCTGGCACCGCAAGCACTGTAAGGCATCATAGAAACATAGAAACATAGAAATTAGGTGCAGGAGTAGGCCATTCGGCCCTTCGAGCCTGCACCGCCATTCAATATGATCATGGCTGATCATCCAACTCAGTATCCCGTACCTGCCTTCTCTCCATACCCCCTGATCCCCTTAGCCACAAGGGCCACATCTAAACTCCCTCTTAAATATAGCCAATGAACTGGCCTCAACTACCCTCTGTGGCAGAGAGTTCCAGAGATTCACCACTCTCTGCGTGAAAAAAGTTCTTCTCATCTCGGTTTTAAAGGATTTCCCCTTTATCCACCACAGTGGCATCAACTCCACCATTGTGCCACTGTGCCGGACAGAGTCTCTCATCAGTGGAACTTACTTGCAGTACTTTGCACTAATGCTTCTGCAACTAATTCATTTCAGCACACATGCCCCATGGGCGAAGGAGTTATTATTTTTAAATCAAATCTAAAAGGCCAAATGGAAAATAAATAAACTTGAAGATGCTGAAATCTGAAATTAGAAACAGGCAATGCTGCAAGAACAGCGGGTCAAACAGCATCTGTGAAAGAGAGTTCAAGAAGGAACTGCAGATGCTGGAAAATCGAAGGCACACAAAAATGCTGGAGAAACTCAGTGGGTGCAGCAGCATCTATGGAGTGAAGGAAATAGGCAATGTTTCGCGCCGAAACCCTTCTTCAGTCTGAACGGGAGCCGTTGGTGAGAGGAGGAGTTACCTAGGCGGTGAGTTAAAAATCCAGCGCGGGGCTTGCTTTCACAGAGGGCTGGGGAACCGTTGGTGAGAGGAGGAGTTACCCAACCTGCAGCGTTCCATCTCACTTCCAGAGAAGGAGTCTGGTGGAAGCCTCTGATTGGTGGGAGAGGACCAGAGGAAGCAGCTGATTGGGTGCAACCCCAGGTTTACATTTCTGCTTTCAGGTTAAAGGATCTGGGAGTTAAGGGTTCTGTGAGTTAAGGGTTCTGTGAGTTAAGGGTACAGTATTTATTAGTAAAGGTACAGTTTAAAGGATAAAGATTTTTATAGTGTGAGGGAGTTGAGTTAATTTGGGAGTAAGCTATGTCAGTGGAGATTGGCCCTGTGGTTTGCTCATCCTGCAACATGTGGGAGATCAGGGATATGGTCGGTGTCCCTGGTGACTACGTTTGCAGGAAGTGTGTCCAGCTGCAGCTCCTGGCAGACCGCATTGAACGATTGGAGCTGCGGTTGGAGTCATACTGGAGCATCCACGATGCTGAGAAAGTCGTGAATAGCACGTACAGTGAGTTGGTCACACCGCAGGTAAAAGGTAAGAGGACAGAAAGGGAACGGGTGGCCAGTAGGCAGGTAGTGCAGGAGTCCCCTGCGGTCATCTCCATCCTAAACAGGTATACCATTTTGGATACTGTTGGGGGAGATGGCTCATCAGGGGAAGGCAGCAGCAGCCAAGTTCATGGCACCATGGGTGGCTCTGCGGCACATGAGGGGGGGGGGGGGGGGGGGGAAAGAGTGGAAGGGCAATAGTAATAGGGGATTCAATTTTAAGGGTAATAGATAGGCGTTTCTGGGGCCGCAAACGAGACTCCAGGATGGTATGTTGCCTCCCTGGTGCAAGGGTCAGGGATGTCACTGAACGGCTGCAGAACATTCTGGAGGGGGAGGGCGAACAGCCAGTTGTCGTGGTGCACATTGGCACCAACGGTATAGGTAAAAAAAAAGGGATGAGGTCCTACAAGATGAATTTAGGGAGCTAGGAGATAAACTTAAAAGTAGGACCTCAAAGGTAATAATCTCTGGATTACTACCAGTGCCACGGGCTAGTCAGAGTAGAAATAGGAGGATATTGCAGATGAATACGTGGCTTGAAAAATGGTGCAAGGGGGAGGGATTCAAATATCTAGGGCATTGGAACCAGTTCTGGGGGAGGTGGGACCAGTACAAACAGGATGGTCTGCACCTGGGCTGCAATGGAACCAATGTCCTTGCTAGTGAGTGTTTGCTAGTGCTGTCGGGGAGGATTTAAACTAATATGACAGGTTTTTGCAGGAGGCAGAGGAGTGTAAAATGAGGGTAGGAGCAATAGGTAGCAAGGTGAAAAGTAAAAGTGGCAGGCAGACAAATCCAGGGCAAAAATCAAAAAGGGCCACTTTTCAACATAGTTGTATAAGGGGCAAGAGTGTTGTAAAAAGAAGCCTGAAGGCTTTGTGTCTCAATGCAAGGAGCATTCGTAATAAGGTGGATGAGTTGAACGTGCAGATAGCTATTAATGATTATGATATAGTTGGGATCACGGAGACATGGCTCCAGGGTGATCAAGGCTGGGAGCTGAACATCCAGGGATATTCAATATTCAGGAGGGATAGACAGAAAGGAAAAGGAGGTGGGGTAGCGTTGCTGGTTAGAGAGGAGATTAACGCAATAGAAAGGAAAGACATTAGCTTGGAGGATGTGGAATCGATATGGGTAGAGCTGCGAAACACTAAGGGGCAGAAAACGCTAGTGGGAGTTGTGTACCGGCAACCTAACAGTAGTAGTGGAGTTGGGGATGGCATCAAACAGGAAATTAGAAATGCGTGCAACAAAGGTAAAACAATTATAATGGGTGGCTTCAATCTACATATAGATTGGGTGAATCAAATTGGCAAGGGTGCTGAGGAAGAGGATTTCTTGGAATGTATGCGGGATAGTTTTCTAAACCAACATGTAGAGGAACCAACGAGAGAGCAGGCTATTCTAGACTGGGTATTGAGTAATGAGGAAGGGTTAGTTAGCAGTCTTGTTGTGCGTGGCCACTTGGGCAAGAGTGACCATAATATGGTTGAGTTCTTCATTAGGATGGAGAGTGACATTGTTAATTCAGAAACAAGGGTCCTGAACTTAAAGAAAGGTGACTTTGAGGGTATGAGATGTGAATTGGCCAAGATAGACTGGCAAATGATTCTTAAAGGGTTGACGGTGGATATGCAATGGAAGGCATTTAGAAACTGCATGGATGAACTACAACAATTGTTCATCCCAGTTTGGCAAAAGAATAAATCAGGGAAGGTAGTGCATCCATGGATAACAAGGGAAATCAGGGATAGCATCAAAACAAAAGAAGAAGCGTACAAATTAGCCAGAACAAGCAGCCTACCAGAGGACTGGGAGAAATTCAGAGTCCAGCAGAGGAGGACAAAAGGCTTAATTAGGAAAGGGAAAATAGATTATGAAAAAAAACTGGCAGGGAACATAAAAACTGACTGTAAAAGTTTTTATAGATATGTGAAGAGGAAAAGATTAGATAAAACAAATGTAGGTCCATTGCAGTCAGAAACAGGCAAATTGGTCATGGGGAACAAGGACATGGCAGACCAATTGAATAACTACTTTGGTTCTGTCTTCACTAAGGAAGACATAAATAATCTGCCTGAAATAGCAAGGGTTAAATGAGATGGAGGAGCTGAGTGAAATCCAGGTTGGCCGGGAAGTGGTGTTAGGTAAATTGAATGGATTAAAGGCCGATAAATCCCCAGGGCCAGATAAATTGCATCCCAGTGTACTTAAGGAAGTAGCCGCAGAAATAGTGAATGCATTAGTGATAATTTTTCAAAACTCTTTAGATTTTGGAGTAGTTCCTGAGGATTGGTGGGTAGCAAACGAAACCCCACTTTTTAAGAAGGGAGGGAGAGAGAAAACAGGGAATTACAGACCAGTTAGTCTAACATCGGTAGTGGGGAAACTGCTAGAACCAGTTATTAAAGATGGGATAGCAGCACATTTGGAAAGTGGTGAAATCATTGGACAAAGTCAGCATGGATTTATGAAAGGTAAATCATGTTTGACGAATCTTATAGAATTATTTGAGGATGTAACTAGTCGAGTGGATAAGGGAGAATCAGTGGATGTGTTATATCTGGACTTTCAGAAAGCTTTCGACAAGGTCCCACATAAGAGATTAGTATACAAACTAAAAGCACACGGTATTGGGGGTTTAGTATTGATGTGGATAGAGAACTGGCTGGCAGACAGGAAGCAAAGTGTAGGAGTAAACGGGTCCTTTTCACATTGGCAGGCAGTGATTAGTGGGGTACCGCAAGGCTCAGTGCTGGGACCCCAGCTATTTACAATATTTATTAATGATCTGGATGAGGGTATTGAAAGCAACATCTCCAAGTTTGCGGAAGACACGAAGCTGGGGGGCAGTGTTAGCTGTGAGGAGGATGCTAGGAGGCTGCAAGGTGACTTGGATAGGTTGGGTGAGTGGGCAATTGCATGGCAGATGCAGTATAATGTGGATAAATGTGAGGTTATCCACTTTGGTGGCAAAAACTGGAAAGTAGACTATTATCTAAATGGTGGCCGATTAGGAAAAGGGGAGATGCAACGAGACCTGGATGTCATGGCACACCAATCATTGAAAGTAGGAATGCAGGTGCAGCAGGCAGTGAAGAAAGCAAATGGTATGTTGGCATTCATAGCAAAAGGATTTGAGTATAAAAGCAGGGAGAAACATAGAAACATAGAAATTAGGTGCAGGAGTAGGCCATTCGGCCCTTCGAGCCTGCACCGCCATTCAATATGATCATGGCTGATCATCCAACTCAGTATCCCGTACCTGCCTTCTCTCCATACCCTCTGATCCCCTTGGCCGCAAGGGCCACATCTAACTCCCTCTTAAATATAGCCAATGAACTGGCCTCAACTACCCTCTGTGGCAGAGAGTTCCAGAGATTCACCACTCTCTGTGTGAAAAAAGTTCTCCTCATCTTGGTTTTAAAGGATTTCCCCCTTATCCTTAAGCTGTGACCCCTTGTCCTGGACTTCCCCAACATCGGGAACAATCTTCCTGCATCTAGCCTGTCCAACCCCTTAAGAATTTTATAAGTTTCTATAAGATCCCCTCTCAATCTCCAAATTCTAGAGAGTATAAACCAAGTCTATCCAGTCTTTCTTCATAAGACAGTCCTGACATCCCAGGAATCAGTCTGGTGAACCGTCTCGGCACTCCCTCTATGGCAACAATGTCCTTCCTCAGATTTGGAGACCAAAACTGTACGCAATACTCCAGGTGTGGTCTCACCAAGACCCTGTACAACTGCAGTAGAACCTCCCTGCTCCTATACTCAAATCCTTTTGCTATGAAAGCTAACATACCATTCGCTTTCTTCACAGACATTTTTAACCAGTCCCTGCAAACCTGTACTGTCCCTGCCTGCTTCAAAGTCTCCACTATTGTCCCTGTACCCAAAAATTCAAGGATTACTTGTCTTAATGACTACAGGCCTGACGCACTGACCTCTGTAGTCATGAAGACAGCCGAAAGGCTTGTACTGGCCAAGCTGAAAAATATCACAAACTCCCTGCTGGACCCTCTGCAGTTTGCATAGGGTCATGCAGTTGGCCAATAGATCTATGGATGATGCAGTCAACCTGGGCCTGCATCCACCAGCACCTTGATTTTAGCTCTGCATTCAACACCATTGTGCCAGAGCCACTACACTCCAAACTTACCGAGTTGACTGTGCCTGAACCCCTTTGTCAGTGGATGACCAACTTCCTGACAGACAGGAAGCAGCATGTGAGGATGGGAAAGCACCTCTCGGACCCGCAAACACTCAGCATTGAAGCACCGCAAGGCTGCGTACTCTCTCCCTCTCCTCTACTCTCTCTACACCAACGGCTGCACCTCCACAGCCACCTCTGTCAAGCTTCTCAAGTTTGCAGACGACACAACCCTGATTGGACTGTTCCAGGATGGGGAGGAATCTGCCTACAGATAGGAAGTGTCGCAGCTGGCGACCTGGTGCCATAGCAACAACCTAGAGCTCAATGCTCTTAAGACAGTGGAATTGATTGTAGACTTTAGGAGAGCTTCCCCTCCCTTCAACACACTCACCCCAGTCGTATCTGTGGAATATTTTAAGTTCCTGTGAACCATCATCTCCAAGGACTTTAAGTGGGGGGCTACTATCGACTCCACAGTCAAAAAGTTACAACAGAGGATGTACTTCCTCTGACAGCTGAGGAAGCACAATCTGCCACAGGCAATGATGGTCCAATTCTATATGGCCATCGTCGAGTCTGTTCTCACCTTCTCCATCATGGTCTGGTTTGGCTCAGCCACCAAGCACGACACCTGGTGTTGGCAGAGGTGCATTGTGCAGCGATTCTTGCAGCCTACCCAGTGCTAGACCAAAGATAATTCAGAGCAGTAAAAAACACAGTGGGGCATCCATCTTGTTCAAACTGGAAGAGAAACTTTATTTACACACTTGCTCACACATCAATTACAGTACCTCTCATTGGCTGTTATCATTGTCAGTTACTATTGGCTGCTATCATTGTCAGTCATTCACCACCTGCACCAAGATTGTCTGAGTAACAATACAACATTAAGATTAACTTCTTTACAATTGAGAGCATATTTTTCATATATGTCAACACTTGCTCTCGCATTTGTTATCTTAACTCAAAATAAAACATCCTAAGGTTTTCTACCTTACATCATGTAGACTTTTACATACATGGTTACTCTCCAAACATAAACTTTGCAAACTCCATCAACTTAAATTTTGTTGCAGGTTTTGTCATCACATCTGCTACCATCTGGTCTGTTGGGCAATACTCCAAACTTATTTTGCCATGATTCACAGTGGACCTCACAAAGTGATATTTTATGTCCACATGCTTACACCTCTGTCTACTTACAGGATTCTTTGCTAACGCAATTGTACCCTGGTTATCCTCATAAACCTTGGGTGTTGGGTACTGATATCCATCAATACCTTCTAGTAATTGTACTAGGTACATACACTCTTGTAGTGTTGCGGCTAACGCCATATACTCAGCTTCACAAGTTGACAGTGCAACGGTGGGCTGCTTTTTGGTTTTCCATGAAATCTCGCAATCTATTGGTGCATGTAGGTAGGCAGTTTTGACATCCATCTGATGTAAAATCAGGTTTTCCTGTGCTGCTTTTTGCATCATCACTCTGATACTGGTCAGGTTAGCAGTAGGAGAAAATGTCTCCTCATAGTCTACACCCAATATTTGACTGTATCCTTTGGCTACATACCGTGCCTTGTATTTATCAGATCCATCCTCATTGTTCTTGATTGCATATACCCATCTACCCCCCACTGCTTTCTTACCCTCAGGCAAGTTGGTTAGGGTAAATGTGTCATTTTCTCTCAGCGACTGCATTTCCTCATGCATTGCGTTAACCCATTCCTTTGAGTTAGTTGAGGTTACAGCTTCCCTGAATGTTAGGGGGATGTTACACATCAATCTGTAGCAATAATCTATGTTAATCATTACATGATCATCACTCGCCTTGCCAGTTACATATTCACTTAAGTAACCTGGTTTCTTCCTCAATCTAGAAGGGTAACGTGCAGGCTCATGCTTGGTTTCACCTGGCTGTGCTTGGCTATTCACCTCAGGCCTAGTTACTGGATCTTGGCTCTGAGTATGTCCTGGACTCTCATCAGTATTTTTTCTCATCCTACTGGCCCTATTCTGCACCTCAAAGTCATCGTCACTGGGGGTCATGTCAGTCTGTGTCTGCCTCTCTATAATTGTTTTGGTCACAAACTTCACCAGTCTGTGCTTCTTTACTTTCCCATTGTCAGGATAGTAAACCATGTAAGCTGGGCTATTCTTGTCGTACCCGACAAAGATTCCCTTCTCACACTTTGAGTCCAGTTTTCTCTTGTCCTGTTTATAGGCATAACACTCAGACCCAAACTTTTGCATCCTAGACAGGTTGGGCCGTTTTCTTGTCAGCATCAAGTAAGGCGTCTGCTTTGTGCGCTTGTTAAAGCATCTGTTCCTCACTACAGCTGCTGTCTGCACTGCATAGGTCCAAAACTGTTTAGGTAACTCACTCTCTATTAGCATACACCTGGCCATGTCAAACAGGGTGCGCCAATTTCGCTCAGCAGTACCATTCTGGTGTGGTGAGTATGGCGCTGAGGTCTCATGTCTAATGCAATTTCTGCTGAGTAGTGCCTGGTAATTCTTTCCCATGAATTCAGTACCATTGTCAGACCTCATACATTTAATCTTCCCGTATGGGGCTGTGTCAGCAAGAAACCTCTCGGTGGCTTGCACTGTGTCACTCTTATTCTTTAGAAAGTACACAAACACTGCACTGGAATAATCATCAGTGAATGATAGCGCAAACCTGTACCCCTCTCTGGACTCTGGGTCTATCGGTCCCGCTAAATCTGTGTGTACCAACTTCAAAGCTGCTTTGGCTCTTACATCAGGGTCCCTGTTCCTAGTTTGGATAAACTTTCCCTGAGTACACACTTCACAGTGTAGAGCAGGTTTGTCTGTTTTGCCCTTAATTGCCATACCTTCAACAACATTCTGTAATTTTTGAATATCTTCATAATTACAGTGCCCTAGAATCTCATGCCATGTCTGCATATCATAACTGCTCTTACATTGGTCATCACATTCAACGTTTACCGTGTGCAAGTAGTACAGTCTGTTGTACTCATGAATGTGGAATTTTGTACCGTCCTTGTGTTGTAGGACGTCTTCCCCGTCCCTGAAGATTACGGTTGCTCCGCTGGAAGTAGCTGCTTTTACAGAGAAGATGTCCTGCGGGTATGAGGGGATGTACAATGCCTGCCTCAGTGTTGTGTTGTGGCGACGCCCTTGGCTGTCGACCAAGCAAACCTCCGCGTCTCCTCTGCGCTCCGCGACTCCATCACACCTTGTGCCGTCAGCCAACTCCACGCAGTGTGTCTCGGACTGGAACATATCGTCGAACTTCTTGAACCTTGCTATATCAGTGATGATATGCGAAGTTGCCCCCGTATCGACCATCAGCCCTTTCAACTCGACTCCACGCTCTGACTGGATCTTCGCGTCCCTTTCACTCACCAGGAATGCATATTCCTTGTTGTTAGTCTCCCCGGAAACTTGTCGTGCGTCGTCCCGCCGCTGTTTCCGTCTGCAGGTTGCGTCCCGATGTGTGGTGCTTTTACAGTGACTACACCACTGCTTGCGTTGACATGCTCTGGCTTTATGTCCTTTTAGGCCACACCTGAAGCACACAATGTCCGCTCTCTCCGCACTTGTACTTGTCGTGTCGGGTCTCACACTCGGTTGCACACGTGCCTTCATGACATTGTCGTCGGATGCTGCTGCACGCATCTTTTCCGTGTCTTCATAGCTCCGTAGTTTAGTTTTAAATTCGGCAAAAGGCATTGCCTGCTCACTTTGCGTGACATGGATAGCAAATGGTTTGAAAGATTCAGGCAGTCCCTTCAGAATCATTGCAATTAACAGTCCGTCACTCAATACCTCACCAGCGTTTCTCAATGCTGTGATGGCTGTCTCTGCCCTTATAACATATTCAGTTACACTCTCGCTGCTCAACTTTTGAAGTGAAGTCAGTTCTGTATACAGACTTATTACACGTGGCTTTCCCTTACCCGCATAATAATCTCTCAAAATAGTTAGCGCTTTCCGCCCATCGTCTGCTGCTTCTCGCATTACCAGCGACAAACTCTTGTCATCCAGAAACTGGATTAGCTCAGCATATGCCTCTGAATTTTTGGCCTCGTCTCCTTCTTCATTGTCGGTAGGCTCTTCCAAGATAGTATCCTTTAGCCCTTGTAACCGAAGATGGCCCAAAAATTTCGTCTCCCACAGCTCATAGTTCTTTTCATCTCCGTCAAAAACTAGCCGAGACCAGCGGCTACTCGACTGGGTGCTCCGTCTACTCATGGTGCTAGCTTAGCAAGTTAACTCTCACCGGACGTTTCTCTCGGTGGTAAATCCCTGGGTAACTGTCTCTGGGTACCTCTGGGTAACTCTAGGTAAAGCTGGGTAAAGCTGGGCCCATAACCTGTTGGCAGAGGTGCATTGTGCAGCGATTCTTGCAGCCTACCCAGTGCTAGACCAAAGATAATTCAGAGCAGTAAAAAACACAGTGGGGCATCCATCTTGTTCAAACTGGAAGAGAAACTTTATTTACACACTTGCTCACACATCAATTACAGTACCTCTCATTGGCTGTTATCATTGTCAGTTACTATTGGCTGCTATCATTGTCATTCATTCACCACTTGCACCATTTGGCTTGCTATCATTGTCATTAAGATTACCTTCTTTACAATTGAGAGCATTTTTTCATATATGTCAACAACTGTCAACATTAGCCAGACATATCCCCTCTCTGCCCCTCTCTCGCTCTGTCTTTGCCCCCTCCCTCTCCTGACGTGCCTGCGAGTTGGGGGCTATGCTTGAGTGGATGGGGCGGGGATGGGGTAAAAGGAGGCAATGAATAATATTAATATTATATCAAGAGGGGTGATTAGTGTGTGTGTGTGTGTGTGTGTGTGTGTGTGTGTGTGTGTGTGTGTGTGTGTGTGTGTGTGTGTGTGTGTGTGTGTGTGTGTGTGTGTGTGTGTGTGTGTGTGTGTGTGTGTGTGTGGGGGGGGGTGGTTAGGGAGGACCGCACATTGAGGTAAACGGACCCAACGGGTCCCCCTTGGTCTAGTAATTATTTAAAGTCTGATCTTAGATGTGGGTGTGTTTGTTCATGTGTGTGTTTGTTTGTGTGTGTGTTTGTTTGTGTGTGTTTGTTAGTTTATAATCACATTTTAACGAAAAAACGACGCGCTAACGGTAATTTTTTTACATATTCCAGTAGAGATCTTTCCCCTGCAGTCCAAAACGCCTTACCTGAAAATGTCATGCTTTATTTCGAATGATGAATGAAAATCTTCAAAAATCTGACAAACATTGAAATCTGCGCCGCCTTGCTAATAATAGTAATAATAATAATAATAATAATAATAATAATAATATCTTTTATTGTCATTGCACATCAGTGCAACGTGATTTAGTATGCAGCTTCCAACCAATGTCAAAAAAATAAAATAGTGTTGTCAACAACCCCCCCCCCCCCCCACACCTCCCTCCTCCTTTGGTTGACACCCGCTCCTCGCTGCCCATTCCCCCTTGCCCGCTCACCCTGCCTGCTGCTGCTCTCCCCCGCTCCTCTCCCCTCCCCTCCTCTCCCCTTCCTCTCCCTCCCTCTGCTCCCTCTCCTCTCCCCCCTTCCTCTCTCCCCCTTCTCTCCTCGCCTCTTCTCCCCTCCCCCGGCCTCTCTCTCTCTCTACCCCCCCCTTCGCTCCCCCCGCCCCTCCCCCCCCTCTCCCCCTGTATCCCTCCCCGTATCCCCCCCGTCAATGCCATGGTCATCCATTGGCTGTGCAGTTGCAAGATGGCCAAGGAGCCCAAAGGCAAGGCTCCCTCCGGCCTGGTGTAGAATAATAAAAAATATTGCACCCCAAATATTGCGCCCCCCCCCCCCCCCCCCCTCAGCCAACCATGGGTCTCTATTCCATGTAGCGTAGGAGGATAGGGGGAGATCTTATAGAGGTATACAAAATCATGAGATAAATAGTTCGGGTAGATGCATAGAGTCTTTTACCCAGAGCAGGGGAATCGCGGACCAGAGGACACAGGTTCAAGGTGAAGGGAAAAGGACAATAGAAATCCAAAGGGGTGACTTTTTCACGCAGAAGTTGATGGGCATATGGGACAAGCTGCCAGAGAAGGTAGTTGAGACTGGAATTATCCCATCATTGAAGAAACAGTTGGACAGGTACAAGGATAGGACAGATTTGGAGGGTTATGGACCAAGTGCAGGCAAGTGGGACTAGGGTAGTTGGGACATTGTTGGCCGGTGTGGGCGAGTTGGGCCGAAGGGCCTGTTTCCACACTGTATAAATCAATGACTATCTATCTATGACTCTAACTCAGCGAGTGCGGCAGCACCCTTGGAGAAGTTGGGACCCTTCTTCAGCTGTCGTGGAAGGGGCAGGGGAAAAAAAGGTGGTACCTAGGAGAGGTAGGACAAAGCCTGGCAGGTAATACGTAAACTGTAAACCCATCACCTTCACCCCAGTCCTCTATCCACAGATTCTGGTTGATTGACTGATTCTGCTTGAGTTCTTCTAGCGTTTCTCTTTATGTTGAATAAAGCCCAGGCATTGTTTGCGATTTTGCAAATCAAATAATGACATTATTGTGTGAAGGTGCAGAGATTATTTTTCATTTTTTAGTTTAAGATATACAGCACGGAAACAGGTCCTTCGTCCCACCGAGTCTGCACCGATGAGCGATCTCCGCACATTAACACTATCCTACACACACTAGGGACATTTTATTTTTTGCACATTTACCAAGCCAATTGACCTACAAACCTATACGTCTTTGGAGTGTGGGAAGAAACCGAAGATCTCGGAGAAAACCCACACAGATCACGGGGAGAATGTACAAACTCCGTACAGACAGCACCCGTAGTCGAGAGCGAACCCGGGTCTCAGGCGCTGCATTCGCTGTAAGGAGCAACCCTACTGCTGGGCCACTGTGACCATTCAGAAGAACAATTTATTAGATCCATAAGAAGAACCACCCAAAAAGTCACTCATCCATGTACCCCAGCACTTTGAATCTGTTGCATCTGCTGTTCCTTGTTTCTCCAATTTCCCAACCGCATACAGACTAAGCAAACTAAGGAGATGCTCTTCTGCAGAAGAATAGACAGGCACTGGCTCAAAGCTTCTCCCACACTCTTAAGTGGATATTAAGGATTTCATGTTGCTATTCGATTTGAGAATTAAGGGACAAAGGTTTAGGGGTAACATGAGGGGGAACTTCTTTACTCAGAGAGTTGTAGCTGTGTGGAATGAGCTTCCAGTGGAAGTGGTGGAGGCAGGTTCGATTTTATCATTTAAAAATAAATTGGACAGGTATATGGACGGGAAAGGAATGGAGGGTTATGGTCTGATGGGACGAGGGGAGATTAAGTGTTCGGCACGGACTAGAAGGGCCGAGATGGCCTGATTCCATGCTGTAATTGTTATATGGTTATTCAAAAACGGTCTGGTCATTAATTATCTTGCTGTTTGTGCGGCATTCAGGGGAACCATTTGGTTGCCTCATTTTAGGTTTAGATTTATTACTATTATCACCCATATCCTAGGTACAGTGAAACGCTTTGTTTTGCATGCTATCCAATTAGATCAGATAATGCTATGCGCAGGACAAGATACAGAGTGCAGAATACAGTTCTCAGCGTTACGACACAATAGTTCTAGAGACCAGGTTCGATGTCTGCAATCAGGCAGAGTAGAATCAGACAGTACCTTAGCTCATGGAAGGACTGTTCAAAAGCAAAAATGACTGTACTTCAAAATTCTTAATTTGATCAAGCTAAATGTTTTGAAATATCATGAGGCTATTGAAGGTGCTACACTATTTTAATTTTAAAACAGGAAGAAACCACCAGTAAAGCATTAAGCTAACAATGAATGAACTGGATCACCCCACTTGGTTACCAAGTGCTTATTTGAATTATCCGCTTGCCTGAACATTTCAATTGGCAAATATTCAAATGGAAAATTCATCAAGCTACACTGGAAAGTATTTTTTGGAAGTGGATACGTGATCTCAACCATCCCTTTGAATCACCCGTTCTACGCGATTCACATTCTCATTGGAATAGTTTGGTTTAGTTTAGTTTATTGCCATGTGACATTCGCAGGGGGCGTAGGGGGCGCCGTGAAGTATGGCTGCCCAGCCAGCAGCTGTTAGTCCTTTTACCCTTTAAAAAATATTTTTAGTGTAAAAAGTGTTTGTTTTGGAGGTCTAGTCTTTTTATGTGGAGGGTGGGGGGGCACGGGGGGGGGGGGGGGGGGGGGGGGGGGGAAGGGGGAAACTGCATTTATCAGTCCATACCTGATCGGAGATGTGGCTTTTCTCTGAGCCTTATCTTCGCCCCTTCCTCGCGGCCTACCAACGGGCCTGGAGCGGCGTTTCCTGCCAGGACCGGTCAGGACTTCAGCTTCGGCAGCGGCGCCATTGCGGAGCGGGCAATGCCTTACCCAGGTCGTCATGCGGTGGGCTCCGGAGTGCTATGACCGCCGACTCCAACATTGTTGAGCTGCGGTCTGTGTAGCGTCCAGCTGTGGGGCGGCAATGATCTTTAAAAACCGCGAAGCCTGGGATTTCTCACCGAGATCGCCAGTGTTGGAGCTCCGACCAGCGCAGCCCGTGGACTTCGGGAGCCGCGTTCTCCAGGGAGGAGGCAGCCGTTCCACACACTCCAAGCCGCTGAGAAGGTTCTGCCGACGCTGGAGTTCAATCATCCGGGGAGAGAGCCTGAAGCATCGGGCCGCCGTTGCGGCGACTGCGGAGGCCTCAATAGGCCTGTCCATGGGTGAACAGGGGATAGGACTGGACTTTGCTGCCTTCCCTCACAGTGGGAACCATTGTGGGGGGATGTTTTTATGTTTATTGTTAAATTCTTTAATGTTGTGTCTTATTTTTATTGGTGTGCTGCAAATGGCAAGTCAAATTTCACTACACCAATGGGTGTATGTGATAATAAATGTCCTTTGTATCCTTTGTGTATTGTCAGTGAAAAACTTTTTTTGTTGCATGCTAACCAGTCAGCAGAAAGACAATACATGATTACAATCGAGCCATTACAGTGTATAGATACATGGTAAGGTAATAACTTTTAGTGCAAGGTTTAGCCAGCAAAGTCCGATTAGGTAGTCGGAGAATGTCACACAACATTCATTGCCCCAAATTATATTTAATTTTCTTTGAACTGAATGACAAGAAATAACTGCCTTTTTTGGATTAGTTTCTTTAGAATGGTGGAGGTTGAGATGAGAAGTATATAAAATCATGAGACGCACGGATGGGGTAGATAGTCTGATCATTTTTTCCCAGGGTGGTAATATCCAACACGAGAGGGCATAAGACAAGATGGGCACATTTTAACCTGTTCACTGCCAGTTTTTGGCCATGACCTGAGTATATTCGGGGGTGACACTGAACAGGTTAAAGGAGAAATGCAGGACATGTTTTCTACACAGGAGGTGGTAGATGCTTCAAGCACGCTGCCAGGGTTGGTGGTGGAGGCAGATAGGATAGTGGTATTTAACAGGCACGTGAATACAATACAATAATACTTTATTAGCCAAGTATGTTTTGCAACGTACGAGGAATTTCATTTGCCAAGTCAGTCATCCAAATAAAAAGCAACGGAACACACAAAATACATTTTAACGTAAACATCCACCACAGTGACTCCTCCACATTCGTCACTGTCAAGTCAAGTTTATTTGTCACATACGCATATGAGATGTGCAGTGAAATTAAATGTGGCAATGCTTGCAGATTGTGCAAAAAAACCTGCAAAACAGAATCGAACAGAATCAGTAATTACATATTTATGAGAAAAAAACAGCAATTTAAAAAAGACACAACACAACAGTAAATTGGTACAGTAAGTCCCCTGGTGAGATAAGAGTTTACAGTCCTAATGGCCTATGGGAAGAAACTCCTTCTCATCCTCTCTGTTTTCACAGCATGACAGCGGAGGCATTTGCTTGACCGTAGCAGCTGAAAAAGTCTGTTGCTGGGGTGGAAGGGGTCCCCCATAATGTTGTTGGATCTGGATCTGCACCTTCTGATGTATAGTTCCTGCAGGGGGGCGAGTGTAGTTCCCATAGTGCATTCGGCCGAATGCACTACTCTTTGCAGAGCCTTCTTGTCCTGGGCAGAGCAGTTCCCAAACCAGATTGTGATTTTTCTGGACAAGATGCTTTCTACAGCCGCTGAGTAGAAGCACTGGAGGATCCTCAGAGACACTCTGAATTTCCTCAGCTACCTGAGGTGGTAAAGGCGCTGTCTTGCTTTACTCACCAGTGCGGCAGCGTGTGATGTCCATGTCAGATCATCTGAGATGTGGACTCCCAGGTATTTAAAGCAGCTCACCCTATCCACGGTATCCCCATTTATCTTCAGTGGCGTGTACGTCCTCGGATGTTGTGCCCTGCTAAAGTCCATGATCAGCAGATGGAAGGCAAAAATAAAGTTCAATCTCTTCCCTGCTTTGTCCCCCCACGGTCAGTGGCCTCGAGCCTTCCGTTGACGGGATGATCTTAACTCCCGTAGCCAGCGGCGTTTGAGACCTCCGTGTTCGGGCGATCAAGCTCCTGCATCGGGGGGATCGGGAGGGGACACGTGATCGGATCCCAGGTCAGGACTGGTCGAACCTTCTGCATCGTTTGACTCCCTACTCCCACGGTCTCTCCCGAGAGTGCGAGCTCTCGATGGTAAAGTCCGCAGGCCGTGGTTGGAGCATCGATCCCAGGCAAGGGATCGGCCCCGATGGTAAGTCAATGCCCCGCGGTGGGGCCCAAAGTCAGTCCCGAATGAGGCCTCCTGCTCCAAGATGTTAGTCCGCAGAGCGACTGGAGACATGACCCAGAATGTAGTCGCATCTCGGGCAGGGTAAGTGACTGAAATAAGTTTCCCTCGACCCCCTCCCCACATAAAACAAACCAGAGAACATTAAAACAAACTTTCAAAAGACACTAAAAATAACAACCCCCCCCCCCCCGAAAAAACAGACAGACTGTTGGCGAGGCTGCCAATCGTACGGTGCCCGCTGGTGGAGGGAACGTGCAGAGAATGCGTCTTTCTGTGCTGTATTATGTCGATGGTAACCAGAAGAGGCATGTGGACAAGTTAAGCATCTTACAGGGAACTGTATTGCCACTTTAATATGCAGGTGGGTTTGGAATATTTTGCTGTGTTAATGTGAACAAATCGTCTCTACAAATTAGACTCTTCTGCAAATCTTAATTACCAGAATTAATTAGTTGATTGCCTCAACTTGAAAATGTTGGAGGTGGCATGCTATCCATCTTGTCGCTTTTGCTTTCAGCTTTTGAGCGAATCAAATTTTGTTGTCAGTCAATCAATACACACAGTGGAATTAATTTGATATATTTCATCAGCTAAATCCAACAAAGATGCCACAAAGAATCTTGGCTGCAACACAACCACTTCTAATGCATTTTATATAACTGGCCTCTACCTAAACAGCAGGCTCTGTCCATACTTTATTGTTCAATGTTACAAGCCTTAATGTTTAAACAGAAAATCAGTTGCCAATGAGTTCATTACCCATAGTTAACAAGCAGGCTGAGGCCATATAGGTCAGTGTGGAAATGGGAAGGGAAATTAAAATGCCAGCAATTGGAAGATTCAGATAGCCATAGCAGGCAGTGAAATCAGTCCTAATCAAACTGAAAATATGTATGGGTTGATAGGTAGATGTTCATAAGTTGTAGGAGCAGAATTAGGCCATTCGGCCCATCAAGACTACTCCACCATTCAATCATGGCTGGTCTATCTTTCCCTCTCAACCCCATTTTCCTGCCTTCTTGTCAAAACGGACACCCTGACCGGCCACTTAACCGGCCTATAGTTTCCACTCTTCTGCTTCGCTCCCTTCTTGAACTGTTCCCTCTACAAATTCAAGTGAAATACATGTGGGAAAAGCCAAATCCTGGCCCAATTTAACCCAATGGTGTGAACATTGAATTATCCAATTGTAGGTAAGACCTGTAAGCCCTGCCCAGCCAATTTCTTCTTGTCTCCCTCAACAGAATTTCTCCCTCTCAAAAGCTGCAAACAAAAGCTGCAAGATGGATAGCATACCTCCCCAAACAGTTTCAAGTCACACAGCTTGGAAATATACCCAGTGAACCAACTTGCCCACACTGACCAACATGCCCCAGCTGCACTGGTCCCACCTGCCTGTATTTGGCCCATATCCCTCTAAACCTATCCTATCCATGTCTGAATTGTTTTAGCATGCTGCAAACATTCCACGTAGCTAATCACATTTCATCCAGCAGGATAGTGGAACGGATGTTTCATAACCAGAAAGGGTGGCTGTGGACGATGTTGCATTAAAACTATAGAACATGGTCTGTAGTGCTGTGCTCTGTGTTGACGCTGGTACGAAACAAGGCTTCTAGATCACACATGTTTTACCCCACATCCTCTTGACTGGGTGTCCAGGAAAGATATTGATACAGAACTGTTAATATTGTTTTTTTTTTGTTTTTTTTGTTTTGTTTATTTTATTAGAAGTTAATACCACACAAAACAGTACAGTGGAACCTAATTTTAGGAGCCAACTATGTAATACCGTAATCCATTCTATGTACAACCTCTAGTTTTATGGAACTGTTAATATTGTTATTCAACAAAATATTGATCTGTTGAAGCCCGAGATCACGGCCCTCAACCACTGAGCAACTGCATAAGGGTTTGCTGGAAAATGTATGGACTGGCCAGGAGGCAGCGGTATAAAAATGGTCTAGGGATAGAGACAAAGCAAGGCACACTTCAATGGCAGGGTGAACCCCAACGAGTGCGAGGTACACCAGGAGGTCATGCTTCAAGTCTTCCAACCCATCATCTTCCTATTTCCTAGATTTTCAGTAGCCCAGGCCTGAGGGCTGCAACGTTCCCTGATGTCAGGGAAGGTGATGATCCTCAAGCCTTCATTAGGTATTGTTGAACAATGTAAGAAGTCAAAGGCAAGGAAGTCAGTGTGGGAGTGAAATTAGCATAGAACATAGAACAGTACAGCACAGAAATATGATTAGTTTTAATCTGCAATTTGAGAAGGAGAACGTTAAATCGGAAGTGTCAGTGATGCAGTTGAACAAAGAGGACTATGAAGGCATGAGAGGGGAGCTGGCCAAAGTAGACTGGAAAGGGATCCTAGCAGGAATGATGGTGGAACAGCAATGGCAGGAATTTCTGGGCATAATCCGGGAGATGCAGGATCAATTCATTCCAAAAAGGAAGAAAGATTCTAAGGGGAGTAGGAGGCAACCGTGGCTGACAAGAGAAGTTAGGGATAGAATAAAACTGAAAGAAAAGATGTATAACACAGCAAAGAATAGCCGGAAGCCAGAGGATTGGGAAACTTTCATAGGCCAACAGAAGGAAACAATACAGAAGGGCAATACGGGCTGAAAAGATGAAGTATGAGGGGAAGCTGGCCAGGAATATAAAAGGACAGTAAAAGCTTATTTAGATATGTTAAGGGACAAAGAGTAGCAAAGTCAAATGTGGGTCCCTTGAAGGCAGACACGGGTGAAATTATTATGGGCAACAAGGAAATGGCAGAAGAGTTGAATAGGTACTTCGGATCTGTCTTCACTAAGGAAGACACAATCTCCCAGATGTACTGGAGGACAGAGGATCTAAGGGGGTAGAGGAACTGAAATAAATTTTCATTAGGCGAGAAATAGTATTGGGTAGGCTAATGGGACTGAAGGATGATAAATCCCCTGGGCCTGATGGTCTGCATCCCAGGGTCCTCAGGGAGGTGGCTCTAGAAACAGTGGATGCATTGGTGATCGTTTGCCAATGTTCAATAGATTCAGGATTAGTTCCTGTGGATTGGAGGATAGCTAATGTTATCCCACTTTTCAAGAAAGGAGCGAGAGAGAAAATGGGGAATTACAGACCAGTTAGCCTGACTTCGGTGGTGGGAAAGATGCTGGAGTCAAGTATTAAAGAGGTAATAATGGGGCATTTGGATAACAGTAAAAGGATTAGTCCAAGTCAACATGGATTTATGAAAGGGAAATCACGCTTGATTAATCTTCTGGAATCTTTTGAGGATGTGACAAGTAAAATGGATGAAGGGGAGCCAGTGGATATAGCATGTCAAGACTTTCAGAAAGCCTTTGATAAGGTCCCGCAAGGGAGACTGGTGACTAAAATTAGAGCACATGGTACTGGGGGTAGGGTGTTGACATGGATAGAAATTTGGTTGGCAGACCGGAAGCAAAGAGTAGGAGTGAACATGTCCTTTTCAGAAAGGCTGGCAGTGGCAAGTGGAGTGCCGCAAGGCTCGGTGTTGGGGCCGCAACTGTATTACCATATATATTAATGATTTGGAAGAGGGGATTAGGAGCAACACTAGCAAGTTTGCGGATGACACAAAGCTGGGTGGCAGTGTGAACTGTGACGAGGATGTTAGGAGGTTGCAGGGTGACCTGGACAGGTTAAGTGAGTGGGCAGATGCCTGGCAGATGCAGTATCTATATTACTAAAACACTGATCTTGACTGCTTTTGGCCAACTGTGCTGCAATCTCCGACAGAACGCCGCCACCTACGGCTGTCATTTTTGAGCACCTCGCTCAGAGCCCTGCTCCGCCTTCTGGGTGCAGAGGAATTTTCCCACCGATGACAAATCAGAGAGATATTAATGTTTTAAAAAACATTCACCATTCTCTCTGCTGCCCCTGCTGGAGGGAGGGGGAGGGACTATAAAACCAGGAAGTGGTGTGCCTCACTCAGTCTCTGCAAAATGGATCAAGCCAAAGGGTCACGTCTCTCTGAGCTCTGAATAACACTGAACAAATGTCTACCCAACTGTGAGTCCCTTAATGTGGTTTGAAAATGAAAATATGGTTTGTTTGAAGTAAAAAGGCACTGCCTGCAAATGGTAGTTTGGGTGCTTTGGCTTGAAGTTGAAAGGCACTACTTACTGCAAATGATGACGGGTGCTTTGGCTTGAAGTTGAAATGCACTACTTACTGCAAATGGTGGCTTGGATGCTTTGGCTTAAAGTTGAAAGGCACTACTTACTGCAAATGGTGGCGTGGGTGCTTTGGCTTGAAGTTGAAAGGTACTGCTTACTGCAAATGGTGGTTTGGGTGCTTTTTGGCTTGAAGTTAAAAGGCACTACTGCAAATGCATTTACTTCCTGTTTGCACTGTATAATCATCATATCATCTGACCGCTATTTTTAAGAGCTCTATCTAGCTCGCTCTTGAAAGCATCCAGAGAACCTGCCTCCACCGCCCTCTTAGGCACAGCAGTTAGATGCAATGCACATATATTATGCTTAATAGAGCATAATCATGCATTGAAATTCAAGACAAATATAAAGGGAAAAAAAGCCAAAACATGGGAAGAAAAAAGCTGGTCGCAGTTCTTTTCAGTGGCTCTTAAGAGAGCCTTTGTTGGGCTGAACGTGAGGAAGAGCGTATTTGTATACTTGCACATGTGATGAGTCTGCTGGTCATCATTGAGAATGGCATGCATAATTCACTGGTTGATGTCTCACAGAGCATCACCAGGTAAGTCTTGGTTTCTAACGGATCCCAGATGGAGAACGTGATGCCACCATGGCTAATGCACTGTTGCAGTCTGCTTATGTCACCATTACTCACATGGTTGCTACTCTCCAGTCCATTTGTGGATGATCTGCTTGTTCATGGACTCATCCAGTGATTCATCCCGTGTGCAGTGTGGAGTACTTGGAGCTTGTCAACGTTCCTATAATCCGCTGGGAAGAAACATGGCACGGGTGGGGCCCATTCCTCTGTTCTTGTGACACTGATCCATTATTCTCTGCTTATCTTGAGATGCAAGACTGTAGATCCATATTGGCTGAGCTCTGGGAATGTGCATCTACATTGATGTCTGGAGCAATCCCTTGCGAGGGTACTAAATGGGCAATTTGTGGAGGAGCACCTCAGTAGATTTTTCACCGTACAAGTTTTTCCTGAGATCAATGGTGTCAGTCCAGTAACTATGAGGTTTCTTCTTCCCATCCATGGCTAACGTATCCTTGAGCTTCCCTTTGGTCACCATTTGCTTGCAGGGAGATATTCCTCACCTCAATATGCTTTGAAAAATTAAAATTAAAATGTCAAAAAATATAAATCACCTGGCAGAAGAAAGCAGGTCTTTGCTATTTTCAGTAGCTTTGAAAATTTTATCTTTGAACAGAAAATGAGGAAAATTTTATCCAATAAATGCACCTGTTGTGAAGCAGCTAGAGATTCGGAGGAAAGTGATTCCAAAATAACCCTGATTTGCCATTGTTAATATACTAACTTGTCTCAACAGGCAAGTATTCTAGAAACAGCCCTACGGTTTTAACACAGTGGCTGAGACTATTTTACAGTCCCATTTGGGGCAAATTTGCATCAAATAGTCAATGTTTAAGTCCCTTCACTATAACTTTAACGTAGAGCAGTAATTATAATGATTTTAATGTGGTGATAATTAACAGTAGCAGTAACATGGTCCTGACCTTGTTATACAATACGATAGGATAGAACTTTATTTATCCCAGGAGGGAAACTGGTCTGCCAACAGTCATAAAACACAACAAGATACATGAAACATGGAACTAAAGTGACGAATGGAAAGTCCAGGATTGGGGATGTGCAAAGATTGGGGAGGGAGGGAGGGGGGTACGGAAAGGGGAGTCACTCCCCCTCCTCACAGCAGTCCCCCCCCATGCCGGGCTCTCCATTGTTCATTGTTCTTCCCCCTCCGTCATGGCGCTTCCCCCACGCTGTGTCCTCCTATGTTCCTTTCACCAGGCAGTGGCGCCCCTCAAGGGCCTGTCCCACTTACGCGACCTTTACAGGCGACTGCCGGCACCCGTCATAGGTCGTCGAAATTTTCAACATGTTGAAAATTCAGCAGCGACCAGAAAGACGCTCCAACTGTTTGGAGACCTCTCACAACTATAAGTGACTTCTCACAACCATGCAGGCGGTGACCTCTCAAGCCCATAGGAGACCTCTAACGACCATACAGCCTGTACGGTCGTGAGAGGTCTCCTGTGGGTTATGAGAGGTCTCCAAAGAGTCTTAGCATCTTTCTGGTCACCGGGTGCCGGCAGTCGCCTGTAAAAGTCACATAAGTGGGACAGGCCCTTCACTCCCACATATCCGTCATCGTCCGTCTGACGGTGCTATCATTGACCGCCACACCAACCTCTCCACTATCGTCGCCGGGCCCCCTCGGGACGCCTCCGGGCTCTGCTAACTTGTGGGGCTCCGACTCCAACCCACGAGACTCCGGCCTTGGCTTCTCCATGGTATCCTAGGAGGCGTCTGCCACCGCGGCCATCAGGGAGGCGTGTTCCGTGAGGCTTCTTCATGTGGTATGTGGAGGATAGGAGATTAGTGGGCAAAATTAGAGCACATGGTATTGGGGGTAGGGTACTGACATGGATAGAAAATTGGTTGGCAGACAGGAAACAAAGAGTAGGGATTTATGGGTTCCTTTCAGAATGGCAGGCGGTGACGAGTGGGGTACCACAAGGCTCGGTGCTGGGACGACAGCTATTTACAATATACATCAATGATTTAGATGGGTTGAAAGTAACACCAGCAAATTTGCAGATGACACAAAGCTGGGTGACAGTGTGAACTGTGAGGAGGATGCTATGAGGATGCATGGTGACTTGGATTGGTTGGGTGAGTGGGCAGATGCATGGCAGATGCAGGTTAATGTGGATAAATGTGAGGGTGGCAAAAACAGGAAGGCAGATCTGAATGGTGCCAAATTGGGAAAGGGGGAATAACAAAGTGATCTGGGGGTCCTTGTTCATCACTCAATGAAAGTAAACATGCAGGTACAGGAGGCAGTGAAGAAAGCTAATGGCATGTTGGCCTTCAAAACAAGAGGGGTTGAGTTGAGGAGCAAAGAATTCCTTCTGCAGTTGTACAGGGTCCTCATGAGACCACACCTGGAGTATTGTGTGCAGTTTTGGTTTCCAAATTTGAGGAAGGACATTCTTCCTGTTGAAACATTACCCATTCCTTCACCAAAACCGATTTTGTCTGTCTGCTTGTGGTGTTCAGGTCTCCAGACAATGGGGAAAACATTGTCAGAGCAACTCCTGGTCAGGGAAAGAACATGAGAAGTATTCTGAAACATCTCCATGGGGAAGATGCAGACCAAATGAATTATGTCCTTTAGTCTATACTTTATGCAGATACATTTCAGAAACAGGCCCTTTGGCCCACAGAATCCGCACCGACCAACGATCACCCCATACATTAAACCTACACACACTAGGGACAAATTTTTACAACTTACTGAAGCCAATTACCCTATAAATTACCCATCTTTGGAGTGTGGGAGGAAACCTGAACACCCGGAGAAAATCCAAGCGGTGACAGGGAGAACGTACAAACTCCGTACAGACAGCACCCATAGTCAGGATCGAACACGGGTCTCCAGCGCTGTGAGGCAGCTGCTCTACTGATGCGCCACTATGCACTGTGTTGTCTGAGATAACTACAGGCAGCACCAGTCTCAAAAACAGCAAGTGACTCTTATTTTGCACATCCTCCAAGGCAGTACCATTACTTATATGTGGAATCTATTTACTATTACATGGAATCAAATAGTGCAGTAAAATGGCGCTGAGCTAGTTATGATGTACTCGTAATCTCTCGAGTGCAATTATGCATTGAAAATCAATAAATAAACAGACAAATAAAGAGAAAACACAGGTAAAAGAATGCTGGTCATAGCTCTTTCACTAGCTTTTAAAAGAGTCTTTGCTGGGCTGAAAATCAGCAAGGTTTTATGCGCATTCTTGCAGTGAGGCTGCCGGATGTGTAGGGAATGGGGATCTGCTTCGCTTATTGGTCAGTGTCTTCAAACAGCGCTACCTTGTAGATTCGTTGGGCTGCAGGTGGGAAGAGTTGCGGGAGCACAGGTCCGGCTTAATGCAGCATGATGTCCTGATACAGGTGATGGAAGTGAGAACTGTCAGTAGAGAAGAGTCTGGATGAATTTCTGTTAATGTTGGATCTCCCTCAGAGCAGCAGCGGCAGGTCAGTTTGGCAGGGTCGGCGCTACGGAGGCGATGGTGGAGAGGTTGGTGCGGCGGTCGATGCCGACAACCGACTGACTGGACAAGGACGGACCACGTGGAATGAGGATGCCGCTGCGATGGAAGGAACAAAGGAGGACTCAGCTTGTGGGGACCGCCATGGGGGGGGGAGACCAATATACAATGAAGGACCCGTCATAGGGGACCGCTGTGGACAGAGAGGGGGGAAAGGGGGAAAACAAAGAACATCACCAAGCAAGTCTTGTTCCCACAGTCTGTGCACCATCTGTTCAGGGACATTTTCCTTCTGATTCATCCAGTGTTCTTGCAGGTTGTGCTGAGCTCAATCCTTTGATTTGGTCACTATTTGCTTGTAGGAAGATTTTGCTCACGTCAATATCACTCAGAGCCTGTGCTTCAGTCGACTAGCAGGCATGAAGATGATGATGATCATAAGGTCATAATCTCATGTGATACTTGCAGAATTGGGCCATTTGGCCCATTAAATAGAAACATAGAAAATAGGGGCAGGAGGGAGTCATTCGGCCCTTTGAGCCAGCACCACCATTCATTGTGATCATGGCTGATCGTCCCCTATCAATAACCCGTGCCTGCCTTCTCCCCATATCCCTTGAATCAACTAGCCCCTAGAGCTCTAACTAACTCTCTCTTAAATCCATCCAGTGACTTGGCCTCCAGTGCCCTCTGTGGCAGGGAATTCCATAACTTCACAACTCTCTGGGTGGAAAAGTTTTTTCTCACCTCAGTCTTAAATGACCTCCCTTTTATTCTAAGACTGTGGCCCCTGGTTCTGGACTCGCCCAACAATGGGAACATTTTTCCTGCATCTAGCTTGTCCAGTCCTTTTATAATTTTATATGTTTCTATATGATCCCCCCTCATTCTTCTAAACTCCAGTGAATACAAGCCTAGTCTTTTCAATCTTTCCTCATATGACAGTCCCGCCATCCCAGGAATCAATCTCATGAACCTACGCAGCACTGTTTCAATCACAAGGATGTCCTTCCTCAAATTAGGAGATCAAAACTGTACACAATACTCCAGATGTGGTCTCACCAGAGCCCTATACAACTGCAGAAGAACCTCTTTACTCCTATACTGAAATCCTCTTGTTATGAAGGCCAACATTCCATTAGCTTTCTTCACTGCCTGCTGTACCTGCACGCCAACTTTCAGTGACCGGTGTACAAGGACACCCAGGTCTCGCTGTACCTCCACCTTACCTAACCTAACCCCATTGAGATAATAATCTGCCCCCTTGTTTTTGTCGCCAAAGTGGATAACCTCACATTTATCTATATTATACTGCATCTGCCACGGATCTGCCTACTCACTCAACCTGTCCTGGTCACCCTGCAACCTCCTAACATCCTCTTCACAGTTCACACTGCCACCCAGCTTTATGTCATCCGCAACTTGCTAGTGTTGCTCCTAATTCCCTCTTCCAAATCATTAATATATATGGTAAATAGTTGCGGCCCCAACACCGAGCCTTGCGGCACTCCACTTGCCACTGCCAGCCATTCTGAAAAGGACCCGTTCACTCCTACTCTTTGCTTCCGGTCTGCCAACCAATTTTCTATCCATTTCACCAACCTACCCCCAATACCATGTGCTCTAATTTTAGTCACCAGTCTCCCGTGCGGGACCTTATCAAAGGCTTTCTGAAAGTCTAGATACACTAATCCACTGGCACCCCTTCATCCATTTTACTTGTCACATCCTCAAAAAATTCCAGAAGATTAGTCAAGCATGATTTCCCTTTCATAAATCCATGTTGACTTGGACCAATCATTTTGCTGCTATCCAAATGCCCCATTATTACCTCTTTAATACTTGACTCCAGCATCTTTCCCACCACCGAAGTCAGGCTAACTGGTCTGTAATTCCCCGTTTTCTCTCTCGCTCCTTTCTTGAAAAGTGGGATAACATTAGCTATCCTCCAATCCACAGGAATGGATCCTGAATCTATTGAACATTAGAAAATGATCACCAATGCGTCCACTATTTCTAGAGCCACCTCCCTGAGGACCCTGGGATGCAGACCATCAGGTCCAGGGGATTTATCATCCTTCAGTCCAATTAGCCTACCCAATACTATTTCTCGCCTAATGAAAATGTCTTTCAGTTCCTCTACCCCCTTAGATCCTCTGTCCTCCAGTACATCTGGAGATTGTTTGTGTCTTTCTTAGTGAAGACAGATCCGAAGTACCTATTCAACTCTTCTGCCATTTCCTTGTTGCCCATAATAATTTAACCCGTGACTTCCTTCAAGGGACCCACATTTGACTTTGCTACTCTTTTTCCCTTAACATATCTAAAGAAGCTTTTACTGTCCTTTTTTATATTCCTGGCCAGCTTCCGAATCTGCTCTGCCATTTAATCACCGACTTCACCAAAACAGTATAAAAAGAGTTGTCACGTTTCTGGCGCACACAAAGTTCTTAAGAGTGCAGTCTTATCTAGGCCTTAAAGGCCCATTGTCCTGGCGGGACTGATCCTCTTGTCCGTCCACCGGCATCTTGAAAATTACCCTTTACCCAGTGTCTGCCGCCATTGCCAGCTCCCTCCACCCTCCTGCCTGGTTGCCTGGCATAAGACGTAGGTGTGAAACATTCCTCTCATTTCTTCTGTCTGCCTACTTCCAATTCAGAACTACCTCTGGTAATCCACTGGGTAGTTCTGTGACACAGGTGCGGCCCTTTCTCCTGTTCACGTAGAACTCACCTATCCTTGTAGGATATCCTTATAGGATATCCCTGTAGATCCATGATGGCCGAACTCTTGAGAGGGCAGGTTGGTCCGGCAGCTCAGTGTGAGATCCTACACAGGGCACTGGAAAGAGAGTGTTAAGGGGGGCCTGGATGAATTTCTGGTTATGCTGGGTCTCCCTCAGAGCTGTAATGGCAGTCAGCTGGATAGCAATGGCACACAGATTACTGACCTCAAAGTGTCATGAGGTAAGTCTTGCTAACTTTGAACATGCCCACTTTCTTTACTCCACCCTGGTTATGAGGGCACTTCAGTGCTCTTTAATCATCTCTTGTGGTTTCTTCCCTCTGGTCAACTTTTCACGCGTGCTTGGTCAAGGATATTTTCCCTCCAATTCATCCAGTGTGAAGTGCAGATTACTTGGAACTTGACAATCAGCGGGAACTTTAATTCAATGGGAATCCTTTGCGGTTTCTTCTTGCAGTCCATGGATAGTGCACCGTTGTTTCTTTGGTCAGTTCAGCTTGGCAATGATGGCACACAGATTGTTGCTCTCACAGTGTGTCACCAGGTAAGTCTTACTCTCTGTTGTCTTACTCTCTGCTGGTTGCTGACTTTAAACATGTCTGTCTTCTTCATTACACCATGGCTAGTGTACATCGATACGCTGCTCACTTTGCCAGTTACGTCTGTAGTTCTTTCACTCGTATCAATTAGGTTGCAGGTGTGGTCCATTCTTCTGTTCAAGAAGATATCACCCACTATCTTTGTTTTCAGCTGGAGATGCAAATTCTGGCTCCATGGTGCTGTACGGTACTTTATTTCTCACAGGTACAGTGAAATTCATTTTTGTATACAGTTCAGTATATGTATCATTATACTTAAGCTCTTAGATAATTCTCTGCCACAGAAGGTAGTTGAGGCTAGTTCATTAGCTATATTTAAGAGGGAGTTAGATGTGTCCCTTGTGGCTAAAGGGATCAGGGGGTATGGAGAGAAGGCAGGTACGGGATACGGAGTTGGATGATCAGCCATGATAATATTGAATGGCGGTGCAGGCTCGAAGGGCTGAATGGCCTACTCCTGCACCTAATTTCTATGTTTCTATGTTTCTATATATTTATATAATTAAAGGTCTCATCTTGACCACTTCCTGTCTGCGCTGCATATTGATTTTAGAAAAGATGCTACCCTATATCGCTATGATTTTTGGCCATCTTACTCACAGTCCTCCTCCGCTGAGGCAGGCCCGAGGATTTTTCCGATCGATGAAAAATAAAAACGTTATGAGTGTTTAAAATTTCTTGTGATCAGCTGATTGGTCCACACGCCTATCAATCACCATGATTAAGGTAACGCCTGTTCCGGGGGGAGGGGGACAGGACTATAGAACTCCAGATGGCTGGACGTGTCAGTCACTGTGGAAGATCGCGAGGGAGAGTCCATAACTGTAATTGTAAGCTTGGCTTCGGCAGCGGCAGCACAGCGCTGGAGCATTATTGCGGAGCGGGCGATGCCTTACCCGGGCCGCCGCGCTGGAGCTCCGGTGAGCTGAAGACCGCCAGTAAAAACATTGCGGAGCTGCAGGACTGGAAAACGGCGCTGACTTTTCATCGGGAGCCTGGGATCTCTCGCCGAGATCGCCAGTGGTGGAGCTCCATCCGGCGTGGCCTTGTTGGCTTCGGAAGCCGCGGTCTTCGGTAAGGAAGTGGCCATTCCAGGATTTCCATGCCGCTGAGAGGATTCTCCCAAAGCCGGAGTACCATTACCCGGCAAGAACAGCCTAGAACATCGGGCCTCCATAAAGGCAACTGTGGAGGCCTCAATAGGCCCGACTATGGGTGGACATGGGATGGGGACTGGACATTGTGCCTTCCCTTATAATGGGAACCATTGTGGGGGGATGTTTTTATGTTTACATTTCTTTATTACTGTTATGTCTGTATTCTTTCTTTATATGCTGCATTGGCAAGAAGCAGTTCACTACACCTAGGTGTATGTGACCAATAAAAATAACCTTTGAACCTAAGCATTGAAAAAAAGATGAAAATACAGACAGGCTGCCATTGTGCTGCGCCCCCTAGTGGTATAATGTTGGATCTTCCTCAGAAGGTCAGGTTGTGAGGGATGGTGTACAGATTGATGTCCGCACAGAGCATTACCAGTAAAAAAACCGTCAGCAGTTTACTCCCTGCTGGAGAACTAGTCTGTCTTCTTCACATCGCCATGGCTACGGGACACTCGCAGTCCTGTTAAGCATACACTTGTGGTTGTTTCCCTACAGTTTGTCTGTTTGGTCAGTGACATTTCTCCTCCAATACATCCAGCTTGAAGTGGGCGTTATATGGAACTTGCTAATCTTCAGTTAATCAACTAGGAAGCTTGCGGCACAGTTATGGACAATTTCCCATTCCTGCACTATGGCATTAGGTTGGGAGATTGCAACCTTCACATGGTCCACTCTGTTTCGGCTAATGCAAGCAACCCGACATCCACAAACAAGATCAAATAGAACAAGTTGACCTTCGACTTTAGGCTGTGCACGTCTTACGCAAGAAGGAGAAGACCATGGAATTCACCATGCCCTAGCAGACCCATTGTTTCTGCCTGCTTCTGCCCCATTGAACTCATCTCAACTCAGTGGGACAGGCAGCCTCTTGGGAGAGAAGGAATGGGTGACGTTTTTCTTCTGACATCTCAACTTTAGTGATTACATCCTATTCTCTCCCCTCTCCCTCCCCCTTATCCAGTCCCTTCCCACCTACATCCAAGCCACCTCACATGCCCTTCAACTCTTCAATAACTTTCAATTTCTCGGCTCACATTGCCTCATCTTTACCTTGGACATCCTGTCCCTCTACATTTCCATCCCGCCCCAAGGTCAACCCAGTCTTCCTCCAAGAGAGATCTATTCAATTTCCCTCTACTAACACTCTCCTCCAGCTTGCAGAACTTTTCCTTACCCTCGATAACTTTTCTTTTGACCTCTCATTTTCTCCAAGTTAAAGGTGTATCCGTGGGCTCCAGCTATCCTTGCCTTTTTGTCAATAATGTTGAACTGTCCTTGTTCCAGGCATACACTGACATTATTCCCAACTCTTTCTCTGCTCCAACGAAGATGCAATCAAGGCTGCCTACTTGATTTCATTCATTTCACATCTAACTTCTATCCTGCCCTCAAATTCACCTGAGCTGTCACTGACATGCCTCTCACCTTTCTTGATATTATGACAGACTATTGACTGACGTATACTATAAACCTACTGACTCCCATGGTTATCTGGACTACACTTCCTCCCACTATGCCTCTTGTAAATACACTATCCATTACCCTCAATTACTCCATCTCTGCTACATCTAGATTACAAGGAACTGCAGATGATACAAAACAAGACACTAAGTGCTGGAATAACTCGGGCAGGTCGAGCATCATCTATGGAGAACATGGCCAGGTGACGTTTTGGGCTAGGACCCTTCTTCAAACTCATCCTGAGACTTACTTCCAAATACTTTGTTTTAACTGCTTTGTCAGCTTGCAAATCAAGAAGAGCTTTTCAAGTTCCCCACAATTGGATGGTGAGCTGTGATGATCCAATATGTGCCAATCCAGTCATCAACCAATATCCAGGTTTAAGATTGAGAACAGGAATGTTTAACCTCTTTGCGCTGGGAAGACACTGACCAACATGTCCCATCTACACTAGTCCCACCTGCTTGTATTTGGCCCATATACCTCAACAACTATCCTTTCCATGTACCTGTCCAAACGTTTTTTAATCATTGTGATAGTACCTGTCTCAACTACCTCTTCGGGAAGCTCATTCCATATACCTACCACCCTTTGTGCAAAAAACGTTGCCCCTATCAAATTTTTCCCACCTCACCTTTAGTTTATTCTCACATGAACCAAGGAACAGTTAAAGGCTTTCTGGTGTCCGTGTTATCTGGTCAGCGGAAAGACTATACATGATTATAATCGATCCGTCTACAGTGTACAGATACAGGATTACGGGAACAATATTCAGTGCAAGATAAAGCTTCACTGGTTCAAAATAAATTACTCAGCATACAATAGGAATTAATCTCAGGGCCAAAACTATTTGTACGCTATGGTTACAAACAAGGTATTGTGTCGACACCACAGGCAGATATTTCTTTCATTATTATATTAAAGCTAATGATGACACTGATACGGAATCTCTGATGATAAATGTATTGGGAAAACGCCTATTTTATCTATAATTATGTAATGCTCACAATGTAATTGAAAATATGACTGCTACCTAATGACTTTAAAATGAATTACACCTTAATGTTCAGTCTTTATGAAATCAATTGAAAACAATTTAGAATTAGCTTGGTAGGGCACAGTAGCCCAGATGTTACTCGACCCTTAAATATATGTGCTGAAATGGCTGCTCATAAATCAATGATTAGACAATTATTGGAAATTTGTGGGCAATTATATGTTCATGTTCATAAGTTCTATGGGGAGAATTGGGCCATTCAGCCCATCAAGTCTACTCTGCCATTCAATCATGGCTGATCTATCTTTCCCACTCAATCCCATTCTTTTGCCGACACCCCATAACCACTGGCACACTTACTAATCACGATCCTGTCTATCTCCACCTTAAATATATCAATTGATTTTCTCCAAATATCAATCAACTCTCACCAACTTCTACAGATGTGCCATAGAAAGCATTTTATCGGGATGCATCACAGCTTGGTTTGGGAACAGCTCCATCCAAGACGGCAAGAAATTGCAGCGAATTGTGGACGTAACCCAGACCATCACACAAACCAACCTGACTTCTATTAACTCTCTTTATACCTCACGCTGCCTGGGCAAGGCCAGCAGCATAATCAAGGATGAGTTGCACCCTGGCCACTCACTCTTCTCCCCTCTCCCATGATGCAAAAGGAGAAAATGCACACCACCACCAGATTCAGGGACAGTTATCAGAAACTGAATCATCTGACCACAACCAAAGAGCAGTGCCAAACTACAACCTACCTCTTTGATGATCCTTGGACTATTCTTGATCGAACTTTGTTGGCATTACCTTGCACTAAATGTTATTCCCTTATCATGTATCTATACACTATAAATGGCACAATTATAATCATGTATTGTCTTTCTGCTGACTGGATATTAAGCAACAAACACCTTGGTGCATGTGACAATAAGCTAAACTGAATGGAACTGAACTGACTTGTCATCCACAGTTGTCTGTGGCATTATGTTCCACAGAGTCCCCACCCTCTGACTAAATCAGCCTTCTCATCTCCTTTTTATTGGTTGCCGCACCTTAGAAAATATATCATTGCACTGGAGAGGCTGCAGAGCAGATTCACCAAAGTGTTGCCTGAGATGGATCATTTCATTTATGAATGCGGTCACGGTGGCGCAGCGGTAGAGTTGCTGCCTTACAGCGCTTGCAGCGTCGGAGACCCAGGTTCGATCCCGACTACGGGGGCTGTTTGCACCGCGACCCGCGTGGGTTTTCTCGTGGGAGATCTTCGGCTTTCTTCCACACTCCAATGATGTACAGGTATGTAGGTTAATTGGCTTGGTGTATGTGTAAATTGTCCCTAGTTTGTGTTGGATAGTGGGATACGGGGATCGCTGATCGGTGTGGACTCGATGGACTGAAGGGCCTGATTTCACGCTGTATCTCTAAACTAAATTAAACTACTCAAAGGAGAGTCTGGAGAGGCTGATTTTGTACTTGGAGCAGATGAAGCAGAAGTAGGAACTGATGGGGTATACCAAGTTATGAGGGGAATAGCAAGGATATGTAACTTTACCCATGATAGAGCATGAAAGACCAGAATACATAGGTTTAAGATGAGAAGTCAATTAAACAGCGTTCACGTCATGGCCCTGTTTCCACCAATCGTTCCACCACCATGCACCAAGAAGCACGAGAAGCGCAAGACAGGCACCATTGTATGCAGATGCCGAGAGGTGTGTTCAGCTCAAGATGAACAACTTCTAATCTTGTGTGTGAACTCGATAAGAAGAAGAAGAGCATTAAGATATTTAGAGAGGATCTGAGGTGAAAACAGGACAAAGGGAATGAAGTTCAAGGAAAATGTAGGTCAAGGTTTCAAGGTCAGTTTATTGCCACATGTACAATGAAATTTGAGTTACCATACAGCCATACTAAGTGAAAAGCACCAAGACATACAACCATATAAAAGTTAACATAATAAACTTTATAAAGCAATAAAGTTCCATCTCCTTCCTCTTTGTTTTCCCATGTTCGGGGCAGTCAAACGATCCGCAGTCGGGGCGATCAAAACCCCCGCAGCTGACGATCGAAGCCCACGTCGGGGTGATCAAAACTCCTGCGTCGGGGCGGTTGAAACTCTCTTCGAGGCATGGTGCTCCCGAATCGGCCTCTTCTCACCAAAGACCGCGGGCATCACGATGTTGAAGTCCACAGGCCCCACGGTTGGAGCTTCGATCCCTGGCAAAGGGATCACAAGCTCCGCGATGTTAAAGTCCCGCAGACTCCCGCGGCTTGGAGCGCCGGGTCGGTCTCCAGGAAAAGCAGCTAACTCCACGATGTTAGGCCGCAGTGGGGACGGAGATGCGATTCGGAAAAAAAATCGCATCTCAGTCAACATAGAAACATAGAAACATAGAAATTAGGTGCAGGAGTAGGCCATTCGGCCCTTCGAGCCTGCACCGCCATTTAATATGATCATGGCTGATCAAGGTAAGAGGTTGAAAAAAAGTTCCCCCTAACCCACCAAGGAACACTGAAACACATACTAAAAATAACAAAATGAAGAAAGGACAGACAGACTGTTGGCGAGGCAGCCACTGCTGGTGGTGCCACCCAATGTTCATTGTTAGTTGGGAGAAGGTAACAACAAAGCAAACAGATAAAATGTAGTTGGAGACAGTAAGACTGGTCAGAGAGCTGGAAAGGAGGAAGGGATGGAGAGAGAGGGTAAGCAAGGGCTACTCGGAGTAAGAGAAGTCAATGTTCATACCGCTGGGTTGTACGCTGCCCAAGCAAAATATGAGGTGTTGTTCCTCCAATTTGCACTGGGCCTCACTCTGACAATGGAGGAGGCCCAGGACGGAAAGGTCAGTGGGAATTGGAGGGGGAATTGAAAGGGAAATGTCATGATGATTGTAATGTATTCATACATATTCATGTATATGTTAATGAGTTGGTGTTCAATATAAGCACGGAATTTTGGGTAATAAATCTCTCTCTTGTGATCCAGGCAAACAGCATGTAAGTTGCTATTCATTCTGCCATCCGGAATATAATAAAATTGGCGATGAGGATGGGATAGAGTTTGTGAACTCATCTTTTAAATACAGTGCAGGACTGTTTTACAACATGCAGTATTGTTTAACATTTTAAACAGTAAATACGGAGTTGTGTTTCAGTTGTTTGCGAGCTGGACATGATAGGCCGCAGATCCTTCTATGCAGGGGACTGTAGTTTAAAACAGCAGCTGTCGAGAGTTTGTCAGGCTATTTCTATGTTATGTCTACGTGGCAAGGTGACATCCTTGCGATTGTATAAGATTTTTTTTTGTCGAGTTCCTCAGGTTGAATAGCCTTTGTACAGCTACGTTTTATGTGAATTGTTACACCGGAACGGACAGGAAATCGGGGTTTTTGAACGGACTTTAAAAAAGAAGAGAACGACATGATGGCAGTGTCCACGGGCTACATCGGAAACCTTGGCGCATTCGACAAGAGCGAAAGTGATTCTGCTCACATATATCGGTCCTGAAGTGTACGGCACACTCGTGAATCTCGTGAATAAAGACAAAAGACGTGCCATTCAATTACATTATGAAGAAGTTGGAGCACTTCAACCCAAAGCCTCTGGAAATTGCAGAAAGCTATAAATTCAGCATGAGAAACCAGAAGCAGAATGAGACAATCAATTAGTATATTGTTGCCTTGAAAAACATAACTTTGCACTGTAACTTTGAAACCTTTCTCGGGCCCGCACTACGCGACAAATTTGTTTGTGGTCTAGTGGATGAACGAATTCAGTCCAAAACTCATGAACACTCCAGATCTTACATTAGAGAAAGCATGCAAGATTGCTACCACAATCAAGATGGCATCAAAGAATGCTCATGAGTTTCGTCCACCACGGACTGCAGTGGCCGTTTACATAGAAACATAGACAATAGGTGCAGGAGGAGGCCATTCGGCCCTTCGAGCTAGCACCGCCATTCATTGTGATCATGGCTGATCATCCCCAATCAATAACCCGTGCTTGCCTTCTCCCCATAACTCTCTAACTCTCTTAAATCCATCCAGTGATTTGGCCACTGCCCTCTGTAGCAGGGAATTCCATAAATTCACAACTCTCTGGGTGAAAAAGTTTTTTCTCAACTCAGTCTTAAATGGCCTCCCCTTTATTCTAAAACTGTGGCCCCTGGTTCTGGACACCCAACATTGGGAACATTTTTCCTGCATCTAGCTTATCCAGTCCTTTTATAATTTTATATGTTTCCATAAAATCACCCCTCATCCTTCTAAACTCCAGTGGATCAAGCCTAGTCTTTGCAATCTTTCCTCATATGACAGTCCCGGCATCTGTCCTGCAACATACCTGGATAGCTCGATAGCTCACTGGACTGAGTTACATACTAGATAGCTCACTGGACTGAGCTACATACTAGATTATAGGTAGCTCACTGGACTGAGTTACATACTAGATTATAGATAGCTCACTGGACTGAGTTACATACTAGATTATAGATAGCTCACTGGACTGAGTTACATACTAGATTATAGATAGCTCACTGGACTGAGCTACATACTAGATTATAGGTAGCTCACTGGACTGAGCTACATACTGGATAGTATGTACGTATTAATAATAAGTAAATGGGGGAATTAGGGGAGGGCACCAGTAAATGGGGAATTAGGAGATTTGTTCATTCATCATCGTTTAAAACATTGGCGACGCAGTGGTGGTGGTTTCCGATGGGCACAGTGACGGACGCACCACACATGTCCTCCTTGTTTGCTGCCATTTCTGGGTGGCGGTGGCAGTTAGCAGCGAGACTCTTCCTTCTCGACCGGACCTTCTCGGTCATAAGTGGATTCTTCAGACTGACATTTTGAACTTTTCTGAGCATTCTGGTGTAGGTACCATCGAGAGACTTGGACAGTGCTCGAGTAAAAGTCTATGCCTCTATTACACCCGTAGAATTACATGGTCTCTACAGTTGGATGGAAGAATAGTAAGATTAAACGCGAACTTACCAGTTTGAAGTTTGATCTGTATTTTATGAGGAGTTACGGAGATGAGTGATTACGTGAAGAACCCGCTCAGCACGCATGCGCGGCATACTTCAAAGCAGCGGTGTGGAATCACAGATAGACACAGTAATTGAAGTAAACATAGTAAAGATAAGGAGACATCAGTTTATGAATTTGACCCATATTATTGAGGGTGGGAGGGGAGGGCACGTAATCCCTCATCGTAACTCCTCATAAAATACAGATCAAACTTCAAACTGGTAAGCTCGTTTAATCTTACTATTTTACTTCGGAGTCACGTGAGTGATTCCGTGAAGATTTCAAAGCTCTGTGATTTCAAACCATGTAACAGTTATTACTACATCACTGCCGAAGTCTTTGAGGGAGGAAGTGTGTTATCGTACCAACCAATGAATCTGTTTGTAGAAAAACACAATGGTATTTTTTAACAATAACAACAAATAAATTAAATTGTTCCCCTAGGCTTAAATAAAATATTTGCAGTCTGTAAAATCTTTTCTGCAAATAAAACAGGTTTTGCCAATGGCTTATTATAAAATTTCAGAACGGTCTTAGCCCCCACCATCCTGCTGTAGCCAGGATGTGGTTTATAGGCACGTCCATTCTTTTAGCCGTCGACGTGGATGCTGCCCTGGTGGAATGAACTTTGTACATGTTAGTTTTTATCCCAGCAGCTTTTAGCACCTGCTTGAGCCATCTCGAAATGGCTCATCACCCGACCATAAGGTTTTTTATGACTGACCCACAAGGCTTTTCATCTCCCTCGAATATTTTCATTGTGTCTATATAGGACAATAGGGTCATGGCACATAACCATGTTTCTTGCGGGTAAGCCCGGAATTCCACGACTGGATTAGGTGTTCCTGGTCTGCTCTGTTTGATCATTCCCTGGATAACGACAGAGGATTGGTCTGGAGCTGTGAGCATGGTGTCCAGTCGCAATAGGTGTGGGACTGGACCCTCTGTGCAGCTACAAGTGCCATCAACATGAGTGTTTTGAGCATAGATGGTTTCAGGTTGAGGGATCTGGCTGGTGGGCATCCCCTGAGGTATGTCAGGACCACACTGACATCCCATGTATGGGTGTACCTTGGTCTAGGGGGTTAGAGTTGTAAATATCCTTCATCAGTTTGACCACCAGCTGGTGGGACCCCATGGCCTGTTGTCCTGGAGATGGTTTTAAATAGACAGGCAGGGCAATTCTAGCTGTGTTGATGGCTCTGTAGCTGAAGTCCTTCATCATGGTGAAGGTTCGCCAGGAATTCCAGTACGTTGGTAACTGTAGTGGTTGAGTAGGTGGTCCCTGTATCCAAGCAGTACATCTCTCCCATTTTTTGATGCTGGACAAGTGCTGTTTTTTAGTGGATGTTCGGAGGGATGCTGACATGGTGTTGACGGTTTGTTCTGATAATCCCAGTCCCAGAAATGGTTTGTGCAGCATCTGCAACCCAGGAGTTTGATTTTCTCTTGGCACGGTGGCTTGTGTCCAACACTGGGTGTTAATAACTCTGGGTCACTGGGGAATACCATCGGAGTTCCAACAACCATGTCATGGAGTATTGGGAACCATGGCTGTGTAGGCCAGTTGGGTACTATCAAAATACCTGAAGCAGAGTCCATTTGTACTGTGCATAGTCCCCGACTGATGAGGCAGAAGGGAGGAAATGAATAGAAGAAATATTTCCCCAATCCAGCACGAACGCTTAAAACTGCTATAGCTGCCCCATCCAGTTAAATTTCAGGTATCTGCGATGATCCTTGTGAATGGTACTAAATGGTAAACATCTTTAAGATGAATGTTTGCCATGAAGTATCCTTTGAAATTTAGTTGTTTGGCAGTAACAACCGGTTCCATTTTGAAATGTATATACTTAACAAACATATTTAGTGAAGTTAAGCCAATGATGATGGGACATCCACCAGTATGAATATATATTTTCTAGTATGAATTGTATTCACTAATGCCATTGAGTATATACTGATCACTCGTGATAGACTCCCATGTGTTGGTATGCTCTATATACTGGTAGGAACCAGACCCACCTGCCTCCATGGTTGTGGGTATTCTTCTGTTTGCTGCCGGTCCAACGAGTGTTGCACGTCGTCTGATGTGGCGGTGACGTTGGGGGGTGGCACATTTTCCATGGGGTCCGCTCTGGGCCCTGCTCTAAATAAGACTTTCGGTGATAGATGCGGACCCCGAGCTTTCATCAATGCGATATGGTAGATGTTGACTGATGGACGCGATGGGGTGCTGCTGCGTAGGAATTATTGTTTTTGGTTTGCTCGTTCCGGCCCTGCCCTCATGAGACCGAAAGTTTTTTAAAACCTCTTTCATGTCCTTCATATGCTTTGTGAGGTTTTTGCCAAAGAGCAGTGGGTCTGGCTCAGGCGGCTGTCTCTCCCCCGCCTGGGTGGACAGACGTCCCCGTCCGATAAGTCGGAGCCACCGGCCGGAACGCCTCTTCCTGGGCTTTTACATCCAGCCCGCTGCTCAGGCGCTAGCGGGGCTGTGCTCGGTCACGGTGTCGGGGTAGCGGACCGCCCGGTAAGCGGTCCTACCGCCTTGTTGCTGCCCCCGCGAGATGAAATGCTCCTCCGTGTAGTCAAGCGGGGGCAGGTCTGTGCAGGCGGCTGTCTTTCCTCCTGGGCGGGTGGAAAGACGTCCAGTCCGATAAGTTGGAGCCACCGGCCAGACGCCTCCGTGGCGTTACTTCCAGCCCGCTGCTTAGGCGCTAGCGGGGCTGGGCTCAGCGTGGTGTCAGGATAGCGGAGCGCCGGAGCCGCGCATGCGTGCTGAACGGGTTCTTCAGCCATTGCCCCTGTTCTTGACCAGCCCAGTCCTGGTCACCAAAGCTATCCTCTGGAAAGGAGGAAGCAATGGACAGTGCACAAGGCACCGTGGAGGGAGTGCTTGACTCTGCGAGAGCGCCCCTCCTGGGGTGCACCTCGCTGGAGCTCCTGCTCCAAGAGCCGCGCATGCGTGCTGAACGGGTTCTTCACGGAATCACTCACGTGACTCCGAAGTAAAATCTCAGTTTGAGACCCTTAAAGGCCTGTCCCACATGCGATTTTTTTTCGGTGACTGCCAGCACCCGTCATAGTCACAGCAGGTCGCCGAAAATTTTCAACGTTGAAACCCCAGAAAAAAGTACGACTTAGGGCAACTATACAGGCGTCACCCCGCAACAGTAACTGGGGAATTAGGGGAGGGCACCAGTAAATGGGGAATTAGGGGAGGGCACTGGTAAATGGGGAATTAGGGGAGGGCACCAGTAAATGGGGAATTAGGGGAGGGCACTGGTAAATGGGGAATTAGGGGAGGGCACCAGTAAATGGGGAATTAGGGGAAGGCACCAGTAAATGCGGAATTAGGGGAGGACACTGGTAAATGGGAAATTAGGGGACGGCAGCAGTTAATGGGAATTAGGGAAGAATTTGTGTGGACTCGAAACCAGCACCGTGGTGTCACCTTGCCATGCTCACCAGAGATGCTGCCCGACCCGCTGAGTCACTCCAGCGCTGTGTCTCTCTTTGGTGCAAACCGGCATCTGCAGTTTCTTTCGACACAATGACTGTGAAACTAGTGCTACTACCAAGGTGGGGGAGTGATGGAGTGAGAGGGGATGCAAAGGTTACTTGAGGTTGGAGAAGTCAATGTTTGCAATGGGTTTGCAAGTGTTGACCTGGGGTTGTGATTGACAGGTGGGGTCGCCCGGGTTGGGTGATTGACAGGTGCTGCAGCGCTGGCCCGGGAACTGCAAAGAGCAGCAGGAAGTTACAAGCAACTGCAAGAAGCTACATAGGGTGCTGCAAGAGGCTGTAAGAAGCTGCAAGAAGCTTCAAGAGGCTGCAGGAAGCTGCAAACGGCTGTGGGAAGCTGCAAACAGCTGCAGGAAAGCAGCGCTGCAGGAGCTGCAGGCGGCCAATACTGCAGCGGCGGGTGGCATGCTGTCAGTGTACGGCTTCAGCGAGCAGCTTTGCGGCGTGTGGGTGTTTTTCGACCTCCTCGCCATGTCGGGCAGCTTCTTACTGTGGGTTGGCGCCGCCCTATAATATGGTGCTCAGAACCAAGCACAATACTCTAAAAGTGGCCTCACCAACATCTTATACAACCGCAACATGATCTCCCAACTGGGCAACTGTGCCAAAAGCATTCTTTACCACCTTATTGACCACCTGCCAATCAATCAATCTATCAGTTTTATTCATCACATACTCAATAAAGTGCAATAAAATGAATTTGCCAGCAGTGGTACAGCTACTTTCAACAAGCCATGTACTTGCATTCCTCGATCCTTCTGTTGTATAGATGTTTCATCGTGCTAATGCATCACATATTTACATTATTTAATATGATGTTTTTCAAGATTGTAAATGATCATCTTATGATAGATTCTATGAAAAATATTCATTGTGAACTATCATTGCAGTCAGACTCAGTCTTATAAAAACAAATGAAATCTAGATAAGCATGATTATTTTGTGGAGTTAACATAGACCGTAAAACAATACAACACAATATAAGACCCTTCGGCCCTCAATGCCCATGATGCCGTTTAAATAATCTCTTCTGCCTACACATAATGCATATCTCTCCATTCCCTGCAGATCAAAGTTATAGTCATACAGCATGGAAACAGGCCCATAGGCCCAATTTGCCCATGCTGACCAAGATTCCCCATCTACACAAGTCCCACCTAGCCTTGTTCTACCCCTTTTTCTACACAAAAAGCTGGAGTAACTAAACGGGACTGGCAGCTTCTCTGGAGAGAAGGAATGGGTGTCGTTTTGGGTCGAGACCCTTCTTCTGACTAAATCTTTCCTATCCGTTTACCTCTTCAAATCTCTTTTACATGTTATAATACTTGCCTCAACTATCTGCTCTGGCAGCTTGTTCTGTATGCCCACCACTCTCTGTATGAAAAAGTTGCCCCAATTCCATTTAAATGAATCCGCTATTAAATTCTACCCCCCCCCCCCCCCCCCCCCCCCCCCCACATCACACACCCCCCTCATCTTAAACTTTTGTCCTCTGATTCTTGATTCCCCTGATCTGGGTAAAATACTCTGTGCATTTACCCTATCTATTCCCCTCAAGATCTTATACAGTTCTTAGTCTCCTGCTCTCTAAGACACTCCTGGCAGCACTCACTGCTCTCTGCGCAAAAGACCTTGCCTTGCACAACGCCTCGGTGTGAAGTTGTCAATAATAATTGGCCTCCTTGCCTGACAGGTTTATAGTTGTCAACGAAATGTGTTAAGATACATGCTCTTGGGCGAAACATGCTGAGGAGAAGTGAAGGTGATAATGAAAGCAAGTGACAAGTGGGAATTAAGTAGATTATTACCAGCCACCCATACTAACTGTTAAACACACAATGGGTAGATGTAAAATATGTGTGTGCATGGGGATATCCAATTTGCATTGGAAAATTCTTCTCTAATTATGCCAGTTCTTTGAGGATGTGATCTACTCAGCTTGTAGTTCACATACAATTAATTTAAATCCACCACTTGAGTATCTGCGTTTTTATGTTCATTAGTCATAGGAGCAGAATTAGGTCGTGTGTGCCATCGAATCTACTCCGCCATTTCAGATCTATCTATCCCTCTCAACTCCTGCCACTAGGATCGAGGATGTTTCCACTAGTGGGAAAGTCTTGGACCAGAAGTCATAGCCTCAGAATTAAAAGACGTTCTTTTAGGAGGGAGATGATGAGAAATTTCTTGTGTCAGAGGTTGGTGAATCTGTGGAATTCTTTGCCGCAGAATGCTGTGGAGGCCAAGTGAGTGGAGATTTTTAAAGCAGAGATAGATAGATTCTTGATTAGTACAAGTGTCAGAAGTTATGGTGAGAAGGCAGGAGAATGGGATTAGGAGGGAGAGATAGATCAGGCATGATTGAATGGCGGAGTAGACTTGATGAGCCGAGTGGCCTAATTCTACTCCTATCAATTATGACCTTATGATCTATTTACAAGAGGAAACATGAACACACTGCAAACTGAATGCCAGCGTGTTGTATCAGGCTCACATTCATAATAATTCACTCTCCCTCCCTCCCTCCCTCATGGGTGAATATCCAGCAAAAAAAAAAAATGTAAATAGCAGAAAAGGTTGCATCTCTGCCTCCTATATCTCTTCATTTAATTTGGTGTGTTCTGTTTAATATGCAGACGCAGATGCACATCAGAGATTATGCATTCTGTACAGCTGTTTGGTTTTACCGCTGAGACAGCAAGTTGTTCTGACAGTGTCAATACAGCCCTTTTTGGTGAGTTTGATCATTAGCAAAATGCCCTGGCTTGTTAACAGACAGTGGCTCGGAAATCATTAACAGGGTGTGCTTTGTATGACGGAATGCAGTGACTGTAGAAATGAATGGGCGGTCTGAGCAATGCATAACTCGGCTCGACTGCAAACAGGAGAAACTTGGGTTGATTTTTTCTGGAGCAGTGTAACCGCATCACCAAATGACATCTGCAGGTCCCATAACTGAAATAATAAAATTTGCTAAAATATTAGCATTATAATCATGACAAAGCTGTCAGAAGTATCAATATGGCGTTGATAGCTAATTAAAAAAGGATGGAAGTACCAGGCTATAGGAATGATAAGCTGCGAGGGTTATTAAAAACACTGAATAATTCACGAGCAGTGTAATCAAGTGGTATTTACAGCAGTTTCCACACAAGCAAAATGTCACTTATTAACATCTTAATTTCAGACATTGCATTTTTTTACATAAATTGGAATTAAATAGTTTAGATGGAACTAAGAATTAAAAGGCATTCTCTCCCAAGGAAGGATTGGAACGGAACTCAAACTATTAAAATGCCTCTGTGACAATTTTAGCTTCCATACTTCTTCTTGGGAAGCCAGATGTTACCCCCATGGAGAAATGTGTCACAATTATAACATGCCATTAAATCAAATTAAAATGTTTTTGGGGGCAGCATGGTGGCGTAGAGATAGAGCTATTGCCTTAGACCCGGGTTTGATGCTGACTACGGGTGTTTGTCTGTATGGGGTTTGCACGTTCGCCCCGTTTTCTCCGAGATCTTCGGTTTCCTCCCACAGTCCTACCGGTATGTAGGTTAATTAGCTTGTATAAATGTAAATTGTCGGATAGCATTAGTGTGTGGGGATCGCTGGTCAGTGCGGATTCGGTGGGCCGAAGGGCCTGTTTCCACGCTGAACTTCTAAACTAAACTAAACAAAACAATGCAATGAAATATATTTGTAAAAATATTTAGGAACTAATCTACTTTTCTAAATAACGATCTCATTCCTTCCAAAAATTGATATGCCAGAAGTTGTGTGTTCTAGATCTGGGGCCAGTACATCAGATTGATTCATTTGGATGGTTACCCAGCCGCCTGATTGTAGTTAGAGTCATAGAGTGATACAGTGTGGAAACAGGCCCTGAAGCCCACTTTGCCCACACCGGCCAACATATCCCAGCAACACTAGTTCCACTTACCTGCACTTGGTCCATATCCCTCCAAACGTGTCCTATCCATGTACCTGGCCAACTGTTTCTTAAATGTTGGGATTGTCCAAGCCTTAACTACTTCCTCTAGCAGCTTGTTCCATACACCCACCACCCTTTATATGAAAAAGTTACCCTTCAGATTCCTATTAAATCTTTTCCCCTTCAACTTAAACCTAAGTCCTCTGGTCCTCGATTCATCTGGGCCAGAGACACTCTGTATCTACCCGATCTATTCCTCTCATGATTTTATACCTCTTTATAAGATTTCCCCTCAATCTCCTGTGGTCCAAGGTATAGTCTCCCAGCCTTCTCAACCTCTACTTATAGCTCAGACCCTCAGGTCCTGGCAACATCCTCGTAAATGTTACCTGTGCCCTTTCTAGCTTGACAACATCAGTTCCGTTCAATCTCTACTTTTATTACAAAGTGGATGAATGTTTAGTTTAGTTTATGTCATGTGTACCAAGGTCCATTTAAAATCCAGAAAGATTATACAGTACAATTACAATCAAACAATCTACAGTGTACAGATACAGTACAAAGGAAATAACGTTCAGTGCCCTATAAATTCCAGTAAAGTTTGATTAATGATGGTCTGAGGGGCTCCAATGAGGTAGTTGGTAGGTCAGGATGATAGGATGGTTCAGTTGCCTGAACAGCTGGGAATAAAGAGATAAGCTGAGGATCCATAAACCTGTCTTCATCGACGGCCATTGGTGGAGAGAGTCAACAACTTAAAGTGCCTTTGGTGACTTTCCACACAGTGGGAAACTTTGATTCTGCTGTGTGGGGATGTTTTATGTCAAATTCTATAGTGTGTGTTCTTTATTTATTTTATTGTATGGCTGTGTGGGAATTTCATTTCACTGTGCCATCTGCCACATGTGACAATTAAATGTATCTTGAATCTTGAAGTTCCAGGGCATGCATATCTCTGAAGATCTATCCTGGTCCCAACACATTGATACAATAGTCAAGAAACCTCATTAACGCCTCTACTTCCTTAGAAGATTGAGGAGGTTTGGTATTGTAGATGCCATGTGCATGTACCTTTAATATAGTGACCTCACCACTACTAACCACTCCCCATATCAGAAGTATAATTGCAACCTCCCTACCCATTGATCCCTCTCTAGCTCCGGTGACAGACCACGTACAGCTAGGGCAGCAACGGTTATGTGATATCAATAAAAGTAGTAAAGACACAGTGTGTTCATGACTCCACTTTACATGGTGTCAGAAGTGGGATTCGAACCCACGCCTCCAACCCACGCCTCCAACTGCCTGCAGCTCCACGATGGCCGACAGCTGCCCGTTTCCTATGCGTCCCGCACCATGACCTCTGCCGAGCAGCGCTATGCTCAGATTGAGAAGGAACTGCTTGCCGTGGTATTTGCTTGCTCCAAGTTCAAGGACTACATTCTGGGCAACAACTTCACGATCGAGACTGACCACCAGCCGTTGGTCACCATCCTAAACAAGCCGATCCACGTTGCCTCTTCCCGGCTGCAGCGCATGATGCTGCAGCTACAGCGCTTCACTTTTAAAATTGTGTATCGCAAGGGCAAGGACATGTTCGTGACCGACACGCTGTCCCGCACACCACTATTGTCCCCTGCCGCGTCTATTCCCCGGCCAAGTCATCCGGATGCAGTCCCCCTCCGATCACTCCAAACTTGCCACCGTCGTCGGTGATGCTGGTTCCCCGCGGTCCTACCTGGTCGACCACGACGGTACCATCTACCGCCGGTCCCGTCAACATCTGCGGCTTGTCAACGAGCTCCCACCACCGCCTGCCGACCCTTTCTCCCCTCCGTTGTCCGCTACACTGCCCGCCGCCCCACGCATGCCTCGCTCCCTGCCATCTCAGCTCGTCCAGCCCTGCTCTCCGCCTGACAGCCCTCGTTCCCCTGCCCATCCAACCGCTGCTGTGCCTGCGTCCCCTCCTCTGCCCCGCCGACTCCTTCTTCTCCAGGATCCCCGGTTCGGTCGCCCGCCCCAGTTCCGGCTCCTGCTCTTCCTGCAGAGAGGGGAGATGGCGAGCTGTGTACCCGGTCCGGCCGGCTGGTTAAGCCGCCTGTCCGCTATGGTGATTTTGCTTAGCTGGTTGCTCATCTGTTTGTTCAACTGTTTGCTTGCATGCTCGTAGCGTATGAGACGTGGTCGCCCCGTCACTACTGTATTTCTTTGTTTCCAAGGGGAAGGATGTAGATGCCATGTGCATGTACCTTTAATATAGTGACCTCACCACTACTAACCACTCCCCATATCAGAAGTATAATTGCAACCTCCCCACCCATTGATCCCTCTCTAGCTCCGGTGACAGACCACGTACAGCTAGGGCAGCAACGGTTATGTGATATCAATAAAAGTAGTAAAGACACAGTGTGTTCATGACTCCACTTTACAGGTATGTCAAAAGATACTCTCGTGAACTTCTACAGGTGTATGGAAGAGAGCATATTGACTGATTCAGGGACAGTTTCTCCCCAGCTGTTATTAGGAAACTGATCTATCCTACCACAACTAGAGAGCAGCCCTGAACTACACAACCTCCGCAATTCATTGTTGCACCAAACACCACAGCCCCACCCGGCTCCGACTTGCCCCGCAAAGAGTGGTTCGCCCTGAACCGGCTCCATACAGGGGTCGGCCGGTTCAATGCCAACATGCATCGCTGGGGGCTGCGTTCAGCAGCAGCCTGCGTGTGTGGAGCAGACCAGCAAACAGCGCAGCCGTCATTTTCGACTGCGCTGTCCTCCGCCCCCCCTGGTGGAGGGGTAGACCTCACGTCCCTCGACAACAGCACATTGAATTGGCTACGGAGCCTGGAGGGCGTTACATAACCTGTGCTGCCTCAAACACAAGAAGAGAAGAAGAACTACTATCTACCTCGCCGGGGACCCTCGGACTATCTTTAATCGGACTTTACTGGTTTTATCTTGCACTAAACGTTAATCCCTTATCATGTATCTCTACACTGCGAATGGCTCAACTGTAATCATGTATTGTCTCTCTGCTGGTTGGGTAGCGCGCAACAAAAGCTTTTGTCTGTACCTCGGTACACATGACCATGGTTGCATCGTGGCTTGGTTCAGCAACTCGAATACCCAGGAACATAGACGATTACAAAAAAGGCTCACACCAGCATCATCAAGGACCCGCACTACCCTGGTCATGCTCTCATTTCACTCCTGCCATCGGGAAGACGGTATAGAAATCAGAAGACCATGACCTCCAAATTCAGCAACAATTTCTTTCCAAAAACCATCAGGCTCTTGAACACGACAAAAACAAACTACAAACTACGAATGCTCTTGTTTGCACTTGGGACTTTGGGCTTTGTTTTGTTTTGCACCATATTGAGTTTTAATATTTATTGAAGTGTTTTTTGTTTGTTTATTGTCCTATCTATAAAGTACTGTGTTTACAAGCCGGCTGCAAGTAAGATTTTCATTGTTCTGTTTTGCTACATATGCCAATTAAACACCCTTGACTATTCTGATCTGGAATATTTAATTTCAAATCTTTGTCTCCTTGAAACCATGGTTCTACAATAGCAAATAGATTACAGTATATTCTTTAAAACAAATTGTTGCCAGAGAAAGTTTCTGCAGTGGTATCAAGGCGACTATAATCATTCAGCACAGAAACAGGTCCTTCGAGCTCTGCCGAAGTACCCCTATGGGAAGAACTTGCCCATGCCGACCAAGATGCCCATCTTAGCTAGTCCCACCTGCCCACCTTTAGTCTAGTTTAGTTTAGAGATACAGCGTGAAAACATGCCCTTAGGCCCACCGAGTCCGTGCCGCGCCATTCGTTCTGCAGTTATACAGAGCCCTAGTGAGACCACACCTGGAGTATTGTGTGCAGTTTTGGTCCCCTAATTTAAGGAAGGACATTCTTGTTATTGAGGGAGTGCAGCGTAGGTTTACAAGGTTAATTCCTGGGATAGTGGGACTGTCATATGTTGAGAGAATTGAGCAGCTGGGCTTGTACACTTGAGTTTAGGATGAGAGGGGTTTTCATTGAAATATATAAGATTGTTAAGGGTTTGGACACGCTAGAGGCAGGAAACATGTTCCCGATGTTGGGGGAGTCCAGAACCAGGGGCCACAGTTTAAGAATAAAGAGTAAGCCATTTAGAACGGAGCCAATTAAACACTTTTTCTCTCAGAGTGGTGAGCCTGTGGAATTTTCTGCCTCAGAGGGCGGTGGAGGCAGGTTCCCTGGATGCTTTTGAGCTAGATAGGTCTCTTAAAAATAGTGGAGTCAGGGCATATGGGGAGAAGGCAGGAACGGGGTACTGATCACATTGAATGGCGGTGCTGGCTCGAAGGATTGAATGGCCTACTCCTGCACATATTGTCAATTGTCTATTGTCCAGCGACTTCTGCACATTAACACTATCCTGCACACACTAGGGACAACTTATACTCATACTAAGCCAATTAATCTACATACATGTATGTCTTTGGAGTGTGGGAGGAAACCGAAGATCTCAGAGAAATCCGAGGCAGTCACGGGGAGAACGTACAAACTCGATACAGCGAAGCACCCATTGATCTGGGAATGAATCCGGATCTCTAACACCGCAAGCTTTGTAAGGCAGCAACTCTACAGCTGCGCCGCCATGCCGCCCCTCTTGCATGCGCCACTGTGCCACCGTCTGTCCCTCTAAAACTTTCCTATCCACGTACCTGTCCCAATGCATTTTAAATATCGTTATAGTACCTGCCCTTGGCAGCAAAGATCATAGAGCGGAGCACGATACTCCACTCCTGCGTAATCCAATGCACTGAGGTGTAGTAATTAACGGAGTGTAACGGCCTCCATCTTGAAGAATCAAATATAGATCTCGACCTGAAGAATCCTATCAATCTCCCTCATGGGAAGAAGGCAGGATAGTGGAGGAGAGAGGCAAATATTGATCAGCCACAATTGAATGGTGAAGTAGACTCAATGGGCAGAATGGCCTAATTCTGCTGCTATGTCTTATGGTCTTATGAAAAAGGAATATCAGAGTGGCACAACAATTTGTTCCATCTCAATATCAGTAAAGGAAGTACCTGATATTGAGATAGTCGATGTTTTTGACCGAATTCTGCCTGAGAATACCAACATGGTTATCTTTAGATTCAGGTTTAGGCTTATTATTGTCATATTTACCAAGGTACAGTGAAAACCTTTGTTTGGAATGTTATCCAATCCGATCAGATAATACTATACATAAATGCAATCACGTCAAACTCCAAAACAACAGGTAGAGCAAAGGGGAAAATACAGACAGAAGAATATAATTTTCAATATTGTAGCAATACAGTTCCATGTACAAAGTCCGGTGTCCGCAATGAGGTAGATACGAATTGGGCAGTGCTAGGTTATGGAGAGACTGTTCAGAAGTTTGATAACAGAGGGGGTGAGGCTATTACTGAGTCTGGTGGTGCATACTTTCAAGCTTTTGTTCATTTTGGAGGTGATCTTGGAGGGGAGGATGATCCTCAAACTGTGGAGCATCTTGGACAAACTGCTCACCCCTTCAATGACACATTGGTCAACCTGAGGAGCACCTTCAGCAACAGACTGGTTCCACCAAGATGCAGGACAGAACGCCACAGGGGATCCTTCTTCCCTGTGGCTGTCACACTGTACAACTCCTCTCCCTTCTGTTGTGGGGTAGACTGAGACTGATTCCTCTCCCACCACTCAACCCCCCCCCCCCCCCCCCTCCCAATCTTTGCAAATCCCTAATCCTTCCCACTCGTTACTTTAATTTCACGTTTCATGTATTTTGTGTTTTTATGACTTGACAGATCAATTTCCCTCCTGGGATAAATAAAGTTATATCGTATCGTACTGTATTGTATCATATATTTTATCCGATGGGAGCAGGGAGAAGAAGGAATGACTGGTGTGGGACATCTTTGATTATGTTGACTGAATTTCTGAGGCATTGTGAAGTTTAGATGGAGTCAATGTTGTAAAGATTTTGTCTGTGTGTGATGGACTGGGTTACATCCACAACTTGTTGCAATTGCTTGTTGTCAGAGCTGTTCCCAAACCAAGCTGTGATGCCGCCCAACAGTTTGCTTTCTATGGTACATCTACAGAAGGCTGTAAGACATTGGAGACATGTTGAATTCAGACTGCACTTTAGACTTCAGAGATACACCACAGAAACAGGCCCTTTGGCCCACTGTGTCCGTGCCAACCAGTGTCCACCCCCTACACTAATGCTATCCCACAGGAAACAATTTACAATTTTTACCAAAGCCAATTGACTTACAAACCTCTCCGTCTTTGGAATGTGGAAGGAAATGGGAGCACCCGGCTAAAACCCACCCGATCACAAGGAGAATGTATAAATTCCATTCAGGCAGCACCCGTAGTCAGGATTGAACCCGGGTCTCTGGCGCTTTGAGGCAGCAACTCTACCACTGCGTCACAGTGTGGCCCCTTTTCCTCACTTTCCTCAGGAAGTGGAAATGGTGGTATGCCTTCTTGGCTATCACATCAATGTGGTTGGTACACAACATGATACTGTGCTGTATCTTGTTGTAACCAGTCTGTTGCTGAAGGTACTAGATCAGGTTGACCAGTGTGTCATGGAGGGGGTGAGCTGTATTGTCCAGGGTGCTCCAGCAGTTTGAGGAGCATTCTCCCCTCCAAGACCACCTCCCATGAATCCAACTCCACCTCCAGGATGGAGCCAGCCTTCCTGATGAGTTTGTTGATCCTGATACCAAGGAACTTGAAGCTCTTAACTTTTTACTTGAAGCTCTCAACCATTGTTCTTCTGTTCCCAACTGGAGATGATGATAAGTTGACATAGAGCCTCACTCAAGACAATGGCCCACCCTTAGATCACTCTTGTCTGTGTCTTAACCTGCGCTGTAGAGGTTGGAGAACAAAGTGCCAAGGTGTAATACAGAGAAAGCAGCATGAGGGAAATCAAGACTATATGAAGCAAAATTTAGCAAAATAGAATCCTTCTTGGAACAAAAAGTTCTTTAATCCCTTGGGATTTACGCTAATTGATTTTTGTGCTTTTAGTTGGTTTGCACAAAGTGTATCAGGGAAGTTGCAGCACAGCTTGACTATATCCATAAAAGTGCATCCAGAGGCTCCTGGGCACAACATGCAGACTCATTTATATCTTGTTATACATCAACAGCTTTTGTAACACCATGAACACCAAAATCACCTCTTTGAAGAGTCAGTCTGAAAACAGGGTTAACAAATTAATGTTCTCTCCCTCTCTCTCTCTCTTTTTTTTTTTAAATTTCAAGACTTTATTCGACACAACAAATGATACAACAGATCAAGTCATAAACAAAAAAATAAATTACACTATATCAAGTGTCATTATAATACAACATTACAATCATTGTTCACAATACTCTCAACCCCACGCGGTGACCTGCGCCCACGGAAGACCTCCAAAGTCCCCGTAGACACCGCGTGTTCCCTCTCCAGGGACACACGTGCACGGACGTAGGACTGAAAGAGGGGCAGGCAGCCGACTCTTGCCTGACCATCGACCGCCTGCTGCCTGGACCCGCGAATGGCCATCTTGGCCGGGTCCAGGAGAAAACCGATAGGTAAGTCCCAACCCCCCACTCGGCTCTCCCCACACCTTGCCTTGTGTCCAAACACAAGAATCGTAGGACTAAAATGCAACCAGAACTTTAGGAACAATACACTCTCACACTCCATATAAACGTGGAACACGGTCTCTTCCTCGCCACAGAAAATACAAGCAGAGGACGAGCCCGTGAACCGACTCAAAAGTTTGTTACACGCCACCGCTCTGTGCAACACTCTCCACCCCAGGTCCCCAATGTAAAGGGGGACAACTCCCTTGTAGAGGGACCTCCACTGGGGACCTTCCCCGCCTTCAGATGGCAACACCGTCCGCCATGGTGTGTCAGGTCGGGAAACGAAGGCAAGGAGGTGCAGAATGTGCAGGAACATTCTATACAGTGAGCGTCTCTTCACGTCATGAAATGGCATGCTAGTCATCTCAGAAAGGCGGCTCAGGTTATGTGGAGCCGGTGCCCGGGATATATCCCGGAGCCGAGGCCCAATGAGCAGATCTGGCGGAGCGGGTAAAAACTCATTCAGAACCACTCTAGGTGCGTGCCTCTCCTCAACGCCCGCCATGACTGGGTGAGGACCGGCCACTCCCGCAGCCGCAACAACCCCCTCCCCTTGTGGAGCAACACGCTGGCTGAAAACAACCAGATTCCTCACTCTTAGCACATCCCGGTAGAAAACAGGCAAGCCCCTTAGGGCGGGTCGACTGATGCCCGCCACCGGGAGCCGCGAGACCCCCCTTAGACAACGACCCCATCGGAAAAAATACGTGGCCAAAGCGTGCCACCTGGGGGGGTTCTCTATATACATATACCTCCTCAGAGTCCTGAGACGGAGAGCCGCCACCTGCCGGCCAAGCATCGTCAGTGGGACTCAGGTACACCCCCAGATAGAGGAGGTGTGTGGTGATCCACGCAAACATTGCCATCTCCTCTGGCAGGGAGTCTACCTGCCACTGACCCACTAAAAGTCCAGAGCACTTGCTCCAATTAATCCTGGCAGAAGATGCAGCTGAGAAAATCTTTTGACAATCACGCATCCTCTGCAGGTCACCAGGATCCGTGTACATAAGGAGTACATCATCGGCATACGCTGAAAGAACCACCTCCAGGTAGGGCCAGGCCTGTCAACCTCCTCCAAAGAAGAAACAGGAACGGCTCCACACAGACCGAGTACAATTGACCCGACATGGGGCACCCCTGATGGACCCCCCTCCCAAAATGAAAGGGAGCCAACAACGCACCATTAACCATCACAAGGCACTCCACTGCACCCACAAAAAAAACCTTTCATTGGCCTATCATGAACCATCAAACTAATCTAACGTAAAAGCCATCTCGCAACTTTGAGGCAATTTGCTTGCATAATAAAGCATTCTTTATGACTGTGTGCTTCAGATTTCCCATTACCAGAAATTAATACGTGGAAAGTGTGCCAAGATTAGAGCATTTAAACAGTTCTGGTCATGTATTTTTTTTAAATTAGTGCAGAATAATGGGAAATAATGTCAGGATCCCAAGCAGGGCGATACAATCAGTCTGAAGAAGGGTCTCCACCTGAAACGTCACCTATCCATTTTCTCCAGAGATGCTGACTGACCCGCTGAGTTACTCCAGCATTTTGTGTATACTTGATTTTAGTTGTACCCTAACAATCACAATCGCAATAATCACAATAATACATCCCGTAGCCGGCAGCGTTTGGGCCCTCCGCATCGACGTGAACCGCTCCTGCATCGGGGGGATGTCAGCTCCCCCATGCCAGACGATCAGGGCTGGTCGAGTCTCTGTGCTGATGGAGCTTCCTGACTAGCCTCTCCCGAAACTGCGAGCTCTTGATGGTAAGTCCGCAGGTCATGGTTGGAGAGATCCCAGGCAAAGGATCGTCTCCAATGTAAGTCCACGCCCCACGGTGAGGCCCAAAGTCAGTCTGAGGAGGCCTCCAACTCCATCGATGGTAGGCCACAGTGCACCCGGAGATGCAATCTGAAAATTAATCGCATCTCCGGCATGGTAAGAAACTGAAAAAAAAGGTTTCTCCCTCCCCCTCCCACCACATAAATCAAACTGGAGAACATTTACACAGACTTTTAACACACAATAAAAATTAAAAAAGGACAAAAAAACACACAGACTGTTGGCGGTGCTGCCGATCGTGTGGGCCCCCTGGTGGAGTTCAAAAGTCACTTATATCTGACGAACATCCATATGCCAAATGTAATATAAATTAAACTGAACAGACTACAAAGGGGGCCAAGGTGGGTCGGGGAATGTGGGGTTCAGTTTAGTTTATTGTCACTGAGGTGCAGTGTAAAGCTTTTGTTGTGTGCTAACCAGTCAGCAGAAAGACAATACATGATTACAATCGAGCCATTTGCAGTGTACAGATAGATTACATGATAAGGGAATATCGTTTAGTGCAAGGTAATGTCAGTAGTCTCCGATCAAAGATAGTCCGATGGTTCCTGATGGGGGAGTTGCTTACGAACTTTGAATTCTCCTCCCCCCCCCCCATCTGTCTCCTTTTCCTGTGCCCCCTCCGCATCCTGGTGTGAACCTATTTCTCTCTCCATGGAGCCTGTTTTGCTCCTTTCCATCTAACCATATAACCATATAACAATTACAGCACGGAAACAGGCCATCTCGACCCTTCTAGTCCATGCCGAACACGAATTCTCCCTTAGTCCCATCTACCTGCGCTCAGACCATAACCCTCCATACCTTTCCCGTCCATATAACTATCCAATTTATTTTTCAATTATAAAAACGAACCTGCCTCCACCACCTTCACTGGAAGCTCATTCCACACAGCCACCACTCTCTGAGTAAAGAAGTTCCCCCTCATGTTACCCCTAAACTTCTGTCCCTTAATTCTCAAGTCACGTCCCCTTGTTTGAATCTTCCCTACTCTCAGTGGGAAAAGCTTATCCACATCAACTCTGTCTATCCCTCTCATCATTTTAAAGTACATCTAAGTACATCCCTCCCTCTGACTACATCACACTCCCCTTCTCTCCTTATCTGACTCCCCCGTTAGATAATCAACCCCCCCTCACCTGTATCCACATCACTTGCTAGGCTTTGTCCCACCCCCACCTCTCTTTTCCAGCTTTATTCCCTCTACTACAATTAATCTGAAGAAGGGGCTTAATCCAAAACGTTGCTTATTCCTTCCCTCCACAGATGCTGCCTGACCTACTGAGGTCATCCTATCTTAGGCTTCAGCATCTGCGTCTCCTGGTGTCTACTGTCTCCTACTGTTTTATGACACCACATCTAATTTCAGGCTAGTTAATATTGGTTGATGACGTGCAGTGGACTGTGGACATTCATACATTCCTCGTGTTGAGAAAGTAGAAGGATGGAGAGTATTGGAAAAGATAGTGCGAATTAGTTGAGGAGTTGAGTTTAGTTTAGTTTACTGTCACGCGTACCGAGGTACAGTGAAAAGCTTGCGTGCTCACCAGTCAGTGGAAAGGCAATACATGACTACAATCAAGCCATCTACAGCGTACAGATACATGATAAGGGGAATAATTGAAAGAAGTGAGCTCTCCTCGAGGAGGAATTTCTTTAGCCAGATGATGATGAATCTGTGGAATTAATTGCCACAGACAGCGGTGGAGACCAAGTGAATGTGTTTTTTTAAAGGAGATTGATACAGTTTTGATTAGTAAGGGCGTCAAAAGTTACGGGGAAAAGGCAGGAGAATGGGATTGGGTCGAAAGAAAAAAGATCAGCCACGAGCGAATGGCAGAGCAGATTCAATGGACCGAATGGCCTAATTCTGCTCCTGTGTCTTATGGTCTTCTATAATGTGCACATTGAATAATAGAGTAACACGCCTTTGAAATGAACTGGAGATGCTGGTTTATACCAAAGATAGACACAAAACGCTGGAGTATCGTAGTGGTTCAGGCAGCATCTCGGTAGAAAATGGATAGGTGACATTTCAGGTCATGACCCTTTCAAAATGGATAAGGGATATTTTGGGTCGGGACAAAATGTCACCTCTCCATTTTCTCCAGCTGCTGAATTACTCGAGCACTTAATAACTGCAGCCATAGTATGAACTTCTTCAACCACCATCCAGCACTCAAATACACGTGGACCATTTCCGACACTTCTCTACCATTTCTTGACCTCACTATCTCCATCGCAGGTGATAGACTTTCGACCGACATCCACTATAAATCCACTGACTCCCATGGCTATCTGGAGTACACCTCTTCCCACCCTGCTTCCTGTAAGGGCTCCATCCCCTACTCCCAATTCCTCCGTCTACGCTGCATCTGCTCCCAGGATGGGGTGTTTCACACCAGGGCGTTGGAAATGTCCTCATTTTTCAGGGAATGGGGGTTCCCCTCCCCTACCACAGATGAGGCTCTCACCAGGGTCTCTTCAATATCCCGCAACACTGCTCTCTCTCCCCATCCCCCTATTGTCAGCTGATCTACATCGGTGAGACCAAGCGTAGGTTTGGTGATCGTTTCGCCCAACACCTCCGCTCGGTCCGCATTAACCAACCTGATCTCCCTGTGGCTCAGCACTTCAACTCCCCCTCCCATTCCAAATCCGACCTTTCTGGCCTAGGCCTCCTCCATTGCCAGTGAGCACCACTGAAAACTGGAGGAACAGGACATCATATTCCGCTTGGGCAGTCTGCATCCCGGTGGCCTGAACATTGACTTCTCAAAATTCCGGTAGCCCTTGCTGTCTCAGCTCTCCCTCAGCCCTCTGGCTCCTTCTCTTCCTTTCTTCATCCCGCCCCCCTCCACCATGCACCATTCTGAAGAAGGGTTTCAGCCCAAAACTTTGCCTATTTCTTTCGCCCCATAGATGCTGCCGCACCCGCTGAGTTTCTCCAGCATTTATGTCTACCTGCCACATTATGATTAGGAAGCATGCCTCTTCAAGAGTCAAGAGTGTTTTATTGTCACAAATCCACAAATGGAGCAGAGAAACTCTTAAGGGTCTCGACCCAAAACGTCAACCATTACTCCTCTCCAGAGATGCTGCCTGTTCCGCTGAGTTACTCCAGCTTTTTGTGTCTATCTTCGGATTAAACCAGCATCTGCAGTTCCTTCTTACACAGTGAAACTCTTACCTGGAGCAGCACAAAAATAATCCCTACTGCAATCAAGGACGTTTCACCATGCCTCCTGTAGATCCCTTAGATTGTGAGGAGGTTAGTTCCTGTGATGGACTAGATGTTCATCACATTGAAAGGGTGAAGAAGGGTCTCGACCCGTGTTGTGGCCCATTCCTTCTCTCCATAGATGCTGCCTCACCCGCTGAGTTTCTCCAGCATTTTTTATCTACCACATATTGCAATCTCCTTTGTTCCTGGGCGTTCGAGTTGCTGAACCAGGCCATGATGCGAACAGTAAATATGCTCTCTACCGTACACCTGTAGAAGATCAAGAGAGTCTTTGTCGACAAACCAAATCTCCTCAGTCTCCTGAGGAAGTAGAGGCATTGATGGACTTTCTTCATGATTGCATCAATGTGCTAGATCGAGGACAGAACTTCAGAGATATGGACGGGCTGAAATTTGAAGTTTGACCCTTCCCAACATCCTCCTGTCGCTGAAGACAGGTTTACATAGATACATAGACATTAGGTGCAGGAGTAGGCTATTTGGCCCTTCGAGCCATTCATGTGATCATATAACAAACATATAACATATAACACGATCATGGCTGATCATCCAATCAGTACCCCGTTCCTGCCTTCACCCCATATCCCGTGATTCTGTTAGCCCTAAGAACTATATTTAACTCTCTTTTGAATGCATCCAATGAATCGGCCTGCACAGCCTTCTGAGGCAAGGAATTCCATCTCTCTGTGTGAAAAGGTTTTTCCTCATCTCAATTCTAAATGGCCTATCCCTTATTCTTAAAGGGTGGCCCCTGTTTCTGGACTCCCCCAACATCGGGAACATGTTTCCTGCATCTAGTGTGTCAAATCCCTTAATTATTTTATATGTTTCTATAACGTAGCCTCTCATCCTTTTAAATTCCAGTGAATACAAGCCAGTCGCTCCATTCTTTCATCATATGACAGTCCCGGGAATTAATTTCGTGAACCTACACTGCACTCCCTCAATAGCAAGATTGTCCTTCCTCAAATTAGGGTTCGGCCTTCCTCTTCTAAACTCAACAAATAATTTCCTTGGTTTTACTGACGTTGAGACCAAGGTTCTTGTTCTGACACCACTCAGTCAGACGATCGATCTCCCTCCTGTACGAGAGTGAATTTAAAGATGGAGTTGGATATGTGCCCGGCTATTCATTCATGAGTATAGGGTGAGTTGAGCAGGGTGCTGAGCACACAGCCTTGAGATGCTCCTGTCCTGATGGTTATTGAGGAGGAAGTGTTGCTGCCAAACTTCTGTAGATGAGGCGGTCAAGAATCCAGTTGCAAAGGGATGCGCAGAGACCAGTTCACTGAGCTTGGCAACCAATGTGGAGGGGGTGATGGTGTTGAACACCAAGCTGTAGTCTTATGAACACCAGCCTGACATGTGTTTTTGCAGTCAATTTATTCCCTTGACAGAGGAAAAAGAAAAACTATAGGTTCCTAAAATCACAATGAACAGCAAATGCAAATTGTAGTTGAACAAATATAATTCTGTCTCACCACACTATGAGCGCAGTCAGTCCGCTCTATATTGACAGATGTAGCTGTCTCTGAAGTACAGACTCAGTGTGTCTAAACAAAAAACAGGCTTATTCCATCTGTGTCAACTAATGCAAATGTATTTGGACCCTGCAGTCTGTGCTGACCTTACATCAGACAGAATATGTTTTCAATTTCACTTAGGAAAATAGATAGGCTGAGGCTGGTTTTCATTTTCATGCATTTCAACAGCAGTTTCCACCACATAGTGCAGATCCAGGCAACACATTCATGAAAGCGCAGCAGTTTGAAATTCCGTCTCACTATTTTCATCATGGGGCAGCACAGTGGCGCAGAGGTAGAGTTGCAGCCTTTCAGTGCCAGATACCCGGGATTAGTTTAGTTTAGTTTAGAGATACAGCGTGGAAACAGGCTCTTTGGCCCACCAAGTCCATGCCGACCAGCGATCCCCACATATTAACAATATCCTACACACATTGGGGGCAATTTACAGTTATTCAAATCCAATTAACCTACAAACCTGTACGTCTTTGGGGTGTGGGAGAAGACCGAAGATCTCGGAGAAAACCCACGCAGTCACGGGGAGAACGTACAAACATGACCTGCGTGGGTTTTCTCCGGGATCTCTGGTTTTCTCCCACACTCCAAAGACTAACAGGCATGTACGTTAATTGGCTTGGTGTAATTGTAAATTTTCCCTAGTGTGTGTAGGATAGTATTAGTGTCCGGGGATCGCTGGTCGGCGTGAGCTCAGTGGGCCGAAGGGCCTGTTTCCGGGCTGTATCTCTAAACCAAACTAAACTGAACTAAACTTGACATTCACAGTCGTCTGCAGAATTATGAGTTTCCAACTTTCCCCCACCTCTTTGTTTCCTAGGCCACCATCCCTGTGGTATCTTTGCTGTGAGTTTAAGTAATTCTAAATCTTAAAATATGCTTCTCTACCTAAAGTTGCACAGAAGTTACAAGGCATAATTCCATTTAGTCGGCCAAACATTTTTCACCCTGCTTTCCAGGGTAACGTGTACCCACTGAGCTGACAGCTAACTTGGTGTTTGGACCCAAGTACTAGTGAGACACGCACTGTTGTCTTCATTGCTTGATTGTTCCTACGACAATTCTTTTTCTGTTTGTTAAAGGGAGTTAATCTGGAGAAGAGGTCAAGGAAAGAGCGTTCACCTCGCGGCCCTGTTTCCGCCAATCTTTCCACCATCACGCACAAGAAGCACAAGAAGCAACAAGGCAGACACTATTGTATGTAGATACCGAGAAGTGTGTTCAGCTCTGGCTGAACAACTTGAAATCTTGTGTGTGGACTCAATAAGAAGAAGAAGTTCAAGTTCAAGTTCAAGTGAGTTCAAGTGAGTTTATTTTCATGAAGAATCTTAAGAAAGAATTCATACTGAGAACTGAGAAGATGTTATACTGAGAAGATGTTTCTTATGGGACAGGAGTCCAAAACTAAGGGACAGAGTTTTAAGATTTAGGCCTTCTGAACGTTTGGTGACAATAGGCTGGCATGGCTGTTGAGTGAGTGTTAAGGCAATAAGATGCTTCAATTGACATTGTTATCAGTATCACTTCATCAACAAGAAACTTAAAATAGTTTCATCCTATATTAAGCATCAACTACCTACGACTAGGATGAGACCAACTTCTTCTCTGAATTAGTTCTGATTATGAAGAGGAATTTCTTTAGCCAAAGCACAGTGAAGCTATAGAATTCATCGTCACAGATCAGATTCAGATTCAGATTCAGATTCAGATTCAACTTTAATTGTCATTGACAGTGTACAGTACAGAGACAACAAAATGCAGTGGAATCTCTCTCTCATTCATGCAAAATCACGGTGGAAGCCAAGTCATTGGGTATTTTTAAGTGGAGATTGACAGGTTCTTGATTAGTAAGGGCATCAAAGGTTATAGAGAGAAAGCCGGGGAATGGGGTCGAGAGGGGAAAAGTGATCAACCATGCTCGAATGGTGGAGCAGACTCAATTGGCCAAATGGCCTAGTTCTGCTCCGACATCTTATGGTCTTGTGAATGCTTGGAATTCTCCACTCCAGTGGTTGAGGATGCGGAATCGTTGGGTCAAAATGCAACAGCCTAGTGGGTCTGGAGGGAAATACTGACATTTGGCCATCATAGGCAAAGTACCTTCCAATCCTACTGTAAGGTTGGGACATGCTGAGTAACAGATGTTGGTGCATCTGTTGTTCCATTGCTGATCTCCAGAAGGAATCAGCCTCTGTGTCTTGTGCCAGCAGGACTTGGCCTGGACAGTGTCAGAGTTCCCATTCATTTCTGACCTGGCATCAAGGAGGTAAATTAAAAGAACCTCTCGTTTCCCTTTCCCCTGACCCGAAACGCCATCTATTCATATTCTCCAGAGATGCTGCCTGACCCGCTGAGTTTTGTGCCTGTCTTTGGTTAAGCCAGCATCTGCAGTTCCACCCTACATAAATAAATGAATGCTTTGTTCACTCATCTTACTCTTATTTAGTTTGTTATTTCTTCATTTATTTTAATCAATTTTTAAAAAAATCTTAAACGTTTTTTGAAACTTCTATAATTATTTACAGTAATGTCTTAGAGATGCATTTAAAAACTGAAAGAAAGACGCTTACCTTTAACATGAGATAAGACTTTGGCGATACTGTATGGAAGCAGGCCCTTCGGCTCACTGAGTCGGCGCTGACCAGAAATCACCCCGTACTCTAGCACTATCCTACACTCTCGGGACAATTTACATTATTTACCAAAGCCAATTAACCTACAAACCTGCAGATCTTTGGAATGTGGGAGGAAACTGGAGCACCTGGAGAAAATCCAAGCAGTCACAGGGAGAATTTACAAACCCCGTACAGACATCACCTGTAGTCAGGATTGAACCCGGGTCTCTGGCGCTATGAGGCTGCAACTCCACTGCCGCTCAAAACCTTGCCTCCTTTTGATGGTTTCAGGATGTTCTGGGGTGAGACTCACTAGTCGGTTGTCTGACCTTTGCTGCACCTTTTTGCCTGACTCTCAAAGATACTTGGACAATTACATGAATGATAGAGGGATATCATAGAGGCTTAAGGATAAGGGGGAAATCCTTTAAAACCGAGATGAGAAGAACTTTTTTCACACAGAGAGTGGTGAATCTCTGGAACTCTCTGCCACAGAGGGTAGTTGAGGCCAGTTCATTGGCTATATTTAAGAGGGAGTTAGATGTGGCCCTTGTGGCTAAGGGGATCAGGGGGTATGGAGAGAAGGCAGGTACGGGATACTGAGTTGGATGATCAGCCATGATCATATTGAATGGCGGTGCAGGCTCGGAGGGCCGAATGGTCTACTCCTGCACCTATTTTCTATGTTTCTATGTTTCTATGATATGGGCCAAACACGGACGTGGGACTTGCTTATACGGGGCATCTTGGTCGATATGGTGAGTTGTGCCAAAGGTTCTCTTTTTGTGCCATACGACTATAATTCTCAGTGGGGAGTCAGATCGTTCAGCCTCTGCATTAGCCCAGGCAAAGTGAGGGTATATGGACTGCTCAGTCAGCAAGTCCAAGAGATGCAATGCTGAGGTTCTACAATGCGCTGGTCAGGCTGCATTCGGAGTACTGTGAGCAAATCTGGGCCCCATATCTGAGGAAGGATGTGCTGGCTCTGGAGAGGGTCAAGAGGAGGTTTACAGGAATAATACCAGGAATGAGTGGGGTAGTATATGATGAGCGTTTGACAGCACTGGGCCTCTACTCGCTGGAGTTTAGAAGGAGGACCTCATCGAAACTTGCATAATAATGAAAAGCATAGATAGAGTGGATATGGAAAAGATTTTTTCCACTGGTGGGAGAATCTAGGACCAGAGATCATAGCCTCAGAATTAAAGGACGCTCTTTTCGAAAGGAGGTGAGGAGGAATTTCTTTGGTAAGAGGATAGTTGATCTGTGGGTCTCATTGCCGCAGAGCGCTGTGGAGGCCAAGTCAGTGGATATTTTTAAGGCATAGATAGACAAATTCTTGATTAGAACGGGTGTCGAGGGTTATGAGGACAAGGCAGGAAAAATGGGATTGGAGGCAGAGATCAGCCATAATTTAATGGTGTAGACCCCTTGGTCTAATACTACTATAACTTACGAACTTGTGAAGTGCCAAATCAAATCACGTTGGATTTGTTCCGTTCGAATATACTTAATGTTACAATCGGTCTGCTCTCTCTACTCCATCAAAGTAAACGTATAAAACCTCTGAACACATCAGTGTGTTTAACTTAACTTCCCATTGAATAGTTACATCCATTTGTTTTAAATTTTACTTCGGAGTCACGTGAGTGACTATGTGAAGACCCCGTCCAGTACGCATGCGTGTCATATATCGTCTATCGCATTGCATAACGACTGGCAGGGTGAATGTGATTCTCCTGCCAGCAACAGACCTGAGGTAAGGTTTTTTAAATACTTTCAGGTTTTAAAATCCTCTTGCAGGAACCTCTACTTGGAGATCCTGCTAAAAGACCGGGGCAAAGTCGGGACGGAGGGGAAACCCCAGTCTCGGACTTCAGGGAACCCCGGTCACAGGGAACCCCGTCCATGGACCTAGGTGCTCGGAACCGCAGAATGTGGGTAGCGAGCGACTGTGGATTCACCTTTGAGCCACAGGCAGTAGAACAAGCGGCTTCATATAGGTGGAGAACCCGCTTGGGAGACCATGGGAAGCGGGGAGCGGATGGCGGTGGATTCGCCCTCGAGCCGCTGGCTGTGGAGCCAACGGCTTCATATTGGTGCCGGGGGCACCTGGACAGCCGCTCCGGAGACCGCGGGAAATGGGGAGCGGACGGCGGTGGATTCACCTTCGAGCCACTGGCAGTGGTGCCAGTGGCTTCATATTGGTGCCGGGGACACAAGGACAGCCGCTCCGGAGACCGTGGAATACGGGGAGCGATCTGAGAATACGCTCCGTAGACTGCGGAATGCGAGGAGGGGACGGCAGTAAGTACTGTGCCGCTGGGAGTTAATCCAGCGGCTTCATATACCCCCCCCCCCCCCCCCCCCCTCCCCCGAGCAGGAGAACCCCCCCCCCCCGACTTTGTACATCACGGCTATCCCTTTCATAGGGACCGCGGGAATATCCCGGCTGCAGTTACTGCGGGGATACCCGGGGGGGGGGGGAAAGAAAGCCCCAGCTGGAGAACACCGTGGAGATGCCCTGTTATAAGGGACCGCGGAGAAAAAGCTCGGGGGAAAAATAACCCGCAATGGAGTGTTTCTACAAGGACCACAGAGGAACCCCGCCTGTAACAAACCATGACCACGAGACCAGGCTCGGGAGGAGTGTTGCCCCGCAGCAGAAAGTTTTAAAAGGACATGCAGGTAAATTCCTTACTCGAAGGTCATTTTGTGCTGTTTTGTGAGAATATGTTACAGGAATGGACGTCGGCGGGAGCAACTGTGATCGCATATCCCGCATGGAGCGGTTGATGGATCAGAAGCTCCAATGTGACATGCTCCGGTATATGGAGCCTAGTCACCAAGGGGGTCCTTGGACGCCCATAGCAGCACCTTATTGAGGGCTGCATAATTCAACTCCCTCGACAGAGGGGTGCATTAGGAGTCACTGCTGGGCTGACTCTGAAGACAGGGGTTTGGCTGAAGAAACCACAAGTGTGCAGGGGGTGCAGGAACAACACTACCAGCAGCAGGAGCTCGACGAGTGGCCGTCGGGTTCAGGAAGGCCACATCATCACGCAAGACCTCACATCTTCGACGGCAGCACCCCTATGCACCCACCAGCAAACCACGATGAACTGAAGCTGGTGAAAGCTTGAAGGCCGTACAACCAGGACAAAGGTCTTTTTTAGGCCACAGCCCAGAACGGCCTTCGTTGGAAGATGCGCCAACCTCGTACGCGAGCTCCTCTACCTCCAGGAGCAGATGTAAAATCATGCACACATGTTTGAGGCAGCTCCTGGTCGGGTTGCATAAGTCCTCCCATTCGGATAAAGGTATGGAACCTCATCGATGATGTCTCCAGTCACGGATACAAGTTGGTAATATTAAACTGGTTTGAATATTTACACTGGTTTGGGATAACACTAGATTAGTTTATACTGCACACAGGTATGGTTGGAGTTGCCTTTCAAGACAAGGCTCACAAGAATGGGATGTAGACTGATCATTGGCAGCAGCCTCAACCCACATGTGCAGTATAGACTTTTCTGAATAACTTCCATGTGATCATTTCCGCTCACAAGGTTGAAGATATTTGAAATTTAACTGGATGAGGCAACGATTCACTCAGTGGCATTACAATGGGCTAACTCCAGTTTCCAGATTATTTACCAAATCACTGCTATCAGTGCTTCGACTGCACAGAGCTAACAAACAAGTAGCATGGTCAATCTAGATGATATTGAACATACTGTATTTTACTAAATTAGCCTTATCAGCCACATAGCTATATTTGAGGAATTGGTTCTCACCCATCCAGTTAAATTTAAATTGTTGATACCAACTGAAACTATTGATTGTTGGGATACAATCATCCATTTATTGGTCTGGGATCAGCTCTGAGACAAAAAATTAGACCTCTGCTATTTTTAGCTGAAACAATCAAAGTCACAATGATGGACAGCTTTGCTCCACTAAAACCTCTTATCCGTAAATCTTCAGTCATTTCCAAACTGATGCTATTGCCCAAAGATGGGTAATTTACTAATACCATCTCTAGTTACGGAGGCAGATGGGATTAGCATGAGTTATCAAGTGTTCAGTCATGGTATCAACTGCCAATGGACACCAGGTGCATTCTGTGCATTAAAGAGTGTGTGGATATGCATATGCGGCATGCACAAGTCCAAGGTGATACACTTTGGTGGTGGTATATGTTAATCACAAAGGTACAATCAAATCAAAGTATCCGGTGATAGTTTTACCAAACCACATTTAGCACTGGTGTATTATTATGCAAAATCAATGACAACACAGAATGAATGTGTGATCACAAAGTATTTAATGACAATGTGGATTGATAGAACACTAACTATTGAGTTGCTTGCATCCAGTTTCAATCAACAGTGAATGAGGCATATAGTGGCGAAGGGTGCATTCTCGCTACTCTAGGAAGGAATGTTCTTTTATGTCTTCCTCTATTTGGCCTTAATAGACGGGTTTTGCAAAATTCAGCAAGATTCCCGCTTCCGGGTTTTCATAGTGCCTGCATGGGTTATACACCTATGGCTCCTGCTGAGGCAAAGAATGAACATAAAACCTTACATGGTTAATTCCGGATAAAAAAATGCTGGTTCAGTTATGATGTTGAAACCATCCTCTGCATGATATAATCAATCATAGACTTACAGACTCTGAGAGATTGTTCCTGCGGCTTGGGTTGTCAAACCAAGAGCGTTAAGGGTGCTCACTACAGATTGCAGGGATAGCACCAAATAGCAGCAATCTGCATAGGAGATGGGAAGCATTGTTTATGCTTCCTTACGTTTAACATGGCACGGATGACTGACACATTAAAATTCAATTTTATGGGATTATAACAACCTCCTAATCATTTGGCTGATGAGTACATAAACCACTCTGTCCAGTCTCATCCTCTGATATCCAGAGAATGAAGGTATCGTCAGCTGAAAACCTCCCAGGTTGAGGGACGCAGAGATATGGGTTGTTAACATTGTACAACGTCACTTCACCGATGGGCACCAGCAATATCCCTGCCCATGGTCATACTCACGTACTAGTGATTACGCCATGGCACTGAGTACAGCGCTATGGGTCCAGTCATTGCAACACTGGATAGGATGATCATATCTGCGGGCTATAATAACATATTTTGTTTATGATTAATCAAGCAGATTAGACAGGGACACCAGACCAAACTAGAGTTGCATACCCCATGGACCTTGGGGTGGAGCGTGATCATGCATTTACACTAGTATGTCAAGGTTCCTAAGAGCGTTATAAACTGGCAGCAATATTATTAGTTACATAAAATCTTGTTAGAAGGAATCACTACGAACCTTCTCCAGATGGTTATATGGGTCTGGCATATACAGGAGTGTACATTGACATTGAGTCTCACTCCACCAGGACCGCTATACCTCAGCAGCAGGGATGTACCACATCCTAGCGGTTGCAGGATGGTCAAACTATTGATCTGTCCAAATATTCAGAATATACCTATTGCCAGATCAGGGGTATTTGCCAACTCTATGTTAGGTATAGTTCATACTTCCTCCAGGTTGAGGGAGGTTACTATTGCCACTATTATTCATTAATAGCATCAACATGTCTATATCTATGTCATGTCTGAATGCATTCTTAATGTTCACTCATCATTGGCCTACTGATGCAGTGTATGACGCCTGGACTCGGTTCCCCGGCGTGAAATCACAGAGCTTTAAAATCTTCACATCACTCACGTGACTCCGAAGTAAAATAGTAAGACTAAATGAGAACTTACCATTTTGAAGTTTGATCTTTATTTTATGAGGAGTAACGTTGAGGGGTTACGTGCCCTCCGCTCCCAGCCCTCTATCATAAAGTTCAACTGGTATTATGGTTCTCTTATCTTACTATGTTCAGTTCAACAACTGTTTTCTGTGATTTCACACCGCTGCTTTGAAGATTGACATGCATGCGCACTGGACGGGGTCTTCACGTAATCCCTCAACGTTACTCCTCATAAAATAAAGATCAAACTTAAAACTAGTAAGTTCTCGTTTAATTTTACTATTAATTGTAATTAGTTGATCAGCAAGGTGATCTCTCTGCACTTAAAACAAAAGACTTGATTAGCAGGCTGAATGTACTGTGGCAAGATTAATGGGAAGATTAGATGTAAATACAATGACCTTCTGACACTCCATGAGACATTAAACATTGGATGCCATTTCCTATATACCAATAAGGAAGCACAATTTAGCAACCAATAATACCCTTTCCTCAGATGATAGACACAAAATGCTAGAGTAACTCAGTTGGTTAGGCAGCATCTCTTGGGAAAAGGAATAGGCGATGTTTCGGGCTGACAACATTCTTCAGACTGAGAGTCCTTCACACAAAGGGTGGTGGGTATATGAACAAGCTGCCCTAGTTGTAGCAGGGTCTATCCCAACATTTAAGAAGTAGTTAGACAGGTTCATGGATCAGTTTTAGAGTGATATGAAGCAAATGCAGGCAGGTGGGACTAGTGTAGCTGGGACATGTTGGCCGATGTGGGCAAGTTGGGCCGAAGGAGCTGTTTGCACACTGTATCGCTCTATGACTCCAAGACTCCTGAGAGAGGGTGTTGCAGAGCCCTCGTCGGAGAGAGGGGGAGAATTTCTTCAAAGTAGGCACACGTGAAGAGATTTTGCAGTGGATCAGACAAAATGTGTAGGAAGGAACTGCAGATGCTGGTTTATACCGATGATAGAGTAAATGCTGGAGTAACTCAGCGGGTCAGGCAGCATCTCTGGAGAAAAATAATGTTTCAGGTCAAAACCCTTCTTCTGACTCTCAGAACTCCCAGTCTGAAGAAAGGTTTCGACCCGAAACATCACCTATTCCTTTCACCCTTTCCTTACACAAGTACCTGGCCTATGTTTTTGTAATTTATAAAGTACAATAATGTTTACATTATGTTCATAATATGTTCTAATATTTATATAACAATGTATAATATTTTATATTTTAGAATCAACAAGCTCATCAGGAAAGCTAGCTCCGTCCTTGAAGTGTAGTTGGATTCGTTGGAGATGGTCTTAGAGGGGAGGATAATACAGCTCATCCCCTCCATGACAAACTGGTCAACCTGAGGAGCACCTTCAGCAACAGACTCATTCCACCAAGATGCAGCACAGACCAATATACTTTTCCCCTGTGACTATAAAACTGTGCAACTCCTCCCCCTTCTGTGATGGTGTAGACTGCCTCCCCTTCCCCCCTCCCACCCCCCCCCCCCCCCCCCCCACCACGCCCTAATCTTTGCACATCCCCAATCCTGGACTAGTAACTCATCACTTAAATTTCATGTTTTATGTATCTTGTGTTTTATGATTGTTGGCAGATCATTTTCCCTCCTGGGATCAATGGAGTTCTATTGTATCGTACCATATAATACACTGGAAAGATGTCACAGAATAGTCTTAAAAGCCAGGAAAGGTGGAGTTACTGGTAAGCCCACCCTTGGTGGTTACATTAACATCGACTATTCACAAATTGCCTGTACATTATAAACTCATCTCCATCATTTGGTCGGAACATTACCACAGGATGAGATTCTGATTAGATCCTTGTTTTGGATGTACAGCTCATTAGACTCCCCTTGTATCTTAAAGCTGTTCTGGCTGCTTGGTAGATGTGGAAATGAAGAGGTGGATTTAAAATGTGCACGTCTGCCTTTTTACATCAATATTATCAGAGGTGACCTTCAACATGAAGATAGATACAAAATGCTGGAGCAACTCAGCGGGACAGGCAGCATCTCTGGAGAGCAGGAACGAGTGACTTTTGGGCCGAGATCCTTCCTCTGACTGAGAGTCAGGGGAGAGGGAGTCTAGAGATGTGGAGGGGTAAGGTGTGATAACGAGAGATCAAAGCAGACCAATGATAAGGAACTGTAGAATAAAATGCTGGAGGAACTCAGCGCGTGAGGCAGCATCTATGGAGAGAAGGAATAGGCGGCGTTTCGGGTCGAGACTCTTCTTCAGACAGTTCTTTATTAAACAGGAAATGTAGAATGGTTCATTGTTAGCTGAGGCAATTTGAAGCAGTGATCATTAAACCCAATAACTTGACTTTTGCAAATTGAAGCTGTTATTACAGTCATCATTTTTGTGCAGGAGATTTTACAATACCTGGAACCAGAAAAGAAGAACACTGTACTCCTGAAATCTAATTAACCACCACTCCTTTATTCATTCTGCATGGGTCTGCAAACCTTTTCCTTTGAAGTACATACACAATTCCCCACTGAACATTACAATTGAATCTACTGCCACCATTCCTTCAGGCAGTAAATTCACTATGCATAAAAAAAAGTTTTCCTCATCTCCCCCCTGAAACTTTTACCAATTATCTTAATTCTGCATCGATTACTCACTGTCCCCTTTGGCAATGAAAGCAATTTCTCATTATTTGCTGGCAAAACCCTTTATAGTTTTCAACACTATTATTACATTTCTGCTTCATGTTCTCTGCTCTATTAAGCCCATCGTCTTCAAAGCCCCCATTTTATGGTTACAGCTGCAATTAAGAATTCACGCTAGTGAGCTCAGATTAGATGTTATATAGCCATACAACCATGAAAACTGGCCCTTCGGCCCAACTCGTCCATGCTGACCAAGATGTCTCATTTAAGATAGTCTTATTTGCCTTCTTTGGCCCATAACTCTCCAACCCTTTCCTATCCGTGTACTTTTCCAGTGACTTTTAAATGTTGTTATAGTACTTATTATCAACTAAAGAATGGACCGACTGGGCTTATATTCATTGGAATTTAGGATGAGAGGGCATCTTTTAGAGACATATAAAATTCTTAAAGGATTAGCCAGTTCATTGGCTATATTTAAGAGGGAGTTAGATGTGGCCCTTGTGGCTAAGGGGATCAGATGGTATGGAGAGAAGGCAGGTACGGGATACTGAGTTGGATGATCAGCCATGATCATATTGAATGGCGGTGCAGGCTCGAAGGGCCGAATGGCCTACTCCTGCACCTAATTTCTATATTTCTATGTTTCTATGACAGATAGATGCAGGAAAGAATAATGCAGGAAAAATGTTCCAGATGTTGGGGGAGTCCAAAACCAGGGGTCACAGTTTAGAAACATAAAAACATATAAAATGTTTACAGCTTGTTCAATAAATTCATTATCCTCTGAAAAAAGATGTCCCTCCGGTTCATATTATGTCTTGCTCCTCTTACATTAAACCTATGTCCTCTGGTTTTGATTCCTCTATGCAGAGTAAAAGACTCTGCATTCACCCTATCTATACCCCTCATAATTTTATGCACCTCTATAAAATCACCCTTTGGCCACCTGCTCTCTAAGAAATAATGTTCAACGTCGATGGAGTCTTGCTCTTTGAGTTTGATCTTGGATGGTCCCAATCCAAAATGTTGCCTATCAATTTCCTCTACAGATGCTGCCTGAGTCACTGAGTTCCTCCAGCACTCCCTTGGTGCTATCGTTACCAATTCAAGTTCAAGTTCACATTTATTGCCACATGCACCAATTAGGGTACAGTGGAATTTGATTTACCATGCAGCCATACAAACAAAAAGGCACAATACACCATAGAATATAACATCCATCACAGTGGGATCAACATTCTTCACTGTGGTGGAAGGCAATAACTTTTAGTCAGTCCTCCTCCTTTGTTCATCCGTGGTCGGGGCCATGAACCCTCCACAGTCGCTGCTATGTAAGGCCCGATGTACAGGCCCTCTCGTTGGGATGTTCTAAACTCCAACGTTGGGACTCCAACAGAGATATGCTTTTGCGCCCACTCGTTTTTTTTTATTTTTACAGGAAAAGGGAGTACAGAATACAGGTCCACCGCCGATTTTCCAGCAACTGATGGTCTGGCGCCTCCTTTAATCCGGACAAAATCACAAGGGGACACTTGAAATCCCTTCCGGAAGTCCCCCTGAAAATGTAGCTCCTATGCCGGGTGAGGTAGCCGATCTCGACCTCATTGGGACTTCTGCAACAATCGGTGGGTCAAATTTGCCTCCTGCGGCCAGGGCTCTAGAACTCTGGCCCAGCCGGAGCCAGCAGATATCCGAGGCCATCTCTGCGAGCCAGTATCTAGGCCCCTCAGTGACCTAGGAGGACCATTCCAGTAGTGTTGGACTCCTCTCGGAGGCTGTGACCTCTGTTGGTCTGGCAACACCTCTTAATCCAGAAAGGCTCTGGAATCAAGGGTGACGGAACATCGGTGGTGGACCTGTACTTGGAAGAGGGGGATAAATGGAAGGAGATCTTCACACATCTGATGGTTGGCAAATACAGACATTGGTATTCAGTGGAACTAGAGGATCTCTGACTGTTGGGGACAAGAGCTAGAAGCTGCCGAGTGACACAATTGAATAAAAGGTATCTAGAAGTCATGCGGCTCTCAGACACATTGACTTTGTTTTAACAGCAATTGAAACATAATCAGCTTCATAATGGTGACATGCAGCATAATTTCACCTTGTCAGGACTGATTTATCTCACACAAGACTTAGAGCATTTTGTCTGTGTTCTTACATTCTTACAACTGTTGCATTTGTAATTATGAATGGGACTTGGATTGTTATGGTACTTTAACCAGCTCAGTGGCATTACTGGTCATGGCCAATAGTGAGAAAAAACTTGGAAGTGAACAGGTTAAAAGGGAATTGATTGCAGCTATGGTTAAGAGCTCAAGAGTTAAAAGATCAGCTCATAATTTTCTTCTGTCAATTTATTAACTATTATATGTTGTGTTGCTGCAAGGTGAGGTAAAAATAACTGTCAGTGGAAAGGGTTAACAGTTTTGTATAAAATATTGTCAGAATGGCACAGCGGCAGTGTTGCTGCCTTAAAGCGCCATAGACCTGACTGCGGGTGCTGTCTGTACATAGTTTGTACTTTCTCCCCGTGACCTGCCTGGGTTTTCACTGGGTGATCCGGTTTCCTCCCACACTGTAAAGACGTACAGGTTTGTAGGTTGATTGGCTTCTGTAAATTGTAAATTATCCCTAGCGTGTAGGGATGATTACATTATTTGCACTTGCATCAAACAATTATTAAAGTAGGATAATGCTCGTGTATGGGGTATCTCTAAAGTCTAAAGTGTTATGAAGAACAGGACAGAACCAGCCTCCTCGGACCATTAGCACCCTTATACATCAATCTTACCTCAAACCTATTTTTATTCTCCCCACATTCCTATTAACTCCCTTTAAATTTTAGCACTCACCCGCACAATTTACAATTTAAATGCAAGATTATCCATCAGTCAACTCAGCATCGACCGTAAATCGTTTCTGGTTCAGAGGCATTTTATGCAGTTGCGACTCTTAGCTGTTCACATTTGTTTGCAAGATGGAATATTACACAACATAATAATATTTCGTAATGTTGAGAAAGAGCAAAATATACAAATCACCAGTAAAACCAGAACCATGGGTGGGTGCAGTGACAGCGAATGTAATGTTGTGGGTTTAGGTATTTTCCTCTTTTCCTGATATCGTTGTCCTATCCCATAAGGAGCAGCATTAGTAGGGGTGTCAGGGGTTATGGGGGAGAAGGCAGGAGAATAGGGTTAGGAGGGAAGAGATAAATCAACCATGATTAAATGGCAGAGTAGACAATAGGCTGAATGGCCTAATTCTGTTCCTATCACTTATGACCCTATGTCCAGGTCCTTTGTCAAAAGTTAACCATATGGGATAATTCGAGGCACAACCTCACATCAAGATATCTCTGCAGATTCACTTGTACAATAAAGGTACTGTATAAACAAGACTTCAACTTTAAGACATAGGGGTGGTACAGCGGTAGTCGAGCTGCTGCCTTACAGTGCCAGAGACCTGGGTTCAATCCTGACTACTGGTGCAAAGTTTGCACGTTCTCCCCGTGACCTGCGTGGGATTTCTCCAGGAGCTCTGGTTTATTCCCACACTCCAGAGACGTACAGCTTTGTAGTTAATTGGCTTGGGTAAAATTGTAAAATGTCCCTTGTGTGGGATCACTGGTCGGTGCGGATTCAGTGAGCCAAAGTGCCGGTTTCTGCGCTGTATCTCTAAACTAAACTAAACAAAACTGAGACGCGTCACTTCCTCCAATAAATGATGATTACAATATTTTCACTTGCATCGAATAATCATGAAAGTTATCAAGATGGAACTGCAGATGCTGGAAAATCAAAGGTAGACAAAATTGCTGGAGAAACTCAGCAGGTGCAGCAGCATCTATGGTGCGAAGGAAATAGGCAACGTTTTGGGCCGAAACCCCTCTTCAGACTGATGCAGGGTGGGTTAAACGAGATGGAGGCGCAGGCAAGTCCCGAGGAAGCAGATGTGGCTGTGGTATCAGGTCTGGGTTAGGATGTGGTCGTAGAGTTGGAGGGTTGTGATATCTGCGATATCTCCTCAAGGTATGCCTACTTTGAAGAAGTTCTCCTCTTCCCTCCGAAGACAGTTTTACAATCTCCTCTCTGACTGCCCCCCCCTCTGTGATTCTCCCTTCCCTCCAACTCTATGACCACATCCTAACCCAGACCCGATACAACAGCCACATCTGCTTCCTCGGGACTGGCCTGCGCCTCCATCTCGTACAACTCCATCGCAGGTGATATACTTTTGACCGACATCCACTGTAAACCCACTGACTCCCATGGCTATCTAGACTACACTTCTTCCCACCCTGCTTCCTGTAAGGACTCCATCCCCTACACCCAATTCCTCCGTCTACGCCGCATCTGCTCCAAGGATGACGTGTTCCACACCAGGGCATCGGAAATGTCCTCATTCTTCAGGGAACGGGGGTTCCCTACCATAGATGAGGCTCTCACCAGCGTCTCTTCAATACCCTGCAACACTGTTCTCTCTCCCCATCCCCCCACTGGGAACAAGGGCAGAGCCTCCCTAGTCCTCACCTTTCACCCCACTGGCCGTCATATACAACAAATAGTCCTCCGTCTTTTTCGCCACCTCCAACGTGACCCCACCACTCGCCACATCTTCACATCTCCCCCCCGTCTGCTTTCCGCGAAGACTGCTCCCTCCTTAACTCCCTGGTCAATTCTTCCCTTCCCACCCGCACCATCCCCTCCCCGGGCACCTTCCGTTGCAACCGCAAGAGATGCTGCACGTGTCGCTTTACCTCCCCCCTCGATTCCATTCAAGGACCCAAGCAGTCGTTCCAGGTGCTACAGAGATTCACCCGCATCTCCTCCAACCTCATCTATTGCATCCGCTGCTCTAGATGTCAGCTGATCTACATCGGTGAGACCATGCGTAGGCTTGGCGATCGTTTCGCCGAACATCTCAGTTCGGTCTGCATTAACTGTAGAACTATACATTAACCAACCTAATCTTCCTGTGGCTCAGCACTTCAACTCCCCCTCCCATTCCGAATCCGACCTTTCTGTCCTGGGCCTCCTCCATTGCCAGAGTGAACCCCCCCCACCCTGCATCAGTCTGAAGAAGGGTTTGGCCCGAAACTTTGCCTATTTCTTTCGCTCCATAGATGCTGCCGCACCCGCTGAGTTTCTCCAGCAATTTTGTCTACAATCATTAAAGTTACATTTCCATTCAGTAAGCAGAGCAAACATCATGTTATCTTTACCAGCATGATCCTAAAGGAAGATTGATTTCACTTCTGAAATCTGTACAAGATGTTTTTATATCCCATGATTCTCAGTGCCACAAGGTTATTGCCAAATGAGTAAGCAAAACACATTTTGAATTTCTGGAGCAATTTTTCTTTTGAATTCATACTTAATCAGCCGAGGCCTGAAGAGATGTAGCGATTATTTTTGCTAAAATCAGTAATATTTGCTGTGCAAGAACAGTGTCATTTAGCTGGTGGATAAGAGGCCTGTAACCATGGTTACTGCTATAAAAAGGTCACCTTCAGGAAATTATTTGTAAAGAATAATGTAGGGGATAATGAGAGTTCCTGTAAGTTGATCAAGTGCAGGCCTCATTAGAGGACATTATAATTATCTATGTGTTTTATAAAGTCTGTTTACTCTCATTTATCATAATATGTGCTTGCAACAGCATTGAATGATCTTTGGAGGCAGAAAGCCAGTTGGTTAAAAAAAACAGACTTTAAGAGTTTAATTATCTGGAAAATCTAGGAAGCAGGTTGCTTCCTCATTTATTCTATGAAGGAGACAATTGGTCTTGCCTTGTCTGGTAACGGAGGGTTAAATACAGTTCCAAGTCCCTGAATTCCTAATTAGTCACGTGTTCCAAAGCTCAAGGTTCTTCATCGCAGAGTGCTATCAGGTGAGGCTTCTCAATTAGCTTATGAGGTACAAGTAGCAGCGGAATTCCCAGACTTGAGGACACCGTGTACATTTATCTCAATGAATTTGTTCTGATGTCTTTTTTCACCTCAGGCTGTTCTTTCCAGGATATTAAAGGAACATACGCTGGAAATATGTGAATAAGGATTCCCTTGTCCCACCACCACCACCGTACAGGCACCGCCATTCCATCAAACCCAAGGTGCTCCATCTACGCTTATCCCGCCAGCCCATATTTGGCTCATATCCCTCTGTACCTTTCATACCAATGGTACTAACACTTCTTTGGTATCCGGCAGCTGGCTTCATGCTCTCCCTGCTTCATAAGGCTGGATGTCAAACCACATGTGAATAGGAAAAGTGTAGGAGATATTGCTCAAACTTTACCCAGCTATTACCAGTGGTCCTTATTGTCATAGAGCCATAGAGTGATACAGTGTGGAAACAGGCCCCAACTTGCCCACACCGGCCAACAATGTCCCAGCTACACCAGTCCCACCTGCCTGCGCTTGGTCCATATCTCTCCAAGCCTGTCCTATCCATGTACCTGTCTAACTGTTTCTTAAAAGATGGGATAGTCCCAGCCACAACTACCTCCTCTGGCAGCTTGTTCCATACATCCACCACCCTTTGTGTGAAAAAGTTACCCCTCTGATTCCTATTAAATCTTTTCTCCTTCACCTTGAACCTATGTCAAATTTATTGTTTGGATTTTTGTATGTAATTTATGCGCCTCGTGTTAGTTGTATGTTCTGTTGTTCTGCCTGTTTTATGATGTCTTGCTTGTTTTCTTTTTTCTGTACAGCACTTTGGTCAGCTTTGGTTGTTTTTAAGGTGCTTAACAAATAAAGTTATTATTATTATTATTATTATTATGTCCTCTGGTCATTGATTCCCCGAGTCAGGACAAGAGACTCTGTGCATCTACCTGATCTATTCCTCTTATGATTTTGTACACCAGGTGGGAGAGTCCATTAGGTCCAGAATTCATACTCAGAATTAAAGGACGCTCTTTCAAAAAGGAGGTAAGGAGGAACGTCTTTACTCAGACGGTAGTTAATCTCTGGAACTCATTACCACAGAGTTGTGGAGGCCAATTCAGTGGATATTTTTAAGGCAGAGATAGACAAATTCTTGATTAGAATGGGTGTCAAGGGTTATGGGGAGAAGGCAGGAAAATGGGATTGGGAGGTAGAGTTCAGCCATGATTGAATGTCGGAGTAGATTAGATTTGATGGGCCGAATGGCCTAATTCTACTCCTGTTAATTGTAAACTTGTGAACTTGTAAAATATCCAAAGGGATTATTTCAAAGAAGAGCAGGGAGTTCTCCCAATACATATCAAAAAAACAGTCGCCATAAAACTGGTCAGTCTGAGAAAGAGTTCCAACCAGAAACGTCACCTATTCACAATCTCCAGAAATGCTGCCTGACCTGCTGAGTTACTCCAGCACTCTGTGTCTTTCTATGGAAATAATTAAGGGGCCTTGTTGTGTACCAGTTGGCAAATATACATTGCACTATTTAGGTTTTGGTTTAGATTTATTATTGTCGATAAGTTTTGTTTTGCATGCTCTCCAATTAAATCTGTTAATACAATAAATACAATTAAACCAAACTCAAGTACAACAAGTGCAAATGAAAGACAGAGTGCAAAGATAGAGACAAATACCAATATCTATAAGACAGAGGGGAATCGGAATAGAATTCAGAAGCATGAAACATAGGGGAAGAAGGGGGGAGTAGGGGGGGGGGGGGGGGGGGGGGGGGGGGCGAGGGGTTTGGTGGGAGAGAAGAAGGAATGGCAGGGGTGGGACAAGTCTTCCATTATGGAGAGAGGCAACATGGAATTGCAGATGATGGTTTACAAAAACCACACAAAGTGCTGTGGTAACTCAATGGGTCAAGCAGCATCTGCAGAGAAAATGCATCGGTTATGTTTCGGTTCCGGACTTGCTTCTTCGGACAGAATTTGGAGGGGGGAGCAATAAAGCTGGAAGAGAGGAGGGGTAAGACCAAACCTGGCAAATGGTAGGTGGATAGAGGTGACGGGAGGCTTTGATAGGCATATTGTCGGGCAAAGGCCGGAGATGAAATGGGTGAGATGAGGATTTCAAAACTATGAATTGTGAAGCCAGAGAGGAAGGAATGTAGGAGGGAAAGGAAGGGGAGGAGAGAGATAGATGCAAATCCAGGTGAGGCACAGAGAAGAGTGAGAGAAATTTTAAAATGGGGGGTAAAGAAGGCAGGGTGGGGAGGTTTGTAGTTACCTAAAAATAGAGAAGTCAATGTTCATATGTTAGGGTTGTAAGCTACCCAAGTAAAACACGAGGTGCTGTTCCTCTAGTTTGCATGTGACCTCATTCTGGCAACAAAACGTCATACATGTCCAAATTATGAATGGTATGACTTTGAAGCAACAAGCAATTGATAGTGGTCTTGGTGTCCCAGTCCTTCCATGTATAGTTCAGTTTTAATTTAGATTAGATTAGAGTTCATCGCGGAAACAGGCCCTTCGGCCCACCGAGTCCATGCCAACCAGCGATCCCCACACACTAACACTATCCACCAATACATTTTACATTTATAGCAAGCCAATTGACCTACAAACCTGTACGTCTTTGGAGTATGGGAGGAAACCAAAGATCTCGGACAAAACCTATGCAGGTCATGGGGAGAACAGACAGCACCCATGGGCACGATCGAACCCGGGTCTCTGGCACTGTAAGGCAGCAGCTCTACATGCTCCACAGGTGGCAAGAGTGCCGTCATAGGTGGCAAGGGTTGTGTGATTGGAAGATGGTGAGAAAGCTGAAGAGCTGATTCCTTTACCTTTCCTGTTAACTTATTCTGCTGACAACAGTATTATTCCCTAGTCTGATCTTTCAGCAGTAGTGTTTATATTGCCTCGACAGGCACCTGTATTGGAAGAATGATGAGCAAAACCTGCTCTTGAGGGGGCTCTTGGTGCCTTTCATGGCAGCATCCCCACATCATTTACTTTCAGCACTGTGACTAGAGTCAAGACTGCTTTATGAAATCAATGGGCCATTAGATGTTATGGTTAGCTGAGGCATTTTAACCTGTCATTACGATGTTAATGAGCTTATTTTATGACATGCACCTCAATGAATTATAGAACCAGTTAAAACTGTTGACCATGACGGAATTCCAGCAAGGCCCATTAATCATGATTTGGGGCAGATTGCTCCTGCATTCAAGCTTAACTACATTCTTCTTCATTGAGCTGCCTTTACTTTATAATAATAAGAATTCATGAGCAATGGGCCTGCTTCTCGACATGGATAGGACAGGTCTGGAGGGATATGGGCCAAATGCAGGCAGGTGGGACTAGTGTAGCTGGGACATGATGGCCGGTTTGGGCAAATTGGGCCGAAGGACCTGTTTCCACGGTTCTATTACTCGATGACTCTGGTTTGGGTAAACAACATTTCGCACGTTCTCCCTGTGACCTCATGGGTTTCCTCTGGGTGCTCTGGTTTCCTCCCACATCGCAAAACCGTGAGGCTTTGTAGGTTAATTAACCTCTGTAAATTGTCCGTAGTGTGCAGGAGGGAGTGGGTGCGAAAGAAACATAGAAAAGTATGAATGGGTGATCAATGTTCGGCATGGAGTTGGTTGGATGAAGGGGCCTGTTTTATGCTTTCTCTCTAAACTAAACTAAAGAAAACTATTAGAGTAGTGTGCATCTTTAGAGTTCTTTACCCTAATAGCTGTGGACATTGAATTATTAACATACTTAGAGTTGAGATACAATATTTCTTGTACAGTTGGGTAATACAAGGTCATGAAGACTGGGCTGGAGGGTGGAACTGAGGCTGTGATCAGATTAGCCCTGATATTAAATGGTGGAATAGGCTTCAGAAGTTTACTGCTGCTCCTTTGTCTGATATAATATGGAACACAGAACAGTGGAACATAAGAACAGGCCCTTCAGCCCACAACATCTGTGCTGAAAATGATGCCAAGTTAAACTAATCTGCTCTGTCTGCACACGATCTGTGTTCCTCCATTCCCTACATATCCATGTATCTGTCCAAAAGCCTCAATGTTGTTCCTATTGTATCTGCCTCCACCTGGCAGTGTGTTCTGTGGCACCCACCATTCTCTGTGTAAAAAAAACTTGCTCTGCACACCTTCTTTAAATTTTGCCCCTCTCACCTTGAAGCTCTGACCTCAAGTTTAGTTTAGTTTAGTTTAGAGATACAGCACAGAAACAAGCCCTTCGGCCCACAGAATCCGCGACGCCCAGCAATCATCGCACACTAACACTATCTTATCTGAAGAAGGGTTTTGGCCCGAAACTTTGCCTATTTCCTTCGCTCCATAGATGCTGCTGCACCCGCTGAGTTTCTCCAGCACTTTTGTCTACCTTCCAGCATCTGCAGTTCCTTCTTAAAAAATATCTTACACACTAGGGACAGTTGACAATTTTACCAAAGCCAATTAACCTACAAACCTGTACGTCTTTGGCATGTGGGAGGAAACCGGAGCACCCGGAGAAAACACACGCAGGTCACGGGGAGAACGTACAAACCCCGTACAGACGGCACCCATAGTCAGGATCGAACCCGGGTCTCCGATGCTGTAAAGGGCCTGTCCCACTTGGGCGATTTTTCAGGTGCCCATAATGACTAGTTCCCAAAATGCAGGAACTCCTCACGACCATGAAGGCGACTACCTGGCAACCACCCGTGAACATGTGGCGACCACATAGTCTCCTAGAGCCGCCTAAGTGGGACATGCCCATAAGGCAGCAAATCTATTAATGCGCCATCGTGCAGCCTTTGACATATCCAGCCTGGGAAAAAAGGTTCTGACTTCTGTCTTATGTTCAAAAACTGCTATCCGTAGCCACAGGCACGATCCATTTACTTGACTGCTGTCTCACGTCAGCAGCCAATTTGTACGCCGGTCTTGTATCCTGTCCATCTCACAGTAGTCCACTTCCAATCCAGTGTGTAGTAGCCCTGCTAAAGAATTATTGGAACAATAAAGAAGTGTTTTCATTTCGGTCCCTGTTAACATTCCCTTGAATATTTCGGATCAGATGGATATCTATTTGACAGGCTGTCAAGCAGCATTCAGTCAGTCGTTGGGTAATCTGTTTGCTGTCCTATTGATGTGGGCATGTCATACGGGTATTTTAAGTGATTGATGACAGAAGTGTGAGGGCAGGCTAGTTGAAAGAAAGAAATCATGTTGCAAAACCTAGAGGAAGATGTCAAGCCCAGAGATGTTGTCAAACTGGAAAGGGTACAGAGAAGATTTACAAGGATGTTGCCAGGACGAGAGGGTCTGAGCTATAGGGAGAGGTTGAATAGGCTGGGACCTTGAAGCACAGGAGGATGAGGGATGATCTTATAGAGGTGCATAAAATCATGGGTAGATGCACAGAGTTCCTTGCCCATAGGAGGTGAATCGAGGATCGGAGGACAGGTTTAAGGTGAAAGAGGAAAAGATTTAATAGGAATCTGAGGGCTAACTTTTTAACACAAATGGTGGTGGATGTATGGAAAAAGCTGCGAGAGGAGGTAACTGAGGCTGGGACTATCCCAACATTGAAGAAACAGACAGATACATGGATAGGACTGGTTTGGAGGGATAGGGGCCAAAATGTGGCCAGGTGGAACTAGTGTAGCTGTGACATGTCAACTGGTGTGGGCAAGTTGAGCTGAGGGGCCTGTTTCCACGCTGTTTGACTGTATGATTCCATAACAGGTCTGGGTACCTGCTGCCTGGTCTGAAAAAGGGTCTTGAACCAAAACTTCACCTATTCTTTTTCTCCAGAGATCCTGCCTGTCCTGCAGAGTTACTCCAGCATTTTGTGTCTATCTTTGGTATAAATCGACATCTGCAGATCCTTCCTACAAATTATTTGGAACTATTTGGTTTATTTTGCGTTTGAGAAATTCTTAGACGTCTCACTGTGTAAATTTGTGAAGAGCACATCCATGACATTTTTCACACAGAGAGTGGTGAATCTCTGGAACTCTCTGCCACAGAAGGTAGTTGAGGCCAGTTCATTGGCTATATTTAAGAGGGAGTTAGATGTGGCCCTTGCCGCTAAAGGGATCAGGGGGTATGGAGAGAAGGCAGGTACAGGATACTGAGTTGGATGATCAGCCATGATCATATTGAATGGCGGTGCAGGCTCGAATGGCCGAATGGCCTACTCCTGCACCTATTTTCTATGTTTCTATGTTTCTATGATATAAGGGCCATTCGGCCTTTCGAGCCACCAAAGCCATTCAATATGACCATGGCTGATCATCCAAAATCAGTAGCCCGTTCCTGTTTTCCCCCCCAAAACCCTTGATTCCATTAGCCTTAAGAGGTAAATCTATTTCTCTCTTGATGATGATTTGTGATGATTTGCCTTTGTGAACATGGCATACCCCTCTTGCATGTTTAAGAAGGAACTGCAGATGCTGGAAAAATGGAAGGTAGATAAAAATGCTGGAGAAACTCAGCGGGTGAGGTGCTATTCGTGCTCTGAAGGTGCTCTGCTTTTTAAATGAAGAGCATGCAGAGAAGAAGGATTTTCACTGACTATTTTTTTATCAAATGCACTGGAAGAATTAAATGCACTGGGTTATCCTGATGATGCTAGCATAAAGAGCTTCATTAATATAACAAAAAATAACATCTGATTAAACTAGAAGAGTTTCATAAGTTAGGTCACAACCTAATTATTGGTCCGTCAAGAACTTATGATGCAGTTGAAGAAACTGAGGAGTATTTACACTTA